>NW_026000168.1:7482922-7498982 GCF_001458135.2 Marmota marmota marmota
AAAAAAAAAAAAAAAAAAAAAAAAAAAAAAAAACTCGACAGTGCATGTCAAACTGCATACGTTTAAATAAATAACATAAATCAATGCACATGTGATTTTGTTAACAATGGTTCCATCCAGGGCATTAGCACTGGTTGGGTGTATAGTTGACATGACTGAAATAGAAGAAAGAACATATCTATTAACCTGTTCATTCATATGCATAGCCTGTTCCACCCAGCAAATAATTCTCAGAGTTGTGCTCAATATGATGAGTATGTGACTGAATGCAAAGTGTTCACTTCTTGGTGAGTGGGAGCCAATAAGCATGATCAAAAGGGAAAAGACTAGAGAGAGATTTATTACCCACCATAAGGGGAACACGGCGTGTGGAGGTATTTGGGAAGCATGTTCTTACCAGGACAAAGGAAGTATGGGGTTTATTCTGGAAATGTACACATATCTATTTTAGGGGTAGGTGCATCCTTCTCAGTTTGGAATATACACTTCTGACATTGCTCAGTTCAGCATCCCAGATCAAGAAAATAAGAAGGTAGATATACTTCTGGGCATGCTCAACTCAAGGTCATTCAGCAGGGGGTAAAAGGTCAAAATGATGGACACGGACACTCACAGGTGGCTCACAGGAACTCTTCTGTGCATGCTCAGGTCAGGGTCACAAAGATGGTGACCAGGAATGCTATTAGGGTGCTGGGATCCGGATGATCATGAGGCAAGTTTTCTCCGGGAGCCTCAAATAAAACTGAGTGGCTCAGGAGCCTTGGAGATCATGAACAGTTCTTCTGAATGTTTTCCCTGAAACAAAAGAAGGTACATTCATGTAGGAATTTGGCCCTAAAAGTGACTGTCTCACTTTGCAGCTAAGAGGTGCTTACAGATGTTTGTCATTTGGGCTGCTCTGTGTGACCGTTTTAGGACACAGGTAGCAGTTGCTCTGCTCTGTGAATGAGAGTTCAAAACCAAGTCATTTAAAATGACCAGAAAATAATACATCCGTGAACTATAAATATTTAGCTTAGTGGGGAAAATCTTTAAAAAATACTTTCCTGCGGTTCTTTTCAACATTCCCTCCATGTTTGATTCCCAAGTTAGACTTGGACACACTCTAAAGTCCACTCTAGTTTTATCTTAAGTGTTGTAGGCAGAGGAACACAGACGGTTTCTTATCAGACCTCTCCTGCTGGACTTCCCACAGCCTTTTGTTTCCAGCTATTAACCCAGGAGACCTACGTTCACCGTCTATTTAGGATTCATCAGACCCCACTGGTTTAGTCATGTTTAGCTGTTCTTACAAAGATCATTACTGTTTTTTGAAATGGAACAATATTTGCCAATATTCCTGTGGCTTGTGGCTAAAAGATGATTAAAAGATTGACCAGTCAAACCACAGGGTATTTCAACCATCCCCTGAAAATATTCTTTACTTAGGGGAAAACCACCCTGAGGTGTGGACTTTTAACAGTATCTTATGGTCTTTGTTGGAGACTGAGGGGTGGGGTCTTTGGAAGGGGGATCCTATATGGTCAGCCATTAAGCCTTAAGTCACTTGGAAAGATTTTTTAATAGCTCTTGATAAATGAAAACTATGTCATTGTAACTATCTGGTTATATTCAATTAACATACACATCAGTTCTAGGTGAGTTATTTAAGATAAAACTTCAGCCCTTTCCCAAGCTATTTCTCATCTATATAGACAGCAAAGAATGCTCAGTGTTGAAGGATTTAAAAATCAGGAACTTTTATTTTCACTCAAATTTGTTTGATTTTTTTCTTCCACATTAGGGGTCTCCTGAGATAATATGAATTCCTATAAATAAAACCAGTTTGATAGAGGTTTTTTTTTTTTTTTTTTTGGTACTGGGGCTTGAACTCAGGACATTTGACCCCTGAGCCACATCCCCAGCCCTGATTTGTATTTTATTTACAGACAGAACATGCAAAATGATGGATAGTTTGGAGCAAAAGTCTAGGGTGGCTGCAGCCCGTGAATTTATTCTGAATCTGCTCTCCCAGGCTTTATACCTCCATGATATCTGACTTCAATGTGTTCTAGTTCTATGGTGCTTCATGAGACACCTCGGTACGGTTCAAGAAGATACATTCCAACCATTTGGGATTGCTTCTTTAATGATCCAAAGAATACCTAGTGAACAGAATACAATAATTAATTGTAAATGCCTCATTTCGATACCAACCAAGAAAACCATGTTGAATATCCTACTGTGCCCATTATGAATTCTCAATATTGTCCAAAAGGGAATTTTGTGGTTACTGGAGGCTGAGATAAGAAATAGCATCATCAAATCTCTTTGTAATATAGGAAATCTTCTCAGCCTAAAAAGAAGTGAACATCTTCACTCTATAAAAGCCAGAGATTGGCATTAACTGGTGGTATAGAGTTTAAGTAAAATAATTTTGTGTGTGTGTGTGTGTATGTGTGTTTATAAAATAAGGAGACCTAGTCAATGTATATATGGAGTAATTTAAATATTGCTATCTGGTAGAATCAGAATGATAGATTTTTAAAATAATTTATGAAGCAAAATATTATCACAAAGTGAAAGGTGTTTGGCATTTAGTCTATTCATGGTGTTGTGCAAACACCACCTCTATCTAGTTCCAAAATATTTCCATCACTCCAGTGTAAAATCCTCTATCCACAGAGCATTCTCTTGTCTACCCTGTCTTCCACCACACCTTGGCAACCACCAATTACATTCTGTCTGTATCGATTTATTCGGGATCTGTCAAACAAATAGAATTATACAATCTGTGACCTTTGGTGCCTGGCTTCTTGCACATAGCATAATGGTTTTGAAATTCATCCATGAATGATGTCTGTGCGCTTTCCAACTTTTTACTACAAGTTGGGTAACCCTGATCTGAAATGTTTTGAAATGTTTGAAACACAGGCATTTTAGAATCTAGATTTTTTTTTTAAAGGGATTTGTGGAAAATTCGCATCTATGGAGTGAAATATCTTGGGAATGGGAACAAGTCTAAATACAAAATTTATGTGTGTTCCATATACACTTTATACCTAAAAAGGTAATTTTGTACCGTATTTATCGTGCACCTGCATTTTGATCATGGCCCATCACACAAGGTTATTTGTGAAGTTTTTTTTTTCTTTTTTTTTTTTTTGTACCGATAGCATCACTTTACCATTCAAAAAGTTTCGCATTTTGGAGAGGTATGGATTGGGGATTTTCAAATAGGGATTCTCAACCCATACTGGAACAAGTGTCCTACTATAGGAGTCTGCATGGACTTGTTTGCATACCTCTTTCCAGTTCTTTTTCCATGTATACTGAAGAGTAGAGTCATGAGGTCATATGATAACTCTGTGTTTAGATTTTTGAGGGAGTGTCAGAGTGTTTACCACCATGACAACCAATTAACATTCCAACAGTATACAAGGGTTTCAATCTGTCTACACCCCTGCCAACAATTGCTGTGATCTGTTTTTACCATATGGTTATTATGATGGCTTTTATTAATTATTATTTCCATTCCAGTGGGGGAGATAGGGTACTTTCTTGTGGTTTTATTTGCATTTTCCTGATGACTAGTGAGACACCCCTACATACATTTTTTTTAGCTTTTGTCTATCTACTTTGGAGAAATGATTGAGAGCGTTGCCTGGCTTTCAACTGGGCTACTTGCCTTTGTTATTGTTGTTGTTGTTGTTTAATTGTAAGTGTTCTTTTTTTATGCTGGACCTTGATCAGATAGATGATTTGCAAATATTTCTCCCACTCTGAATGTTTTTAAAAATTGTTTTTGATAAAGTCTTTCAATGCACAAAAATTGAAAATTTAGATAAAGTCTGATTTATCTATTTTTCCTTTTGTTGTATATGCTTTCATTTCATTGTTTTTTTGGGGGATGTGTGTGTGTTTAATTTTGTTGAGCATTTGCTTTTTGGTGCTTGGAATCAAATTCAGGGCCTTGCAGATGCTAGACAAGTACTTCACCCCTGAGCCTCGCCTGCAGCTCACACTAGTGTCTTTTAACCACCTCCATACCACGCACATACAAATGGGACAAATTAGTCACTAATTCCATATCCACTGGATAATTTTTTCAGATTATCATGTTGTCTATTGAGAGAAGGTTAATTAGTCATTTTGCTTGGATGGGCATTGTTTTCATTAAGTAAAAAATTACATATATATATATATATATATATATATATATATATATATATATCATTGTTAAATCATATATAATTTTTCAAAATGAATTAAATATTAGAGGAAACATTCCCTTCCTCTAACATTTATTTTATATGCAATGTAAGATTTTTTTTTTCATTTCTACATCACATATTTTTGAGGTCTTTGCCAAGCATGGTACTACACACCTATAATCCCAGTGACTTGAGAGGCTGAGGCAGGAGGATCACAAAGTTGGAGGCCAGTCTGGTCAAATTAATGAGATGCTATCTCAAAGAAAAGGGCTGGGTTTTGTGGTTCAGAGGGACAGTGCCTGTGGGTTCAATCCCCAGCACCACCCACACAGAACATTGAGGTTCTATAATAAACTGTTCTAAACAATGGACACGTAGGGACAAATAGTAGACAATTTACCACCCTCTCTGAGCTTATGGGTTGATGCATGAATACAAAGGAATGAAGTAAGTAGAAGTAAACATGAGCAGTCCTGAGCACTGGGGAAAGAAGCATGCTACTCAACTAGGTCAACTATTGTCACCAGGCTGAGCAGGGAAAGCCACTGGCTATCTGACAATAGAACTGAGACAGGAATTCAAAGTAGGGAGACCTGGAAGGATGCATTTCGGCTTGAGCAAATTATAAACCCACAGGTCCTGAAATGAATGTGAATTATAATCATCCGGTGATGTGCTAAAGGGCCACCACAGCTCATGGAGGTGACGACGCTCCTCCTGGGGTCACGCAGCCGTAAACAGATGTCTCTTGTGGTCACCTGGAGTCCCTCAAAGTCATGAAGCTGGACATGAAGCTGGGCATTCGACTCTATGATAGTGACTCAGGGTCAAGGAGGAAATGGGAGCAGGGGGGAAGGTAGATCTAAGACAAAAGCTGTGAAATTTCAAAAGACGTCCACTTTCTCTCCATGCAATTGCTATCTAAAAACGTGTCTTCTAAAACCTCAGCTAACTATAGCACAAGGCAGGTGAAGGGTCAACCAAGTACGAAGGGTTGAACCAGGGGAACGTCTGGGAAGATCTCTTTCATAGTAGGGAAATATTTAAATCAAAGGGTAACAAAAGCCCAGCTTCATGATAATGAAGCAGGCATGGGGTAGGTGCTATATTGTAGATGAGACCCTAGGTGTAAAAATATGTGGGCTCTCCTGACAATGCTTTGGAGCTGCAACCTTTGTGTTTTATGGCTTTTAAAATTAAAAACAGATCCAGTGCTCATTTATTATTTCCTAAATAGAATCCAATTCGGAACGTAGGGTTTGCTTGAAGACCACTAAAGACCAGTGGTCTGGGTGGCAGGGGTGACCCTTTACTCTCTCTATTGCTCCGATACTCAAGAGGTGAGCTGGCAAGAGCTCTGACCAGTGGTGCATTCAGTCTTCTGAATTTTAAGCCCGTGAAGAGCTGGTGTTTCTAGAGGCCTCCTTAATGACTGTATTTCCCACAGTGGAGAGTGTGCATCTTCTCTGTAAATACCCCAATCCAGCGATTAAGCTGAGGCAAATGAAAATCCTATCAGTATAGGCAGGATTCTGATAGAGTCCCCGAGAGTCCCCCTCTCCATGACAGTCTGTGTATCTAGTTCTCTTCCCTTGAGTGTGCCTCCAATTTGGGAATAGGAAGGAGCACTCTTGCATGGGATTATGTCCCATTATATGGCAAATGATGATGGCAGAGTCCCTTTTAGCCCACTCAGGAGAGAGAAGAGAGAGGCACTATGACCAGCCAGGACTGGAATACCCAAGTTGCTTGTGTGACCATATAGTGAGAACCTAAAGTCAGAACCCAGCTCTGTGCCTGCAAGAACATGGAGACCTCAGTTATGGAGTGGCTGAGACATAAATCTCCCCAAACAGCTGGAGAAACCCAGGAAGGACCCCAGTATTAAGGTGAGTCAGCCACCATGGCAGACACCTGAATCTCAACTGTGTGGCCATCTTTGTTTCTGTGGGAGTGAAGCCTTGTTTCCTTCTATATATCTGTACAGTGGGGAATTTTTAAATCTAGGGAGTGTTCTAATACTGCATATTGTGGGGTGAACTGGGTACTCCCCCAAATCCTTATGGTAAAGGCAGACCCCTAGTTGTTCAGGGTGTGACTGTATTTGGAAAGAGCATCTCTAAGGCATATGGAGTCAAATAAGGTCATAAAGGTAGGTCCTCATCCAACATGCCAGGTGTCCTTATAAAAGGTAATTAGGACACAAATACCCACAGGCCAGAGCACATAGAGACCATGACAGGTCAGCCATCTGCATGCTGGGCAGAGAGACATCAGAAGAAGCCAACCCTGCTGGCACCTTGATCTCCTACCTCCAGCTCCATAATCGTAAGAAAATAGATTTCTGCGTTTTGCACCACACAGCCTGGGCTCCTCTGTCATGGTAGTCCTAGCAAATGAATATACTGGGCAATATTTGAAAAAAAAAACAAATAAGGATACTAGTCCTGGTCACCATCCATAATGGAGGTGAGGAGTCTGAGGTCCTCAAAAGTTAAGCAACTTGGCTGGCGCCACATAAATCTTGCCATTATAAATGAAAACACTTCATTTTTAACGAGAGTAAGCCTATCATCTATTATCCTAACTGGGGCATTTTCAAGAGTCTATTTGGCACTATTAATAACTGCGGTGGGACAACAGGTATCAAACAGGTTGAATATCTAACAACAACAACAAAAAAACAAAACAAAAAAAAATCCCAAACTCCCTGGGGGCAAATACACACACACACACACACACACACACACCACTTCTTTCTTCAGTGGTTTGAAACACTGTAACTAGAATGAGAGATGTGAGAGATGTTTCGTAAATTGTTAACAAAATGTTGCCAGATCATACACCAGCCCCTCTTTCAGTAGCCACAGGGAGAAGTGTCTAATTTTAGGACCTAAAGGCATTGAACTTCTCCAGAGCAATGAGTTGCTGGGTTCGAACTTAGGAAGGGACAGAATATATGGCTGACATGGTTCACCGTTCAGTTAGGAGGCTGGGAGCTTAACCCAAGCGTGCATGCAGATTTTGCAAATAGAATACTCAGCATGGCGTGCCACTTTCTTATTCTCAGTGTGAGATCTTGTCTTCGCTTTATTTTCTGATTTCTCTTCCACCGTTGCCCTTTGGGCACCTTGTGATGTTTCAGTTATCCTGAGAAACCACCGGAATCTTCTGGACTCAGGTTAGTTATAGGAATCAGTCACTTCCTCACCATGATGACTGTCCACACGGTGACTGTTGAAACTTGGCTTTGCTACTCGGTGCCAGGAGCAACCCCTGTATACCTATTTCCTGACATTAGATCACCCAGTGTCTTAGACGTCTGTAATGGAGATTTCTAAGACTGTGCAATTCTTTGGAGTTTCCTCCGTGAGTGGAAATGTGAAAACTTAGGAACCATCTGGAAGAAGCCCACATAAAATTAGAATACCTGCACATGTTCTTTGGTTGAAGCGAAGGGAAGCAATTTTCCTTCTCTAAAATAAAACTGTACAATTATGATTTTTTTTTAAAAAATAATGAGTGCTAAACTATAGCAACACTATAGGTTGCCCGTAATTATAATGTACCACTATACTGAAATTACCCTAGATCAAAAAGAATAATTCTAGGTTTATTGCATTGTGTGTCCCATGACTAAATATAGAACTTCATATTGGCCTACTCCAAATATGCAACTGATAAAACATGGGGAAAAAAAAGGCAATTTGTTGGCAAGGTTTGAGCCAAGCACCCTTGCTGTGTGATTCTGAGTTTTGTTTTGTTTTTCTGAGACATTTAATTGTTACACACCTGCTTCATTTCTCAGAAATACATAGAAATAGGGCTTCCTAGTGTGTTTGGTCCTGGTCTGGGACTAAATGAGCAACTGTATTTTGATTCAATCTTGGACTTCGACCACCTACTTCTTACTTCAAAGAGACAAAAGAGAAAAATTAAAAAAAAAAAAAAAAAACAAACAAACTTGGCTATATCTCAGCCTTCATTCGTCGGTAGATAGACATTGAGACTTTCTTATGTTCAATTCATGGGGAAAATATGTAATATTATATACCTGAATGTATATTGAAAAATTTAAATTGGCCTTATGGAAGGAATTGTTAAAATTTGTATGTTGAAAGCTTTACCCAGAGATATGGCCTTGAAGGAGGTAATTCATGGGAAATGAAGTCGTAAGGTGTGGCCCTGACTCAATAGGACTAGTGTCATTATAAACAGGAGAAAGACAGTCCAGACACGTTCAGAGACATAGAAAGGCATAGAAGAAGAGTGATCATCCAGCCAAGGAGAGAGCCAAAAGGAAAAACCCAATCTGTAAATACCTTGACCTTGAACTTCCAGTCTCCAGAGCTGCCAGAGATATCATCCTTCTGTGGGAGGCACCTGTCAGTGGTAATTTGTTATTGCACCCTGCAAAGACTCATGCAGAGGGGAAAGAGAACCGATGAGGTATACGTTTACAAAGTTTTTCTCTAATACTTCGCAAATTATATTATGAGTTTAATAGCAGACCAAAGGGTAGGCAGACTCTGTGTTGTTGTTATAACCATGTTATAAAATACAACATAGAAGCATTTAACCTCACACGGGTTAGTTATTGACTGGGAGCTATAAAAACGAGAAGAAGAGAAAGAACTCATCCTCTGTGGATGTTCTTGATCTAATATCTAACGCTTTTATTTTTTCCTCTTGTGGTTTTTGAAGCATGCATTCAGAGACAGACATGCATGCTTTATCTACACAGAACATGATAGATTTTACGTGGCCATATGTGGTTCTCCGGGTCTCCTTTCTACCCAGCGATGTGTTTTGAAACCCACACAAAGTAGGTTGTAGTGAAAAGTAATTGTTCATTGTAGAGTCAGAACAGCAAAGTCACACATAATCAGTCCAACCAAATAAAACCGAGCTCCTCAAGATTCAGGTGAATACTCTAGTCACTATCTATGAGCAGTGATTGACTCCAGGCTTCGAGTTGTGTTTGTTCTAACTTATTCAAAACCAGCTCATTTAAAAAAAATCATGACTTAAATGCTATTTTACATGACCCACTACTTGCTGAAGATTTGATGATTTTTTTTTTTTTTTTTTTTTGGCACCAGGCCTTGAAACCAGAAGGGCTTAACCACTTAGCCGTACCTCCAGTCCATTTTTTAAATATTTTATTTAAAGACAGGGTCTCACTGAGTTACTTAGGGCCTCCCAAAGTTGCTGAGGCTGATTTTGAACTCACCTTCCTCCTGCCTCAGCCTCCAGAGCCTCTAGGATTACAGGCATGTTCCACTGTGCCCAACTCGATTTGATGAACTTTGATGATTTTCATTTTTATAACAGTGTTCATGGAACAATTTTTAATGGTACTATGAAAAGAGGCAATTTGACCCAGAGGACAATGGAGGCACCACTTTCTGAGCAGGTGTATTTCTTTAACTCAGTGTGCTGATGTCTTCTTTATTTTGGACAGGAGCTTGCCTACAGGGCAATCTAACTGTGTGAAGTTCAGCATTGGAGGTGGCTGCCCATGAGGTGGTGGCTACATGTTATGGGAGAATGACACTTTTGTTGTCCTTACTGGTTCAAGGGAATAGATTCTTGGAAGCCCAGTTGTATCTACTGCTGAAATTGCGTAAGCAAAATGGAAAGACCTGATCAAACCTTAAGAAAACTCCAAAATTAAATGAGTTAATAATCTGGGATTCCATAGAATAAAAAGATGTTAAAAGTAGATTGAACGGCCGTGAACTTGAGGAACTGGGCACAGGATCCAGATACTAGGGATTTGTGGAATTAAGTGAGAAGAGACCTGGCTTGCCTAGGGTGTTCCTCTCCTGTTCTGTGTGCTTTTCCTGGATGGGTGGAATTAAAAAAAAAAAGAAAAACATATGTGATTTCTCTCCCACCCCCGTATCTATCTATTCCATCCACAAATCTCATTGGTTTCCATTTTCTTTGCTAATTACCTGGACTACCACAGTGGCCACTTCTTGGACTCCCTACTTTTTTTACTCTTGTTTTTGCATAAACACAACCTATTACTAGACAAAAACACATATCTGCTCACCCCCTATTTAAAAATGTGCAGGATCCCCATTAATCTTAGGACATACACTGCAATCCCTCACATAACCTACCTGGCCATTTGTGGTTCAGCACCTATCTGGTTCCCTACTGTGATACAGCTACAACACAGGTTGTCTTTAAGTTCTGTTGAAGCTGGACTCCTTCTGTTCTGGGTCCTATCCCACCCAATTCTTCCTTTTAAAATACCATTTACGAGTCTCCTACACCTGTCCAGCTGACTTCCTTTTTTTTTTCTTCATATCTCATGCAGTTATCCTTTCCTAAAAGAATCTTCCCCTATTCAAACAAGGACAACTTCTTTAAGTTGCTTTCATGTGGATGAGTGCATCCTGCAAGTCTGTCCACACCACTTCGTATTTGCATATGTTGCATAATAGGCAATCCCTAATTTGCATACCATGCTATGGCAGGGCCTTTCATGGTAAGTAGAATACAGTTGGTTTTGTCATTTCACTAAAAATTTTACCTTGGTGCTGTCAGTAAACCCTAAATAATTTAATACGTTTATCTTTGTTCCCTCTCATTCTAACAGAACTCTGTGCACATAGTAGGTGTCCATGATCTTTAATGAAAGTTTCAGTGTCCGAGAGAAAGGCATGAAGATCTTCATCTATATCCTAGGGAAAGAAAAAAGAAAAAGCAATGATATGATCTATTGTGGTTCTTTGATATGTGTGAGATATGCAGTATTTAGATATGTACTTAGGTATTCAGATGTATTTCCTAAGTAGTATTTTTCTTGTCTTTCATATTGAGCCCCCTCTTAAGAAGAGTTTAAGGATGGATGCAGCTATCTTAACTAAAAGATTATCTTGTCAGAAAACAAAGCTTGAATTTTGTCAATAATCTCTTCTGCCTTAATTATGTATGAAGTTCTAAGAAACAATCATGTTTTAATAGATGTGTCTGACTAATTTGAACTTTCAGTGCTAGAAAATATTAGATAAAGAGGCTTTATATAAAGGATAATGGGCACATCTTTCTTGAAGTATATGCTTTCATTGTGAAGAAGAGATGAAACCGAAATAATGTCCTTAATAAGACAATTTTAGAAATATGTCAGTATGAGTTTGCAGGGTTCTTCAGTTAATAGGTATTTTACCAGATTTGTATTTATCTGAGCAAGATAATTCACCTAGGTTAGAAAGCAGAATAGTTCTTTTGTTTGGGCTAAGAATAAACCAAATAGACAAGGCTTTAAAGAGTTATTAGGTTTGCAGGCAATGAAGCACATGGATTTCTTTTATGGAACCCCCCCCCCATTATTTTGCACAAAGAAGGTGGATTTGTTTTCATGATTGCTTTATTTGCTTGGATTTTACCTGAAACTTACACCTCCCACCTATTAGGCCCTAGGTTTTCCTTCTTGTATGCTGGCTACATGATCCTTTTGATATGATCATTTCTAAATCAAGTCATAAACTGGGGACCTATTGGATTATGTGGGATCTGGGAGATTTTTTCTTTTTTCCTCCCTAACTTTAAAACTCATAAAATGGACATTTTCATCCCCAACTGTGGAGGTAACTCTCGCAATTATGTCACAAGGTAGTTAACGAGACACCGATGAAACTTGACAATCACCCAATATTCTGATAGAATGTTTCAAATCGAGGCCAGAATTTCACTGTTTTTCATTAGCGCAATATTCATTTCTCCATGACCTGGGGAGAAACACATTTTCTCTTGAATGTAGAGCTCATGGTAGTGAATTTAGCCAATTCCAGATAAGTCCTAGAGTTCATTATAACACGCCTACCTTGGAGTGAGTTAGGTTAACTTAATTGCAGCTATCTTTCCCTATGTTAACAGCGGCACTGAAAATAATTGAATACAGTCTGGGGTACTTTACCCATTCTGTGAACTCCAGAGAAGTCCCAGATGAGCCACAGAAAAGAAGCAATATATGAACAGGCAGGAGGTCCACGCTTATTAGCATCCAGTGTTCAGCCTTCCCTGGGGGGGAACAGAATGAGATATGCAAAGGCTCTTTCGTCTCCTCCTCCTCAAAGCTTCCTGGATGCACTTGGAGTTCCCATGCACACGAATGGACTTTTGTGACTGCATACCCCACAAATGTTAATACCGAAAGCTGACAAGGTTGGCTGTTAATCATTTCATAATCACCTGTCTATCAAGAGAGGTGGGCATCGTGGTTATGATTTTATAAATAACCCCAGCAGGGTCATTTTAACCTCTGCTAGATGTTCATTGTAGGGTTCATAATCTTGGAGTTAAAAATGTATTAGCAGTGAAGAGACATAAACCTGCCAACACAGTCTTGGCTTCTATTTCCCATCTGGTTAGGGAGGACAGGGCTT
Organism: Marmota marmota marmota; assembly: GCF_001458135.2. NCBI lineage: Eukaryota > Metazoa > Chordata > Mammalia > Rodentia > Sciuridae > Marmota > Marmota marmota. Next base: position 7,495,518 of record NW_026000168.1, read on the forward strand.
CCAACCCTCGGGACTCGTTTTCTCTCCTAAGTTTATTTCCAGTGGTCCCTGGGCTGCCTGTTCTGTTACTAACACTGTCTGTTTCCATAAAGTAAGTTGAAGTTGCTTTTTTTTTCTGTTGTTCTTATTTTTTTTAGCTAAAAATATATAAAAATATATAGCAATATATATTGCAAAATATATACATATTGCAATATATTGCAACAATAAATATGTTGCAAATATATATAAATAACAATATATCAACAGATAGATATATTGCTCTATTGCTCTTTGCCTTTGGGATTTTTTTTTTTTTAAGATCTGTGGGCTCTTGCAGTACCCTTTAAGCCTTTGCTAACACATCCTTTAATTTGACCTTCTTTTAGGACATAATCAGTACCTTGCATCTTTACTAATTACCCCATTTGCTTTTTTTAATGTAACAGGTAAACCAACATTAGAGAAACCCCGGGCTTTCTGTTCATTTTTTTCCCCCCACTTGCTAGGGGAGACAGCTGTCTCAAAGGTCAAGTTAACTTCTAAATTAGTTTGGCAAACATTGTATCTACAGGCCATTTAAAAGAAGCACCAATATCTCCACCCGAAGAACAGAACTGGGTCACCAGCCCTATTAGTGCATCTCGGGCAATTTTTATTTCATGTACTGAAAAGGAGAACAGCAAGACAGAGGCTCTCGAAATGCAAAAATCTCCCTTGATTGGTTTGTGTTGGGGAAAGGAAAATGTGTACCTCAGAAGTGATTAGCTTGTGAAACATGAATTTCAAAGCTCTGTGCATCACGGCAAATTCTGCAGATGCTCTTTAGTTCTGCTCCCGAAAAATTGTCATGGAAGATATGGATTTTACAATCCCTGAGCACTAGAGTAGAAATGATTCTCTTAGGCTCACCACTGTGTGCCTCCTGAGCTGGTTCAAGCCCTGATGATTCTCCCTGCCCCGAAATGAGAACAAGAATCTCTCAGTCCCCTTCACTGCCAATGATTTCACACTGCTCAGAATTCAAATGCTAACGAGTTTAATGAGAGAACAATTGTATAACACTGAGAAGGGGCAGCCAGAAGTAGGATCAGGTTTTTGGAGATGTACAATATTCCAGGTGTTTCATTTCTTTTCTGCCCAATCAATTTTATAGGCTCTTTGTCTGTTATCACCAGAAAGGAGCAAGACTGCTTCCCAAACCTACTGGATTTTAATCTACTACAAAGAGAATTAAAAAGAATTCAGGGTGAGATCATGCAAGAACAGTTTCAAGGATCACCGAAAATGAGGAAGGAAGTCCCTCCACTTCTTTGAAGGGAACCGGAACAGAATCCATTGGCAATCCCCATCTAGAAAAAAATCATGGATGGAAGATAAAAGGAAGGGAAATAAAGACGTGGATGGGTGGATGACAGACAGACAGATCTAAAAGTCCATCAATTTATATAGATAGAAAAAAAAAAAAACATCACCAAATGATCATAGCATTTAAACAAAATAGTAAATGAGAAAACAGAAGCAAAACGAATCATTTCAAAATAAGGACCTAAAGAAGACTCGAAACAAAGAGGTCTATTTGGTTTAATATTCCTAGAGATTAGCTCAGTAAGTGCCTCAGTGAACACATGGATGCGTGAATGAATGGAGCTTTAAAGCCAAAAGAGATAATTGACCTTAGTAAGTTCTATGCCTTTAAGACCAAAGGAGAGCACTCTATTATTTATTTATTTATTTATTTTGGGTACAGGGGATTGAACTCAGGGGCACTGACCACTGACCCACACCCCCAGCCCTATTCTGTATTTTATTTAGAGACAGGGTCTCACTGAGTTGCTTTTGCTGAGGCTGGCTTTGAACAAGAGATCCTCCTGCCTCAGCCTCTGGAGCCGCTGGAATTATAGGTGTGCGGCACTGCGCCTGGTGTAAGTTTTGGTGTTTTGTTTTTTTTTTTTTTTTGGCACTAGAATTTTTTTTTAATTTCTACTAGTTAAATTGCCCTAAATAGGCCCATTTTTACTACAAGTAACAATGTATAAGAGTACCTGTTATCTCTCAGCCTCAAACCAATAATCTCAGATTTTTAGAAGATCTTGCCAATCAGATAGGTGAAACATAGTTCTTATATCCTGACGTAAGTTTTTTAATGTGTATTTTTTTTTAAAAAAATGTAGATTTTATGGGTGGCAACACACACCTGTCATCCTAGCTACTTGGGAGGTGAAGGCAGGAGGTTCACAAATTGGATGTTCACCCAGACAGCTTAGTGAAGCCCTAAGACTAGGGATGTAGCCTAGTGGTAGAGCATCTGCGGGTCCAATCCCCCAGTGATACAAAAACAAAACAAAACAAACAACAACAAAAACAAACAACAACAACAACAAGATAGTATCCTCTATTGCTTTTCCTAAATTTTTCTGCACCATGCAAAAGCAAGATGGCTTTTTTTTTTATTGGTTCATGATGGTCACATATAACACTAGGATTCATTTTGACCTAGTGATAAATGTGTGGAATAGAATTGGTTCTATTTTGGTGCCCAGTCCTTCCCTGTATCCCCCCTCCATTCCCATTCTTCTGCTCTACTGATCTTTCTGCCACTTATTTACAGTTTTTGTTGTTGTTGTTGTGTGTTAGCTCCATTGAAATAAGACCCAAGCAACATTAATTGAGCTACTTGTCTTGTAACCACAAGAACATTCTCTCTGGAGGAAAAACTGACCCTACACTGCAGACCTTCATGACACTGAGCTTCTCAGAGCATTCCATCTCAGCCTTTGAGAGAAAAATGTCTCCATGTCGGGCCGGTGGCCTAGTTACAAGGACAGATGCTAATGCCAAGTCTGTGATCCTGTTCCTGCTAAGAATAAATACTGAACAATTGTAGAGTAGTGCATGGTTCACCATAAGCCTGAAATTATGTCCAAACTTAGTGATCGTCCAACTCTGTCTTCATTTGCTGATTAGGTCCATATCTTTACCTGTCATTGGTCCCTAAACAGGTGCCGTTGAACTTGAAAAGCAGGGTTGCATCCTAGTTAGCAGCTCAGACACAGACAGTCCTACTTTGAACACCAATTTATGTGTTTGACTTGGATAAGAAGTTCCATCTCTGGACCTCAGTTTCCTTATAAGTAAAATGGAAACTATAATATTTTTTTTTCTTTTGCAATAATGATAAGGTAAATGAAAAAAAAAGAATGCTTTTTATAATGCCTGTATGTATCATGGTATATCTCAGGGCAATTTATGAACAAGAGAAATTTTCTTTTGCTCACCGTTTTGGTAGCTGGAAAGTTCAAAATCAAGGTGGCAGCTGAGTAGGAGTCCCATGAGGGCTCACTCTTGATGTCTGGCACTGTTCTCACATGGTGTTATAAATTAGGATGATTCCTTAGACCCCCTTGGTCAGGACACTGATCCCATCATGGGGCGCTATGTCTGGTGACCTCCTGAAAAAAAAAAAAAAAAAAAAAAAAAAAAAAA
>NW_026000168.1:7499125-7519337 GCF_001458135.2 Marmota marmota marmota
GTGTGTGTATATATATATATATATATATATATATATATATATATATATATATATATATTTCCCTAGTAAAGTGCAAACTTCTGGGAAGAATTGATTGCTGACAAAAATAAAATACCCTCTTGTCTATTTGGTATCCTGGTTATTATTAGACCAGAAAAGGTTCTGGTTTGAAATGAGAGAAGAAACAGGATACGAGATTGGAGCTAAGATGCTACTTCACCCAGTGTTCTGAGTTCTGTACCGTCTCTCTTCTGAAGCTGGCAGGTCAGCAATGACCTTGTAAACACTGAACCTTCTTCACATCACATTCTCTCCTCCTTCTAGGCAGTCACGAACGGTGTAACCCCTTTACCTTGATGCCCTCGCTCTTACACATTATTTTCTGCAGTGATACGTATTGGGACATCCCGTTTGGTGGGCACAATCTCAGGACTTGGGAACAGAGTTATGGAGAAAACAGATATAGATCTCCCTGTCCCCTTACCCAGAGTTGTTCCTTCCACCCCCTCTGCATTCTTGTTTCTCAATTCTTCTACCTCGGCTGCTTCTTTTCACACAGAGCTCTCCGACATTTTGCCCACCTCTGCCCGTGCACTCTTTGTCTTGTTATGTTCTTTTGGGTGGACACACCCAGAATAGCTCTCTGCCCATCATTTCTCCACCAAATGATGCCACTGTTTGGATACATCTGTACCTCTGTAGCACCAACTCGAAACCATATGCCCCTGGGCTAAGCTTCTTGGAAACCTTCCATCTGCATTTTCTCTTCAGGACCCATGAGTTATATGATTGAGACCTGAGATGTCCCTCACAAGCTCATGCATGAGAAAATGCAAGAACGGTCTCCAGATGGAATGCTTGGATTGTGAGAATTGCAATCTAATAAGTGGATTAATCCATTGATATGGATTAACTGGGTGGTAACTAGTTCAAGTGGCTGGAGGAGGTAGGTCATTGGGAAGGTGCCTTTGGGGTTTATAATGTGTCCCTGGTGATCTAAGTGCTCTCTCTCTGTCTCTGTCTGTGTCTCCTCCACCTTCCCCCATCCCCTCTCCTTCCTGAGTACCATGTCCTGAGCTGATTTCCTCCTCCATTTTCCAGGATGGGCCCACAGCAATGAGATGGGTTGTCTGTGGCCTGAGACCTTTGAAGCCATGAACCAAAATACACTTTTCCATCTCTAGGTTGTTCTTGTCAGGTCTTTTGATCACAGTGATAAAAAAAAAAGCTGGCTAAACACCATGTTTGAGGGGACTGTGGCTCCTCTCTGCCACATCCATTCATCTGTCATAGTTGTGGTTCTGTATTTCAGTAACTCAAGAATTCATTCTCATTATCTACCCCAATTTCATCTTCATTAATACAGTAATTTCCCAAGTGGCTCTTCTGTCTGAAATTGCTCATTTATCCAGTCAAATCCAGGCTCTTTTGCACATTAAATTGCAATTGGATAATTTTTTTTGCTGGCTTTCTTGAAAGCCCTCAACTGCTTCCCCTATCCTGTGGAATAAATGTCTGGACTTTCAGTCGGGACCCTCTAGGATGGATGCCTTTGGATTTTTTTTTTTCCTTACAATTTCCATGTCCCATGGTTCAGTTACACACAACTAGTTTCCTCCAATCCATTTGGAGTCTGCGTATTCTCCTAATGTTTGTAGGCTAATTTTTTTCTCTCCTACTTCCTAGAGTGGTGCATTTCTACTATCCTTACTGAAATCGTCCCTGCGTGGTCCTGATCAAGTAGTATCGTCCCACGAAAATCATCCTTATTTCACCCAAACACAGGTCATCTTTCTCCCTAAGCTCATCATACCTGTGGAATCTAGGTTCAGCTTTTCTGAACTGGAGGAGAGGCAGACACCTGTATTTGGAATATGAGACATTTAGAGTATTTTGAAGAAAAAAAAAATGACAGCAGAATGTCAGAAATCAAAACCGTGATGCTAAGATGACACCAAATCTTCATTATTCTTTCTGGGCACAGTGAAGCACACCGGTAATCCTAGCGGCTCAGGAGGCTGAGGCAGGAGGATCGCGAGTTCAAAGCCAGCCTCAGCAACGGCAAGGCACTAAGCAACTTGGTGAGACCCTGTCTCTAAGTAAAATACAAAACAGGGCTGGGGGTGTGGCTCAGTATTCGAGCACCCCTGAATTCAATCCCTGGTACAAAAAAGAAAAAATCGTTATTCTTGCTCTTATAATTAGGGGTCTAGTGCTGACATGCCCATGTGGCAAGGACAAGAAGCCATAGCAAGACATTCTAATATTGATAGGATCAGAGACATGTGGTCTGAATTTAAACTACCTGCCATAATCCAACCAGAACCCGTACCGCTGCCTATAGAGGTTTAAATAAATATTCTTCTAGTACCATGGCCATGATACCAACGTAGTGCTACTCAGAAAAATCTCTCCCCAAATCCATGAAGAGCTGGTACCGTTTCCTTTTACCCTTAAATATGAAAATAACCTTACTGATTTTTATGATAAAGCTATTATCTACTTATGGACCAAAAATAGCTGAAAACATCTAACATTCAAAGTTGAAAATGATCTGTATTCCCACACAGCTGCAAAAAACATATGAATACTTATTGTATTTTGTTGCTAGAATATATGAATGATAGGCAACATACATATGGTGAAAATCCTAGCAAAATCTACAATATGCTAATGTTGATGATGATTGTTTTCAATCTGTCCGTCTACATGCATCCCCAAGCTGATACCTTTAGAGTGACTGAAAAAACATGAACTAATCCATTATATATTAACAGGCATTTGTTATATTCTTTCAAACCTTTTTTTAAAAAAAATTTAACTCAGCTCTTAAAATTCAGTTAACATCCTTAAACACTCGTACTAGAGTAAAGCCATGTAAGTTCATGCATGTTTTTTTTTTTAATTTTGTTTTTACAGATTTGATACTTTTTTCTCCCAAATCATTTAACTGACTTGTTATCAGACAGCAGACGTATTTTAATATGTGTACTAATCCCCTTTGGGTTTTATTCTTTCTGTTTGTGATTCCTGGTGCCTGGTCATTTTCCTACAGGGGTGACTCCCTTTTTATGATACTTCCTTACAATCATTACTAATTGTCCCACATGAATTCATCATTTGGTAATTTGATAATAATAGTAGACATAAGAATGAGAGTGTTGTCCTATGAGTACATTCAGGGTGGTTGGATGTCCTAATCTTTTGTTTTTTTTTTTTTTTCATTTTTTATTGGTCTTTTTGAGTTATACATGACAACAGGATTCATTTTGATAGACTTATAAAAGCATGGAGTATACTTTATTTGAATCCAGTCCCCAGAACATCCCCCACCCCGTCCCTTCCCTCTGTTGATTTTTAAGCTATTAACTTCTACATTATTATTTTTTTTTTAGATTAGTGTCTTTTGCATTACAGGATAGTGAGATTCAGTGTGGCCTATTCATACATGTAAACAGGAAATTTAGGTCCATCCATTCCACTGTCTTTCCCTGTCTCACTTCTTCACCTCCTCTTTAATCCCCTTGGTCTGCTCCACTGATCATTCTTCCTTAATACCCTCCTCTTGTTTGGGATTAGCTTCTGCATATAAGAATCAAAACAATGGACCTTTGACTTTTTGGGTCCTAATCCTAATCTCATTGGGGGGGGGGGCATACCAGGGATTGAACTCAGGGGCATTTGACCACTGAGCCACCTCCCCAGCCCTGTTTTGTATTTTATTTAGAGACAGAGTCTTACTCAGTTGCTTAGAGCCTCCTAAGTTGCTGAGGCTGGCTTTGAACTCTCGATCCTCCTGTCTCAGCCTCCCAAGCTGAGTCACTGGGCTAACAGGCATGTACCCCTGCACCCAGAGCCTAATCCTAATCTTATAATCAGTGCTTTGTCTTGATTGCGTCCTCAGACAGACCCTCGTGGTTAACAATATCAGGAATGGACTCACCTGTATTCTCTTCTGTTGTTTTTGTGGTTTCTTTGTTTAACTCAGTTTCTTTGGTATAAAGTGAGAGGCAGGGGATGCTTGTGTTTCTTTCCAAATGATCCACCACTTGGTTCACGCTGCTATTTTAATCCCGTCTTTCTTCCCTGGCTTCATGTTTCATACTTTATGGTCAAAAAAAAATTTAGTCCCCTCTGTCCATTTTCTACTCTTGCTTATGGTGACAGAGATAATGAAGTGTTATTTTATTTTATCAAATGTTTTGGGAGAAAAAAAATCTCATTTCGCTCTTCCTTTGAAATCCTTCCTTGTAATTGTTGTTCTCTACATAAACTTTATTGCTGTTTTGGCCTACGGTCAGTCCTCAACCTTTGTGGCTGTGCAGTATGGAGTCCCGTTGGGTGACTCTCTTTCTTAGGATCCCACATCCACCAAGACCAGGAAATGACCCAAATGCCATTTTGTTAATTTACAAAAATTTATGTTCTCAGATACTATCCCATACCCTTCAATCAGTGCATGCTCTTTCCATTAGAAGTCACATATTTATTTCCCCCCGAGAGACTCTCACCCGAATGACTCAGACTGCACTGACCTTATTCTCTCCTTCATAATCATCCTACGCAAGAAGGTAAACTGCAATTGGAAATTTTTTCGAGCAGGCAGATAATTGGAAGATGATGTAAATACTTAAAACGACAGGTAGTGATGTCAGCTGCCGTAACACACCTGGTTACAATGGTGCAGCCTTGCCTAATGATCCTCATCCTGATAGATCTAGGCAGTCCCCTGCCACTCAAGGTGATCTACCGACTATCATCATCAGCAATCCAAGGAGAAGGTTGTCATCAAGCTCCCAGACGTCATCCCAGACTGACTGGATCCCAATCTAGATCCTCTGAGGATTCTTTAGCCTTTGATTTTAGGGAAGCATACCTATCCCATAATGAATGAATCCTATAGTTTGACATTCAAAACATTGATCATAAAACCCTAATGGGAGATTCACAGAAGCACTTTACTCTGAGCTTCGTTACGGACCATGCTAACAACCTTCTCAAACGTACCGTTAGCAAATAAGAAATAGCAGTACCTCATTAAAAATCAAAATGCAAATGGCCGTCTCACGGTGTGGTACAGAATGCCCTGCAGATGTTGAGAAAATAAAGAAAACCCACTCAAAATTGGTTCATATTTGTAAATATCCTTTTTCTTCTTTCTGCTGAAATAGCTTAAGGAGAATCTTTCATTTTTCTATCGCATGTCAAACCCTGAAATTGTCATATTTTACAGGACAGCTTTTTCTGAGCTTTTGTGTGACTGATCCAACATGTGTGACAACACGGGGCTTCCATTTTAATAAGTCCTTAAGTTCTTACAAAAGAAAAAAAAAATAGAGAAAATGCCTTTGGAAAGCCAGCTGTCTAGAGGGGAAAATAACATGTTTCTGAAACAGGGTCTTCGTCCAGAAACCTCTGTGTTCCACGGTGGGTCAGGGACTGTGAGGTTCTGCCAAGGAATTTCTTTGTATCTTTAATCCACTTGGTAGGTTTTTCAGAAATGCTAACAGTTATTGACTAGATGTTCACAGCGTGTCAATCTTCCCAAATGAGGAAATTGGAGAGAAAGGGGGCTGAATGTGTTCTTTGCCCAGGGATGACCAGTGATTGACCAGTTATGTCGTTCATCACTTTTTATTTCAACTAAGTCCTTCCATGGTGTGTGTATGAGCTCAGAGCCAAAGTTACTTAAAAGCATTCTGAGTGAAATAAATAAATAAATAAAGGGGAAAATGCCTAGAGGTGGTCCACAGTTCAAGCTATTTCTGTCCTTCCCAAGTGAACCATATTATTTCACAGAGTTCAGAGAATATAGGTACCACAAATTATCTTTCTCTTTTCTCTTTCCTTTTTTTTTTTGCAAAAATACACAGAAATCAGATGCTTTTGCAAACACACCTCTTTGACCTGCCAAACCCCGAAATAGCCACATGGCAGCGATTTCATTATGGCTAGTGACTCCAGGACTGAAGGGAAATGCTAAGGGTCTTCATCCGTTTGGTGTGACTGTAACAGAATAACGTAGACTGGGTGATTTGTAATGAGCAGAAATGTATTTGGCTCATGTTTCTGGCAGCTGGGAAACCCCAGGGCTTGGTGCCTGCAGGCGATGCGCCACCTCATGGTGGAAGGTGGAAGTGCAGGAGAACAGGAGCACCCAAGGAGACCCTGGCTCACACTAATGACAAAGCCACTCTCACAACAAGCTTCCCACTTAGCAATGGTGGCATTCATCCATGCACAAGCAGTCTGCTCCTATTAGGCTCCCCTAATAATTCTGTTGCATTGGGAAATTGGGCTTCTCACACATTAACCGTTGGGGGCACATTCAAATCATAGCATCAAATCCCCAGGGGCATCTGCAACAGCACAACAGGGCTTTGGGGTAGAAGGTACACAGCATCCTCATGCAAGCAAGGTCCGGACTTAACTTCCTATGCATCAGCAACCATGTCGAACCCAACATCATCCAACTCCACAGAAGAGCAACCGTGACTTGTATATAGCCCATGAAATTTAGATAGTATTTCTGAGCTTCCCTGGCTATTTAAGACACTGTCAATCCTCCCAGTCGTTCACAGTTAGGACACAGTGTTGATGGAGAAACGTATGGAGATTTACATCATGAGACTCACTGAGGTTCAGGTGCCAGCGAAAGAGAGAAACATCTCAAAGCAACTTCGTAGAGCAAAGTGATTAAAAAAAAATTACAGATGTAGAGATCTCTCTAATCACATGCACAGTCACCTTCAAATCAAGATGATGTACATACATAAAGGAATAACAATTCTGTTGCATTGGGAATTAGGGAATACACACCCCCTCCTGTCCCCATCAGTAATGGTGCAATCCTGGGATACAGAAGCAACCTGACTACCAATGTGTACTCTGCTCTCCGACTCAGGGGTATTTTTTTGCGAGGGTCCAACCTGACAGCCTGATCTTCATCTTACGAATTCTTTGCATTTTTTACATCACCCGGAACCTTCCAATTAAGGCTGAGAACACCCCCCAGAGAAAAAGGGACACTCTCTTGCTTAGAATCTTGAAGAATCATATCACGTTCTCCTCCCTACCCTCACACCGACCGTGAAAAGTTGAATATATTTCAATATTAAATAAAGGAAGCCTATGTGTACCATAGTAGGAAATAAAAGACACAGCTCTAGAGGATGCTAATAATCATGAAGAAGACAACTTGAACACTGTAACGCTTTAGGAAATTATCTATAACGCGTCAAGTGACAAATAAGAAAGAGACTGACCTGAAGTCAGCCAGAGGAAATGGAAAAAAAATGTATTTGCATTTTTGGTGGCATCCAACCCACAACCAGTAAGTGGTCCAGTGTTTTCTGTTTTGTGCTGCTGATGAGACTTGCTGTTGCCGCAGTCCGGCTGCAGCAAAATAACCGGGGGGTGACGAGCAACTTGTGTACATTGATACAGCAGGAGTGGGAGCCGTTTATTGTAGGACAGGAGCGGTATTTATACATTCCACACAGCTTATCTAATTAACATAAACTAGATACAGCAGTCAACCAATCAGGAATCTCCACACTTAATGGCTCGCTTTTGTTACTTCTCAAACCACTCCCTCTGGCATTTTGCCAGGCACCATCCAGACTTGTTTACGAACTCTAACATTCCCCTGGCAAAATGCCAGGTGTTATTTTGACTTGTTTACAGACTCTAACATTTCCCCCTTTTGTTTAATTTAAATAATGACCATAGTGGTTTTTACACAAACACCATAAATAATCTGCTACAAGCAGAAGGGGAGGATACAAAATGTCACAATACCAAGCTAATTGATGGCTCCATGCAAGAAGCCCTTGGAAAAATTATACCAGCAATGACACCATTTGCAAAGATACCGAGTTACAATTTGTTGTAGATTACAGTTTGTTGTCTCAGTCCAGGTAAAGCAGTGTCTCAATAGATTAACTCACAGTCCAGGTAAATCACAGTCCAGGTAAGTCCTGCAGGCAACTAGCTTGATCCGAAGTCTCGCCCGTTTCTCAGCCAAAGTCTCATCCGGTTTTCAGCAACACTGGAAATTCTTCCACCTTGGTCTTTACCGGCACTGGGACGAAGGCAGGAACTCCGGATGGCTAAAGAAAATCCTGTAGCATTCTACTAAGAAAACAACCTTCTGAACAATTTAGTACATTATCTCAAGGTTTTTTTGCATTTGAAATAAGCATTAATAGTGCTCATTACTCATCAGCTTCCAGGTGTGGGAGAAACATTGTAGCTTAGTTATTGGCATTGAAAATGACCAAACATCAGGGACACCAGTAGCGTCTTCTGCTGGCTGTAGTGCCTGGGCAGCCCCAGATGGCCCTGGGGAGTGTCCCGGACTCAAACTGCTACTGGGCACAGGGAGCAAGAGCCTGCGAGACTGTGCCTCCGGGTCAGGCTTGGATTTGGGCTCTTGCAGTGGCATCCCGCTCCCTGGGCAGGGGGCGGGGAAGAGCCGGTTGCCGCCGCTTGGAAAGCCCTTGCTGCGCCATGACCAGCTCGCACATGGCAGCTGCTGCACGGATTCACACACCCTCCGGTAATGAAAAGTATTTAGTAATAGCCTTTTGCTGCAACTTTTTTCCTGATAATCCTTCTTCTTCTGAACTTTCTTTTTCTTTCTGACTAGAGTTCCTGGGCTTCCATCAACACATGCCCTAACTATTCTTGGTTCCACTGGGGTGCCTCTTTCCCTTAGTAATTTACTTCTCACCCCTTCCATATTTTCATCACAAAGACAATACAACATTTCAAGACAAAACAAGACACAAACATACTGTATCAATCTTCTCCATTTTCTCGAAATGGTCATTTTTCCTCTCGCCCTATCTACCTAGGGACGAGCAGATTGCTCCCGTCCTATCTATGGACGGGCAGCTTTTATTCGTCACTTACCCCCAAGTGTCCCGGGGCTCCCCGTGTGGGCCACCATCCTTGTTTACAGACTCTAACATGCTGTGACGCCATTTCTTCTACTTCATCCTGGTGAGACTTAAAGCGCCCAAGGAGGAATTGCCGTCAGCACTGTTAAGGCTGTTTTATCACATAGCTGTCCTTTGATGAGAGTGCGTCCACCACACCCTCCCATAGCGACCTTCACAGAACTCCGTCTCTCCTACCACACGCACACTCTCACCTTGCACACCTCAAGGCTTTGACCTTACCAACAACACTAGCTCTCACCAATATTCTCAGCTCTAAGTTATTGGAAATATTTCTCCCTAAATTTTTGCAGGGACTATTTTTAAAAAAATTGACGGGGAATGTCAATATGTAAATACCCAGTATGTGTCTCTCCTGGGTGCTCGACCCCAGCCTCATCTAAATGTGACAGCTTCATGTAAAACACAGATGCCACTAACCTGGGATGCTGAGTACCACCTGGCTGAAAGATTCTTCAGTGTCTCTAGACTGTTCCTTCAAAGAGTCACCCTGACCCTTGACTTCCAAAAAGATCCGATGGTGCTGAGCCAGAGATTTGGGTGATTGTTACTCCAGTGCATCCTAACTGTGCCTAAAACACAGCAATTCTTATATTTCATTTACTATGTTGGGTTTTCATACAAACCCCCATACCGACAGACTTTTGCAAAATAACTAGCTGAGATTTCTAGAAGAGTCTGCCATGATAGACCGTAATTTTCCTTGAGTATTAGGACAACTTTCATCCTTGACCACTTCATTACACTCTCAGCAATTGAGTTAGCTTGTCCAAGCTGAAGAATATTACATTCGTAGGGGGTCAGGGGCCTGGGGGGGACACACAGTGACCCGTGACGTGAAGATTTCAAAACAGTCTAGAGACACTGAAGGATCTTTCAGCCAACAGACTTTCACAAGTTTTCTCTTTCCCTCCTCCAGGTAGGACTGTTCGGTTTGATATCCCACTGACATTGTTCTAGCATAATTCACTCGGCCTCCTGCTGCAGAAATGGGTCACTCCCTGGGAGCTCAATGCTGGACCCTTTTTTGCAGCTTTTGATATGAGCAATTGGCTTCTTCTCTGCGGCTGTGACCGACCGTGTGACAAGTTTATTCTGGGATGATAAATTGAAGAGGTCCATTCGTATTCCACACCCAAACCCCTGAAATGTAAAGGTTAGGGATTCTTTTTTTGGAATGGAAGGTGGCTCGGAGACGGAACACAGGGGTGTGCTCTTCACAGTGCCTCGTCCCCGTAGGTCCCTCGGAGGACATTCTGAACCGGATGTCAGGGTGGCATCTGTGAGCTCCTTGGGTGGTTGTTGTTGTTATTTAGTTGTAGCTTAAAAAGAAAGGGGGGGAGCCAGGTAGATCTAGGAGCCTTTTGTAATGATAATACTCTTTTTCTTCTCTTTCTCTTCTTTTTCTTTTTTTCCCCCCAAAGTTAAATTGATGCTTCCTTCCTCTCTTCTGTGGGAATGCAGAGGTAAACTGGAAGAGGCATTCTTTGAAGAAGAATATGATGCCTACGATTGATCTGAACAGACAAAATCATCCATAGAATCTCTTGCTCCCTCGAAACTCTGAAAGGCCATTGATTCCCAGGAAAGATCAGTCGACAAGGACTTTGATCCCTCCCTCCGGGACCAACTAGCTTCACAGCCCAAAGAGAGAATTGTTCAGGATCTGGGAAAAACGAGTCCCACGGTGTGTCTTTGAGTCCCTCTGTTCCAACTTCTAACATGGCCAGTGCCTCACAGGAGAGAATAGAAAAGAAGATCTGATCAAGCTCCAGGGGAGAGGAATATTTCACAGCTGGAAGATGAGAAAGATGGGCCGGTTTGAAAACCCATCCCTTTCATGTTTAGAAAATCATCTTGCTGTGACATTGACCTTTAGCATGTTTTCTTGTATTTATCATCCACTCTTGTACTTGATCTCAGGCTGTGTTTACTAGGAACCTCGCTTTAGGGGCTGTGGGAAGAAGAATAATGATCCCCAGAGATGCCCAGGCCCGAAGGCCAGAATCTAGGAAAGGGGTTATGCTACCTTGCAGGAAGGACCTAGAAAACGTGATGTGGTTAATGAGCTTCATAGGGGGAGGTAGTCCAGGATTATCCATTTGGGTCTAACTCCTCTCATGAGTCTTTAAAAATCACGGAACCGTTCCTGGAGAAAGTCAAAGGGAAATGTGATTCTGGGAGGTGGGGGGGGGGAAGAAGAATACAACACTCCTGTTTTTGAAGGTGGGGGATTGAGGGCTGGCCACAATCCAAGGACTTTTGAAGGTCTCTAGGAGGTGACCAGTCAGGGAATGGATTTTTCTCCCAGGAGCGCCCCAAATGAACTTTCCCGGGGTCATCTTGGTTTTACCCCAGTGAGACCTCTATAGCACTCTGAAATACAGAACCCTAAGATAACATTGTGCTGTGGTAAGTCCCTGCCTTAGCGATGGAAAGCTAATCGGTACGCTAAAACTGTGGCAGACTTCGGGAGTTGTCATTCTACTCTGAGAACGTGGTCCTTCAGATTTTCTCTTTGAGGAAGTTTCTAATTTCTAGATAGATTTTTTTTTAATATTCTTTCAGATCCCAATCTGCCTTTCTTTCTTTTTTTTTTTTCTTTTTTCTCTCTTTCTGTATTTAGTTTTTTCATCTATTTATTTTGTCTCGTTTTTCTACTTCACCATGCTGGGTCTGACTTGATACACAAAAATGAAGCATGTATGGGTTCCAAGCAATGCTGTGTCACTATTCAGACGTTAGGCATTGGAAAAGACAGACGGGTAGAATAAGGAGTGTTAGGGCTCACCCAGAAGCTTTTGAAATGTGGCGGAGCTGGCTCTTCCACTTACCATTTGTATGTTGGTGGGCCATTCATTTATGTTTTCTAAACTTGGCTTTTCTTATAGGTGCAATCAGGATAATATACATAGTTGTTTCATGGAGTTGGAGTGAGAAGGAAGGCGTTAATAAATTCCTACAAATCTTAGCTTATGGCACTCAATAGTGTGTCTCAGTCAGCTGTTCATCCCTATAACAAAAGAACCCGATGAGCATGATTTAGAGGAGCAGGAGTTTATTTTGGCTCACGGGGTCAGAATTTCTGCCCACAGTTGGCAGACTCCATGGCTATGGGCCAGAGGAGAGGTAGCACCTCATGGTGGAAGGGAATAGCAGAGGAAATCAACTCAGGACACGCCAATTGGTTCCCGTCCCGTGAACCTCCATGTCCACCCTTTGTGGGCCCTAAGCTGTTAGACATTCTCCATTTATACCTTTCCCAGGATACCTTCCAGTCCTGATTCCTGAAAAAGAGCCCACGCTTCACTCTGAGGATCTGATCTATGAATGGCCAAAAGCCAAGACTTCTCGGTGTGTCTCCACCCACACGGGGACACCCAGGCTGCTTCATGAACATGAAACTTCTGATGTCTTTCTTCCATTTTTCACAATTATCCAGACCACAATCAGTAACCAGGGCCCTCGCAACGTTACACCAAATACACCCATCCAGGGCAGAAGGTCTGATTTCCCCCTATGGATACACAGATGGCAGACTCTCTATCTCTTGTGTCTTTGATCAGGATGGGGAATTTGCATGATGGAAAAGTCAGATGACATTTCTATGAGGAGTTAGAGACGCTTTCAACCTGACTTCCATTTTAAAATTATATTAACAGACTCTTACAGACAGCCCTAGGACGTGACCCATATATTATAAATCAGTTATTACTGTGGAGTGCAGTGATTATCAGACTCTTTGCAGCTATCAAGAGATAGAAGATATCAGTGTGATGGCCAACGCAGGGAGGGTACTCACTCTCCGATCCCTTGGGACACAGGTTGGGAGCGCTTGTTCTTGACTCTACTATTTAGTTACATCTGTCTCACACAGATTTTGCAATTTGTGCTGAAGAACAACTATACTTTTTCTGGATAGATCAGGTTATATTTTGAATATATAGCTACATGGAATCATTTCATTTATACTTATGATAGAAAGTTGAGCTTTAATAACCACAGCACAAAAAAAAAAGAAAGAAGAAATAAGAACACAAGTAAATGTGTCAGCTTTCTGTTACTGTAACAAAATCTGAGGTAATCAGCTTATAAAGAAAAATGGTTTATGCCAGCTTACGGTTTTTGAAGGTTTCATTCCAGAATCAGTTAACCTCATTGCTTTTGTGCCTCTGGCTTCACTTCTAGGCAGGAGTTCATGGAAAAGTGAAACCCCTCACATCATGGCCACGGAAGAAAAGAGAAAGAGGAAGGGACTGTATTTCATCATTCTGACTTCAAAAAAAAAAAAAAAAAAGCAAAACATGCTCCTAATGACGTAGGTGCCACCATCTAAGGCTCCACTTCCACCCCAATAGCACCACTCTGGGGACTAAGGCTTTTTAATTTTTAGCACATAGACTTTGGGGGGAAATTTTAAGATCCCAATGAAAGCAACATGTTTCTGAGAAAATCCTCTTTTTTTTTTTTTCGTAAAACTGAAATGCTGGGAACTTCTCTTCTGTTTTGGCTTCTAGATACAGAGCAAATTTCTCAGCCAGGGGAAGATCAGTCTTTGAAAGAGTGAGTCAGGAGAATGAAGTTTTGATTAACACGAGAAACCTATGCTTTTGCAAAAAAAAAAAAAAGAAAAGAAAATATTTAGCCTGCTGGGTCAAAGGATTGGATTTCGAATCCTAAAAGAGCCACCTAGGGATGGTATGATCTTGGAGAATTTCAATAATGCTTATGAGCTTTGGGAACTTCCTGTATGGAGACAGAAAGGACAGCCACAGGGGTGGACAGATTGACTCACGCCATGGTCCATGTTAGCTAGCGTTGGATGACACATTGAAAGCAGTTGATTCATTTGAGGTTGCGTTGCTCCATGTAGAAATGGATCTCTCTCTCTCTCTCTCTCTCTCTCTCTCTTTTTTTTTCTGGGACTGACAGGGTTATTTTTGTTCCCCTGGACTTAACCATTTAGTCCAGAGCAGGAGAAGTCACTTGAGAGAGGATATGAATCCATCAGGGTCAGAGAATCAGTGAGAGGCGGATGGAATCAGCATGTTTATATTTGCAGCTAGGAGAGAGGGGACCTCTGTCATGTAGCAGAACCCAAAACAATGCATCTCCGTTTTATTTATGAGTCCAGACTTCTCCCCAACAATAAAATATAAAATTACAAGACAGCTTTAGATTAATATCTGTACTGAGAATTGACAGAAATCCTGAACAAAATATGATGGAATCAAGCTCCCAAAATAATAATAAAAAAAAAAAAAAAACGACTGAGTGCAGGTCATGGAGGTTATATGAGGTTGGTTCAACATTTAAAATCAGCTGATACAATTCATCATGTCATTTCAATTCATCATATACTTTCTTTTTTATTATTTTTCGAATCTATGTATTTTACAGTAGAATGCATCTTCACGTCATTTTGATTGTAAGTGTTGGTCTAAGCAATACATGACCCAAGTAAAACCCGTTCATGGCTGGACAGGACCATGGTGCCCCGATATTTAGTTAGACCTTATTCTAGATGTTTTCCATTGAGGTGTTTATTGGGTGAAATTGAGATTTAAAGAGTCAGAGGAAAGCAGATTGTCCTCCATCAGGGATCTGGGCCTCATCTAATGTTGAAGGCCTTGATAGAATAAAGACTGAAATCCCCGAGGCAGGCAGGGATTCTATCAATGGAAGGTCCTTGGACTTGAACCATGAGTTTTTCCCTGAGTCTCCAGGCTGTCAGTCAACCTGCTGAGTTTGTATTAACTCCCCAGAATTGCCTGACCCGATTCCTTAAAATAAGTATCTGTATCACACTCTTCTTACCCACCCCACAAACATGCTATTGGTTTTATTTCTTTCACTGATGAATACAAAGGGAATGTCTTTAAACTAGTCAAGGCTAGGTATAAAAACCTGATGGAACTGTTTGCAGTGGGCGCACACCTGTAATCCCAGCAGCTCAGGAGGCTGAGGCAGGAGGATCTCAAGTTCAAAGCCAGCCTCAGCAAAGCAAGGCACTAAGCAACTCAAGAGACTCTGTCTCTAAATAAAAATATAAAATAGGGCTGGGGATGTGGCTCAGTGGTTGAGTGCCCCTGAGTTCAATCCCTAGTACCAAAAAATTACTAATAATAATAATAATAATAATAATAATAATAATAAAATAAATGATGGCACCATCCTCAGTGTGTGGACATAATGAACACTTCTTGAATACATTTTCCATTACTGGGAACAAGGTAACTCTTCTCTCTCACCCATCTTAACCAGCATCACACTGATCCGTCCTAGACAGACTCATACAGCAGGAAAAAATACCTATGTTACACAAATTGGGAAAATATAAAAAAAAATTCTCTATTTGCAGAGAGCATGGCGATCCATGTAGAAAAAAAAAATGTATCTACAAACATGGAAGAAAAACTGGTTCTGATTTTTTTTTCTCTTTTAAAATTTATTTTGTATGTTGACAAAAGAAATGATAAAAAATCAAACATCATAGTGGAATAGCAGAAATGCTTCATACACATACATGCATATATATTTATAAATATAAATATGAATATGTATGTATATGTATATATATCCCAGTGTTTAAATCAAGTGAAACATTTGTCTTCTCACATTTCTCATTATTGTACTTTATGGTAAAAAAAAAAAAAAAAAACCTACCCTTTCTTCTAGCTTTTCGAACTGTAGAACACATTATTGTCCCCTGTAGGCACCCCCTGTGCGACGTCACACTGAGCTTCCTGATCCTATACAGCTGTAACATGGTACCTGTGGATCCGCCTTTCCCCATCCTTCCCACCCCTGACCTCCCTGTTTTTCTGAGGACCACACATGCTACTCTCAGAGCTTGTGTGACACCATCTTCTTGTGTCCAGATTGTCTGGACCTTGGGGTTGTCTACCTGGCTTAGTTCACTGTCCCTAATGAATTCCGGTTCCGTCCTCATTTTCAAAGATGACAGGACTTCATTCTTCTCACGACTTAATAGCATCCTTTGTGTATCTGTCCCGCATTTCCGTTATCCCCTCATCGGTTGACGGACACCTCAGTTCGTCACATCTCCTGGCTCCTGTGAATCCTGTGGCAAGGAGCATGGGTATGCACGTGTCCCTCTCTGTGACACACTCTTCTTATTTCCTCTGGATAGGTACCCCATAATGGGATCGCTAGACCTTACGGTAGGTCTTGTTTGAAATTTTGAGGAAACTCCATGTCCTTTTCCATAATTGCTGAGCTAATTTTCACTTGTTTCCACAGAATACAAGATTTCCATTTTTTTTCCCCCACATCCTTACCCTATTGGTTGCTTTAGGTCTTTTGATAGTAGCCATTCTGACCCGGGTGAGGTCAGACCATACTGTGGTTTTGATTGGCATTTCCCTGATAATTAATTTTATCAAACATTTTTTTCATGTACCTTTTAGCCTTTTTTATATCTTTCTTTGAAAATGGGTCTATTTAGATCCATTGTCCATTGCTTAGTTGGGTTATTGTTTTTTGTTCTTGTTATTGTGTGCTTTTTTTTTCCCTATTGATTATTTGGAATTTCTTACATATGCTAGATGGCAACCCCTTTCCAGATGTATGTTCACTTTCTCCCATTCTGTAAGTCTTCTCTTCACTCTACTGATTATCTCTATCGCTGTGCAGATGATTTTTAGTTTCATGCAATTTCCTTTGTCTATTTTTTGCTTTTGGTGTCTTGTCCAAAAAAAAAAAAAAGATCCTTCCCGTTTCCAATATCCTGATGACTAGAATATATCTGGAAAGACAAAGAATTTAGGACAGACAGTACTGCACAGTTCTGAGGAACAAGAAAGACAGAAGATTCACTGTACCTATTTCATCCTCTAACATAACGCTGCATTAATAGCCACATGATGCTGTTAGTGAAGGAATAAATAGATAAAGGCGAGAGAGTCAGGAGAGCCCAGAAACACACCCACATAAAACAGCAAATGGTTGGTTGTTGGACCAAGGCACACAGGGAATTGGATGGAGGTATTTTTTTTTTTAACAAATGCTGTAAAACTACTGCATGTTTAAAAATAAGTAAGAAACATAGAAATAAATAGATAGATAAATGAATTTTAAAAAAACAGTGACCTTAGACACAGAGCTCACACCTTTTACAGAAACTTAATTCAAAGTGAATCAGAGACAAGATGGCGGAGGAGAAAGTGAGTTCACCCAGCAGATCCTCAACACCAACCTTGCAAAGTAAGAAGACTGTGTCACCGCCAGGTAAGAGACCAAGGAACCTCACTCAACCATAGTACTGAATGGTTGGAAAAAAAAATCAAAGAGCTACAGAGATTTGGTCACTTGAGCATCAGAAATAACCCCTCAGAGCCACCAGATCCAGCCACCAGGAGAGCTGAGAGAAGCCGGAAAGAAGTGAAAATGGAAACAAAGATCAACCTGGGGAAATCTGGGGTCCACAGAGGAAGTCTGATGTCCGCAGACCTGGAGTTCACAGGGAAGCAAGAGACAATAGACCCAAAGTGGTCCAAGGGGCAAAACCTTAGGAGGGTGCTGGGGATGTGGCTCAAGTGGTGGAGCACCAGCCTGGCATGCACGAGGCACTGGGTTCCATCCTCAGCACCACATAAAAATAAAATAAAGATGTTGTGTCCACCGAAAACTGAAAAATAAATAAATAAATAATAATAATAATAATAATAATAAACCTTAGGAGGGGAGCGAGGCCAATGTGGCATGACGGGCGGAGCTCTCTGCAAGCACAGAACACACCAGCAGGTGACGAAAAGGTTCCCGGGCACAGAGATCTGTCCCCACGCTGCTCACACAGCTATTTTTTAAAAACTCTTTTTAAATTTTAACTTATTTTCCTATCTTTTTCAAACATCACTTTATTGCATGACTTTTCACTTTTTTAAAAATATTTTTTGAAGTTGTTGGTGAACCTTTATTTCATTCATTTACTTATATGTGGTGCCCCAGTACCTTACACATGCCAGGCAAGTTCTCTACCACTGAGCCACAGCCTCAGCCCAACTTCTATATGCAGTTATATGGTTATAAATGTAGTTATGCATAGTTATACGGGGTTGAAGGTAGCTGAATGCAGCTGTATGTGGTTAAATAAAGTTTTAAACGTCGTCATATGGGGTTGGATGTAGTTGGTTATAGCTGTTTAATAGTTGTTTATAGCTGGGTCATAGGTGGTTATAGCTGATTATAGTTGGATATAGGTGGGTCATAGGTGGTTATAGGTGGTCATAGCTGGTTATACGTGGTCATAGCTGGTTATATGTGGTCACAGGTGGTTATAGCTTAGTTATGGCTGGTTATAGCTGGTTGTGGTTAGGTATAGCTGGTTATGGTTAGTTATAGCTAGTTGTGATTAGTTGTACATAGTTATGGTTAGTTGTACATAGTTAGAGTTAGTTTTATATCGTTAGGGTCAGTTGTAGTTAGTTGTGGTTAGTTTTATGGAGTTATGGTTAGTCATCACTAGTCATGTTTAGTTATAGCTAGTTATGGTTAGTTATAACTAGTTATGGTTAGTTATTGCTAGTCATAGCAAATTGTGCTCTATATGTATAATAAGAATTATAATGCATTCCGCTGTCATATATAAATTTAAAAAAATAAACAAAGTGGAATTTGTGAAA
Source organism: Marmota marmota marmota (assembly GCF_001458135.2). Taxonomy (NCBI): domain Eukaryota; kingdom Metazoa; phylum Chordata; class Mammalia; order Rodentia; family Sciuridae; genus Marmota; species Marmota marmota. The sequence continues at coordinate 7,517,733 of NW_026000168.1, forward strand.
CTTCAACAAGAGAAGGTGTATAAAGCCTCAATGAGTTGGTTGGGTGACGACTATTTCGATGAATAGAAAAGTCATGACCCCTGAGACCTGGCATTTACTTATTTATGTGCAACATGCTTTTTTTTCCACTCGATGTACGACGTGGGCATGTTTTCACATCATCGCGTAGAGAGCTCCGTCATGACTTGAGAGACACGTTGTTTCTTGGCTCTCACGAGTGGTACTGCCAAGGGCATGCCCATCCGTACCTTTGCCCACACGGGAAGTTTCTGCAGTCACACTGCCTGGGGACCCCAGCAGCTATCTGACTGTCCCAGGCCCTTGTCCTGTACCTCTTCCTGATTCCATTTTCCCCTTGGGCCACCCCTCCAGTGACCCACTACCTGGGAAGCATGGGTATCCTTTCCACCCATTAAGTTCTCTGCGCTATTTGTAACCACAAGGAGCACATTGCACGGTCCTGAATGTTTCTAGCCTGGAATGTATTTTCTCCATTGTGCTGTGTCTTGCTTTTCCCAGTCGACAGGATGTTTTTAAATTTCCTCCGTGTCCACTTGGGTAGCTCAACTGCGTTGGTTGATCTGTTGTCCATGATCGTCCATCCATGCTCCCGTGAAAGTGCTCTGGGGAGAGCCAGGTCTCCAGATGTGTGTCCCCCCCACCAGCAGAACAGGCTGCTAACTGCAGGTCCCACAGGAGGACCTGTGCACACCTGGCCCACACCATCCCAGCAGGTGGTTGCTCTCAGGGGGCCTGCATGTTTTTGAGGACCCCCTACCACCTCCCTTACTGTAATCACTGTTTGGGTGTTCAGCCGTGTTCACTCCGTGTTGCCCGCACGCTTGAGAGGTTGACCTGCTGATGGCCTTTCCTTGCCAACATTCGTTTGGGCTGTTTCCTTCAAAGAACAAGACAATGCTTTGAGAGTTCATGCCGTGAAGACCTCCAGGTAGCAGATTCGTTCTGCTTGTCGAAAATTCCTTATTTCCCTTCTTCAATGGCCTTCTGCCTCAGAGGGTGTAAGACCAGTGTCCCATCCCACCTCCTGCATGCCCATTCCTAGGCCCAGGCAGTAGCAGGAGCTCTCTTGCAAAGCCCTTGCTATTTTCCTCTTACTCCCTCTGTGTTCAGCTAAATGAGGTTTTGTGTGTCTTTGGACCGTGGTGACATCTGGATAGCAGTTCGGATCTGTGCCAGGCCTGCCGTAGGCATGAGTAGAACTTGACTGCATTGGAGGAAAAGGCTCCCAAAAGGTTCCTGCATGGTGATCTGTCCTAGATCCAGCCTGGTGAGATGATGCCCCAGGTCCAACAGCCCCTGGACACCCCAGTCCCCCAGACCCTGCTGCGGCAGCAATACCATGCTCAGGTCTGGGACCTGTGAACTGATCCGAGCTCCCTAGACCAGACTCAGGGACTGTCTTGATCACACTTCACTAGAATTCAAACTTTTTAATCCCCGGAGAACAACGTTAAAGCAACTAAAAGGCAAGTCGGAAAAACTGTGAGGAATATTTAAAAGTCACGTAATCTGATAAAAGAAAAAAACTTGTACCCAAAATATAAAAAAGAAATATTATAAAACTCAACAGTTAAAAACCTGTCT
>NW_026000168.1:7519354-7578907 GCF_001458135.2 Marmota marmota marmota
GTGGGTGGGTGGAGGGAGGTGGTGTTAGGAATGAAATAGAAGTATGCTTATTATCACTTGTCATTGGGGGAATGCAAATTAAGACCACAATGAAATAGCACTCCATACCTATTAGAATGGCTGAAATCCAAAAAAAAATGACATTACGGATTGTTGGCAGCGGTTCAGAGCCACGGAAATTCTCAGTCATCGCTAGCAGGATGTAAATGGTATAGCCAATTTTGAAGACGGTTTGACATTTTCTTACAAAGCTAAATTTGCCTTCCCGCACAATCCAATCATCTCACTCTGGAGCATTCACTTACATGATGTGAAAACTCAGTTATACCAAAAAAAAAAAAATCTTGAATGCAATATTTATAGCAGCTTTATTTCTAATCACCATAAGTTAGACGAGACCAAGATGCCCTTCAATAGGATAATGAACAGGACCACTGTGGTGACATGCAGTGGAATGACCTTATAAACAGGCATATTGGGAAGTGACTAATCTCGAGGTCTATAGACGCTCCCCTCCAAAAATCTAACGGTATTCAAAATACATATGGCGGCTTCACTGACGTGGGAGAGAAGAAGGTGCTGACCTAGGTAACTCTGGACGTAAATGGAACCTATAGGAGTGAAAACAGAAAGAACCGTGCATGGGCCACCTACTCCAGGTGAGAAGAGCGTTTCCCATGAGGGTACCGGTTGACAATTCTGAAATGGCCATCCATGTACATGGAATGGAACACTTAAGTAGGCTGATGGTCAATAATTAAGTGAACTAAGGGGCAGGTGTCCCACTACTGGAGGGGCTGGTGACCGATAAAAGGGGAAGGTTTGATCCACGTGGTCTAGAACAGAGTCTGAGACATCAGGATGGATTCACATTAACTCAATATAGGTAGAGATGGAATCCCCACACAAACACACACAGTGAAAAAGATTACATCAGAGATTCCCAGGAGCCAACTAGAAGAGATCCCAGTAGCCCAAAGTGGCATAATTTGAGCATTGGAATAAATAATGGAGCATTGTTTTAAAGCCCAAAGTCTAAAATTAATTGTGATACGCCCTTACCTATAGAAATGGTTGCATACAGATATATCTTTGGTGACGAATGGTGAAATCTCCCACGTAGGAGAAGTCTACATACTTTCTGTCTCTCTCAAGAGGAGGGTGGGTGGCTTCCCGCCCCTTAGGGACAGCTTGAGTACAGGGACTTCCTTCCAAAGACTCCAGTAGGGAAAGAGAGGGGGAAGGATGAGTTTAGTATGGAGGAAACTAACCACACTGCCTCAACCAGGTGGTCACCTTCATGTGGGTAGTGAACCTGACCATCACTAGTGATAGGTCAGGTGGGTGGTACAGACCCTAAGATAATGTAAAGATGGCACTTTACCTGGGTAGGATTTCTCTGAAAACCAACAACCTCCGTCTAACTCTAAGACAATCAGAAGTGTGTTCTGGCCAGATCTCCTCGTAATTACTCAGGTCCTCAAAACTAAAGACAGGTCAAAGAACCAAGAGGAGTCTGATACGTGGTCGTTGCTCCTAATATGGTTCCTGGGTAGAAAAGATACATTTGGCCAAAGAGGAAAATCAGAATATAGTATAGACTTTACATAATAATGTACCCATATTGGTTCATTAGTCCTGACAAACGGACCATACTAATGTAAGAGAGAAGAAAGATTAATGGGGGAAAAATGTATGAGATCATGTTTTCCGGGGGCACCATTATTAATTTGCTAGACACGCTTATGGGGAAACCTGGGCATGGGGAATATGGGAATCCTCTGCACCACCTTCACAACTTTACTACAAATGGGAAACTCTTCAAAATGTGAAGCTTATTTTAAAAACAGACGTGCTGGGGCTTATTGATGTACTCTTGTTACTTTCAATTCTTCGCTTACCATTTTCTTGGTTTGTTAAGACGGAAAATCTCAAACCTGCCTCTGAGGATTGTAATGTGTGTCGATTCCCTAACACGGTGTTTGGCACATAGTAGATGTTAACACGAGTTCTTTTTATCCTTTTTCCTCCACCTTCCTTCAGGACAGGTTGTGTGAGATCGTTGGTATTTTAATAAAAAATCCGTTTTCCCAATAGAAGCGTTTAATATGGTGTCACAATTTGAAAGTAGTTTTCAGAAACTGCTAAAAAAAAAAATCACAAATAGCATCAATGACTACAGGGATGAAGTACAAGTCTCTCCTGTTTTCTGAGCACCTTCCTATCGCATAATATAGACCCGTTAATTGTGTGTAGATCAAGTTGCAAACTATCAAATGAGGCCATCAGCATTAATCCTGTGGTCAATTCCCTTATTGGGGGATTGGAGCAGAAAGATTTAGGGACCTATTTAGAGCTGACTAAAGCCAAGAAAGATAACAGGGAATTACATGGGGACCCAACATTTATAGAGACAGCTTCAGCATAAGATAAAGAGGTATAATTTTAAGAATTACACTAGAGAATTCCAGTGTATAGGATCATGGGATATTGTGTTTCAGCAAAGAGAGCAATAACATGGTATAGTTAAATAATAGAATACTTTAATTTGCTAGAAATAATTTTGAACTGCCCAAGGTAATATGGCCTACAAGTTCATACCAGTGCGGGAATAATTTTATTTTTAAAAAAGATAAACCACCAGATTTGCATGATGAAAATTCAGAGTTGGAAAAAAAAAGTTGGCTGTTTGTACTCAGCAATTATAATGTGAATTTTTTTTTCTAACATCTGCTTTGAGTAATTGCATATGTATCTTCCGCCTGGCTGTCATAAATAACAAAAGAAGTAAAACTACCATAAAGGGACGAACACATCATATTCAGAGTAGACAGTTAAGTTTTAGAAACTTCTATAGCAAGTCTCAGTCTCTTCTCAACAAACACGTTAATGTCCTCTTTGTCTCCATTTCTGTCTTATAGGTAAGTGATTTGCACCCTGGGAAAAGTTAGGATCCAAGAAGCCGCATTACAAAGTATCTGTTGCAAAAGTGCCCAGAGCCGTGCAGTGTGTGGGTGTCAGGTTTAAATGGCTAAATAACCATGATATGGCGCCCCCTACTGGAAAATATGGCTCTAGACATCTTCATTTCATTATTAGCTGATCATGCACAGAGGCTAGATAGGGTGACCTGGTTTCCAGGAGAGGAATCTCTTCCCAAAGTCTTGGGCATGTCAGCAGTTACCCTTCCAAAGAATGCAGAGTCAAACTGTTTCTCACGTTTACTCTCCTTTATCCTTTCTTTATTTTGAAGCATCCTGGAAATTAACATTCAGTTTGAACAACCACAACAACAACAACAAAAATCCTTTTTTATCTCTTTCTGTTTTTTTCCTATGTAAACATGGACCAAACCACCCAGATTTCTCAAATATTTAGAAATGTGGTCCATTTCTCCTTCTGTACTTTAAAAATTTTCTTCTGGAAGATTTTAATTTCTGGTCGGTGATTTAGATTTATTATTTGCAAAGGTGCGGCGTGACAAATGTGTTAGAAAATGCAGACCGTGGCAGGTTGAAAATAGGCTGCGATCACCTCCCTCAACCTTGAGACGAAGGAGAATAAATGCATTTATTTACAGGAGGACATAATTTATCGTGGTGTTGGGAGCTCATGTTGTTCACTTGAAAGTGTAGATTAAAAGGGTAGCAAATCATTTCGGGTTTGGGATATAAGCATTTCAGGTCCATAGATGTACACTTGATCAAGAGTTATAATACCTTTTATAGTAAATACCAGCCTATATTTGCAAAAGAATACAAGGATGATGAACAGAGTTCAGGAATTTCCCAGCCTACCATTTAGATTTAGCCTGTTTATTATTCCAAATAACTGGTTGGATTCATCTTTTTTTTTATGAGGCTGATCATTTCAGTCAAAACAGTCCAACTCTTTGTGGTGTACAAACAAGAAATAGTGTCACTGACTTATTCCGGTTCACAAGGGTATGGTAAACAATCCAAAAAAAAAAAAAAAAAAATGGGATTCCTGACCCCTTCACCAAGTAGAGAATTAAGCATCCAAATGGGAGAAGTGGTTTGAGAATCCAAGCACAGCCAAGCACAAAATGTGTTTTGATTTTTTTTTTAAGTGCAAGGTCCAAATAGGTTTTTTTCGTTTTCTCTCTACATATTTTTTCAGAGTTTTCTTCCTAAAACCTTCTCATCCCCTGTGGGAGCCTACTAAAGGATGTTTTGACATCTTAGTCATTTCCATAACAACAGATTACAGAAACAAGACAAGCCATCAAACAAGTCAAATCCTCAAATGCAGGAACCCTCTGCATCACTCTGAAAGGAGCCACGGAATTGTGCTTTGCTTGTGGAGGGGAGAAAAGCCTATATATATATATATATATATATATTTTAATACTGTTGATTACTTCTTTAAGGGAAAACCATTGAGACTTCCAGATATAATCTCACCATGCTAAAAAAAAATAAATGGTTTCTTTTGTCTTGATACATTTAAACATTCTTTTCCGACCTCTCTGGCTCCTTGCCATACCACCTTCTTGTGCTCCCTGCTAACTTTGTTGAATGCGAAGATGAAATTATCCATCTTGATGTGGCAGTAAGATTGACAGAAAAAGGTACCAACACGTCATTCTGACATTTACCATCCCCATTAAAAAAAAAAAATCACACTTTATTGAGAACAAACGAGTTATGCAAAACGTCTACTAAGAATTCAATACAACCAATCATTAGGGAAGATAACATCTGGGGTGACTTCACTGCAGAGCTCTTGGGTATCCACGGTGGCTGAGGCCGTGTGAGCAAGCAGGAAAGCAACTTCTGGAGTTAACCACTTACCCACGCTGGGACGCGCGTGGGTGGAGGGTGATGGGATAAGACCCAAATTTGGACCTGAAATTTTCATACTGACTGTATGACCTTGGTAAGTTCTTTGAGCTTTAATTACCTCATTGGTAAAAAAAAAAAAAAAAAAGGAAATAATAAGACTGACTTTCAATCCAGCAGGTGCTCTGAAGTCAACAATTTATAAAGCTGTGATTGGTAGCTTTTTTAGTGTTCAGGGTGCAGGACCCCAAGGGGGACATTTTCAAGATACCACTGTAAAGTCAATGAATGTAGACTTGGGTAGGGGTGTGCCAGTGTAAACCAGTTCTGACCCCAGGTTCTTAGAACTAGCAAGATGAGATATTGCATTTTAAAAAACCTCCTACCATACTAGGGACTCCATCGATAGCTCTTATTATGATGACAATTTTTAGCCAAATTAAATTCAAATTCAGCAGTGGGAGTCATGGAAGTCTCCCTGATCCAAATACCTTGTTTTTGTTTGGTCTTTTGGGTAGAGTGATGAAGAAGCTGATTAAAACAACCCCATTTATATTGGATGAAGTTCTATCCTATTTATTAGCTTGGTTGTGTTTCACAACTATAATCTTCACGATAGCGGGGAAGGCTATTCATAAGGAACTCAGGGTCCCGTGTAGGTTGATGATTTATTCTAGTTACCTCCAATTCTTTTCTGTCTGGTGTGGGGTCCTCATGATATGGCCTTTCCACACTTGGAATTGCTTAGTGAGCTATAGATTTTTAGTTGCAGGGAAGAGCCAACTCATATATTATTAAATTCCATCCAGTCTATTAAATCAGCTAAAAGAGAATATTAGGAAATAGTTTGAAAAAAACACTATTATTTTGGTTTTTATTTCAATTGAAGAAGAAGACAGTGCTAGAGCTGTATTTTTTTTAAGTTTCCATGTTCTATAGAAAACGTGGGAGAAAAAGTTAATTCCCCAAAAAGAGAAAGTCTTTTTATCTTTAATCCTTTTCTTCATGTTAATAGGCCCAATGTGGGTGCTCAGAGAATAGGTTCTGAGTAGGAGATAGATGCCAAATACCCACTTTGTACTAAAGGAAAACAAAAAATCCTCTCTTGAGGAAATGTGGATAAATCATAATCCCAGTGTTCAAAGAGGTCAGGTAAGGGAATAGGAAGGGTACTTAAAACAAAGAGGAAGAGAAGTGTTAGAAGAAATCTAAAAACAGTGCTATGTGATTGGTGACGGGGACTACAAATTATCCTGGGGAATCTGGTTAGGCTTTTATAACAGGTGTCTGTTACTGCGTAATTAAAAAGAATTTTTCCAGGCACGATGACACATTCCTGAATACCAGTCACTCAGGAGGCTGAGGCAGGAGGATCTCAAGTTCAAGGCCAGCCTCAGCAACTTAGAGAGACCCTGTCTCAAAATTTTTACAAAGTTTAAAAAAGGGCTGGGGATGCTGTTCAGTGCTAGAGCACCCCTGGGTTGAATTTCTGATACCCCCAAAACAAAAATAAATAAATAAATAAATAAATGAAATTTAAAAAGATAGAATTTTTAACAGATAGAAATAGAGTAGGAGAGGCTCCTTACAGGTTGAGGGCATGAGAAAAGAAAACTCCTGAATTTTCCACATGAGAAATAGAAACTGCCCAATAAGGGTGAATTCCGACCTCTTTCAGGGTCCAATCTGGTTCAAGGTGGTCAAGGCTTCATTCACAGGTCAATCAATGAGTGCAGAGCAGGACCTTGGTCCCACACAGCAGGAAAGATGTCTGGTAAGGAAAACTGTCTCTCATTTTCCCACTCCCTTTGAGGTTTTGGAAGTTCTTCTTGATACCAGCCCCGTAGCAAGTAGGTCAGGGGATCCAGCTGCCATAGAAATGGAAGCAGGTTCATTGTTCACTTGAGTGAAACTCAGTTGTGCCGCATCGGTGGGAAGTCATGAGAAACTCCTTCCCCAATTATCATGATTCTCCCCATGTGAAAAAGCTTCCTTCCTCCTCGTCCGGAGCCTGCCCTACGCATGGAGTTTCCAACAGTGTGAAACAGCACGGCATAATTCCATTACTCCTGGAACCATTCTTACACATTTATCCCTGCTGATATTTGTGATCTGGAAAAGGTAGTTTGAATACAGATGAGGCTATATGATATGAATATAGCTTTTCTTTTCTTTCTTTCTTTCTTTCTTTTTTTTTTTTTTTAAAGACTCAATTCTAACCCAAGTCACAAAACTTCTTTTTTTTTTTTAAGTGTAATTCTCAAACATAGATTGGGTCTGGTTATCATGTAACTTGGATCCTGTTGCTTATAAAATACGCATCACGTATTAATGACCTCATGCTTTCCTAAATCCCTGGGTTGTTAGGATAATCTAGTTCAGAGGCGACGTCCACGAACTTCAAAAATATAAAATGCTTCACCAGCATTAGGCTGAGTGGAGCCCACAAGTGTTCCTGGGTTTAGAGATGCACTGGAAAGACGATTATTCGGTAGAATAAGACACACGGATGTGATTCTGCAATCTGTATTTGGTGTAAAAATGGGAGTTCATAACCCACTTGAATCAAATGTATGAAATATGATATGTCAAGAGCTTTGTAATGTTTTGAACAACCAATAATAAAAAAAAAAGTTAAAAATTCTAAGACACATTCCGGATGCGATTTCCATAGGAGGAGAAATATATAAAATTTTTTATCACCTGCATGCATATGATTTCAGAGTTTACCTCCATAAATAAAAAGTTTATGGCTTTCTCAGGTTCCTACAGCTAATTAGGTACAGAAAGGGGCTCTGACTCTTCCTCTTACCATAAAAATCTGACCTGATTGATGGTGCCCAACACAGCATTCCAGCCCCACTGTACCAGGTACCGGAACCCCAGATTAATGAGTTAATCCTGAAAACAGCCATTATGGAGAGCTTGACCATATGTGAGACTTTGGGATTTCAAAACGCATTTCAAACACGGGTTGCTGGATTCGTCTTGCAATTAACATAACCCATCCTGTTCGCAGTCGAGAGCATTTCATTTTCCCTTGGAGTGTTTTTATAGAAGTTTATAGAGCTTTATAAAACTTCCATCTCTGAGAACTCAGTCCCTTTAAGGAACAATGTTATTACAGAATAAAGTGCAGTTGTCTATATTTGATTCCATATTACCAAGATACCAACTTGAAACTCAGCGTCACATGAATCTTGTTATTTTTACTATTCACGGGGAAACTTCGTATTTTTTTTTTTTTGGTGTGTGTTGTGCAAATGTATTTTTAAAATACAAATAGGAAAATTCCCACTGGAACTATCTATTCATGTGATTATTTTTTCAATTTCAACTGACTATTTATGTTAGGGTCTGGTACCACCCAAAGATTTAAAAAACAATTTCCCTTTGAATGTGAATAAGCTAGATGGAAAGATTGAAAAAAAAAAATTCCCTGAATGAAAATGAATATGAAATCTATATTCTCATTAAATAATCTAGTTTGGTTGAAAATAATCTCATATGAAAGTATTGTAATGATTTTATAAGATAGTGTCATTTTACAAAGCTTATGAAAAATACACAAAGGATAAACTACAAATAAATAAATGGGTATGAGTTTGTCTTTATATATAACACATAAGTATCAAAGAACAAAAATAATGTCTGGAAAATTGTTTGCGTGGTTCAATAAAATAAATAACATGCACAATTTTAAAAATCATAATAATTCTAAAACTATTTCCCAGGAAGAGATACTCATAAATTAATAATTTATAAATATTTGTGAAGTGAAGCTTAATCGAAAGTTACACTTAATGCAAGAATGAAAAACGTTGCCTGTGATCCCAAAGTTGACCAATTTTTTTCATGGACTTTTCTGTTTCTCAATGACCCCTACAAGTACCTCACAGATTCTGAATACAGTGCTTAAGTATTAGAAGCAATGTGTCCAACTCTGTGCTTTGCATTTTTACTTTTTCAGAGATAGGTTTAATGAATCACTCTTAATTGGATGAACTCTGATATATCTGTCTAGTCATGTTTATGCTTTTGGAGCCCTGTTTAAGAAACTTTTCCTACAATACTCATTGTTTTTGTTTTGAATGGTGCTATCCCCCTGGGGCAGTGGCACATACCCATAATCCCAGTGGCTGGGGAGGCTGAGGCAGGACGATCACTAGTTCAAAGCCAGCCTCAACAAAAGCGAGGTGATAAGAGCTCAGTGAGACCCTGTCTCTAAATAAAATACAAAAGTGGCTGGGGATGGGGCTCAGATCGAGTGCTCTCGAGTTCAATCCTGGGTACCAAAAAAAGAAAGAAAGAAAGAAAGAAAGAAAGAAAGAAAGAAAGAAAGAAAGAAAGAAAGAAAGAGAATGGGTTATCTCCAGCACATAAAGAACATGAGATATGGCTAGTGCAAATTGGTGTAAGGGCTAATTGTCAAATACACACTGGATTTTGAAAATTTAGTAACAAATAAGGATTTAAACTGTCTCAGAAAACTTCTATATTCATTAAAGATAAAAATAATATTGGCCTCTCCTCAGTCTATCCCCAAAGGACTTAAAAACAGCACACTACAAGGACACAGCCACATCAACGTTTATAGCAGCTCAATTCACAATAGCTAAACTGTGGAACCAACCTAGATGCCCTTCAGTAGATGAATGGGTGAGGAAATGTGGCATATATACACAATGGAATATTACTCAGCACTAAAAGAGAATAAAATCATGGCATTTGCAGGTAAATGAGTGGAATTGGAGGATATCATGCTAAGCAAAGTAAGTCAATCCCCAAAAAAAACAAATGCCGAATGTTTTCTCTGATATAAGGAGGCTGATTCATACTGGCATAGGGAGGGGGAGCATGGTAGGAATAGGTGAACTATAGATAGGGCAGAGGGGTGGGAGGGGCATGGGGTTATAAATGATGGAGGAACGTGATGATCATTATTATCCAAAGTACATGTATGAAGACACGAATTAGTGTGTATATACTGTGTGTACAACCAGAGATATGAAAATTGGGCTCTATATGTGTAATAAAAATTGTAATGCATTCTGCTGTCATATATAAATTTAAATAATAATAATAATAATAATAATAATAATAATAGACTCAAGGTGGCTGAGCAGAGGCTCATCTCTCACAGAGAAGAACTAGATCAACAAAGGGAGGACTCTATTTCAAGCAGAGTGGCTAACGGAGAGCTCTGGAAATGATCAAGGACATAAAGGCACCCAAACACCCAAAGTGGCACAGAAAGTCAGAAAGGCAACCTAAAGAAAAGAATAAAAGCAAATTGCAACTTCAACTTTAGCTCCCTAGCTGAGAGGGGAGTTCCTATTGCTAAGAAAGGTCATTGACAAAGTACCAGCCACCTCCTTTATAAAAATAGACTGACAGTCCTAACCACAGAATTCTGTGGTCCTCTTAAGCTTCAAATCCAGTTTGGAGGGCTGGCTGGGGTCTGAGTAAGTGCTTTCTTCCAAAGAAGGAACTCATGTGGCCCTGCCTCCCAACATTTAGAACTCAAGGTGCAGCGTGGAGAACAACCCACTCAGCATTGGGCAGGAGCCAGGAGCTGCTGCTACCAAAATCCCACCACATGGCAAGGTGTGGGTTCAATCCTGAGCACCAAGGAAGGAAGAAAGAGACATCCTGATTGAAATGAATCTATGACATGGCAGAAAAACAATACAGAATAAGGATGCTAAGGAAACTCAGCAAGATGCAAGAGAATACAAATAGACAATACAATGAGATGAGAAAAAAAATATATGATATGAATAAAAAATTCAAAGAAGACATAGTAATCTTATAAATGAATCCATTAAAAGTTGCATATCCCTCTGGAGATGACCCATATTCTTCCTTGAGCAGGTATTCCTAGCTTTACCCCAAAGGCTTCTCACATTCATGATGGCTGGTATTGTCCCTTGAATATGTATTTTTTTAATCCCCAAAGATGTCTCTCTGTCTTGAGATACCCCAAATTCTCCCTTGGTTGTGTATCTGCTTTCCTAAGTAAGTATGTCTCTGTCTCTGAAAAAAAAAAAAAAAAAAAAAAAAACTAATCAACTAGAAATTTTGGAGCTAAAAAATTCAACAAGATTAGACTTGCATTCAAGAGCTTCCAAAGCAGACTAAAACAAGCAGAAGAATTTTGGAATTTGAAGATGAGTCTTTTGAAAAAGTGCAGTGAAACAAATAAATAAATAACAAAAATAAACTTCATGAAACATACATAAGACATACGAGACACATAGACCACCAGTAAGGGAACAATTTATCACATTATTGGAATTTTAGGAGAACAAAAAGGGATAGACATTGGAATCTGTCTAACAAAGTAAAAGCTGAAAACTTCTTGCAAAGATTTGTTGGAATTCAGACCTAAGAATGACTCATACTAGACTGATCCAAAAGACTTTCTCTAAGATATATGTAACACGTCAGATATACAAGAAAATGATTTCTTAAAACCTGTAGGAAGGAAGCATCAAGTCACATATCAAGGAATCCTGTTTAGACTAACAGCATATTTCTCTGGAGAAACTTTAAAAATTAGAAGAAAATTTTAAATGAATATAAAGTACTAAAAACAAACAAAAAAACACTGCCAATCAAAAATACTATATCTCGGAAAAAAAACTATCCTTCAGAACTGAAAGCAAATGGATGCATGTAAATGGATTAAAATCACCAATCAAAAGACATAGACTGGCTGAATGGGAAACAAGAGCTAACTTTGCGCTATCTACAAGAAACACACTTCACTGGCAAAGGTACAAATGGACTGAAAGAAAAGGATTGGGAAGTTCCTACACCACATAAAAGTAAGCCAAAACCAAGCAGGATGACCTATACTTATGCCAGATAAAAGAGATTGTAAGTGAAAAACTGTGACCACAGACAAATAAGGTAAATTGATGGGAGAATCAGATCCACAAGAATTTAAATCCATTGTAGATATATATTCATACAAACATGGACTACTCAAATACACAAAGAAAATATCATGAGACCTAAAGGGAAAGGTAGACTTCAGTAAAATAAAAGGGACTTCAATGTACATTTTCATCAATGGAGTGATCATACGGTTCAAAATCAATACACACATTTGAGTTCAACCATACTATAGAGCCAATGGACCTATGAGACATTTGAAGACTATTTCAGGGCCAGGGATGTAGCCCAGAGATACAGCATTTAGCTAGCATGTTCCAGGGATCTAGGTTCAATCTCAAGCACTACAAACAAAGAAAAAAATAAAAATCAACTTTTCATCCAAAATCCACAGAATATGGATTCTCCTCTTCAGCATGTGGAAAACTGAAATCAGAGTGCCACAGAGTAAAACTAAAAATCAACAAAACAATAAAGGAAGGTATAGAAATTCATGGAACTGGAATACTATGCTTCTAAATGAGCAATTCATAATAGAAAGAGTAAAAGGGCAACTAAAAACATCTTGAAATACATAATATAGACAACACAATAGGGCCTGGGGGTCTAGCTCAGTAGTAGAGTGTCTGCCTAACTTGCATGAGGCCCTGGGTTCAATCCCCAGTACCAAGAAAAAAAAATTCAACACAGCATGTCAAAATTCGTGGGACAAAGCAAAAGCAGCATTAAAAAGGAAGTTTTATAACAATGAATGCATACATCAAAAGAGAAATTTTAAATAAACCATCTAATAGTACATGCTAAAGACATAGAAAAGCAGAATAAACCAATCTATAACTAGTAGAAGGAAAGAAAAACCAAAGAGAAGAGTTGAAAAAAAATAAAATTGAAACAAAAATAAAATAAAATATCAATGGAACAAAGAGTTGGGTTTTTTGAGAAGATAAAAAATTGACAAAACTCTGTGTGTGTGTGTGTGTGTGTGTGTGTGTGTGTGGTGCTGGGGATTGAACTCAGGGCCTTGTGCATGCAAGGCAAGCACTCTACCTAGCGAGCTAGATCCCCAGCCCTAAAATCGATGAAACTTTAGCTAGAATATTAAAGAATAAAGGAGTGGAGAACCAATCAATAAAATCAAAGAAAAAAATCTGAATCAAATAATACAACAAACCACAAGGGATCATAAGAAACTATTATATTAACAAGTTAGAAACTTGAAAAAAATGTATGAATTCCTAGACAGACACAACCTACGATGATTGAAATAAGAATACATAGAAAATCTAGATGAAATAAGAATACATAGAAAATCTAGATGAATAATAAATGAATAGATGGAGCAGTAATTAAAATCTCACATCAAAAATAAAAATTAAGAGTGTGAGAACAGGTGCCTTTACATCTGAATTTTAAGTAGCATTTTAAAAATGATTAATTCCAGTTCTTCTTAAAATATTCCAAGAACATGGAAAAGTATGGTACTCTGCCAAACTCTTTTTATGAGTCCGGTGTTACTCTGATGTCTAAACCAGACAAAGGCAATAATAGCAAATAAAGGAAACTAGAGACTTATATCCCTGATGAGCAGACATGGAAATTCTCAACAAAATATTAGCAAATGGAATCCAGCAACCCCTCAAAAAGATCATTCACCATGATGAAGTTGGATTCATCCTACAGAGGCAGGGACAGATTGATATTTACAAAGCAATAAACATAACAAATCAGATCAACAGGATGAAGAATAAAAACCACATGACATCTCAGTAGCTATTGGGAAAAAAAAAGTTCAGTAAGATTCAATTTTCCTTTTTTTGATTAAAAACTTTTAATAAATTAGGTATAGGAGGAACATACCTCAAAATACTAAAAAGCTGTCTATGTAAAACATGCAGCCAATATCATACCAAGCAGGACAAAGCTGAAAGAATTTCCTGAGATCTTTCACCACTAGAAGTCTTAGCAAGAGAAAGAAATTAAGTATATCTGATGTGAAAAAAAAAAGAAATTCAAATTATCCACGTATGTGGATGATGTGATTTAATATGTGGAAAAACCTGAATGCTCCATAAAACTTGTTAGAACAGATAAACAAATTCTATATAACAGCAGGGTACCAGAGCAACATAAAAATAGAACAGCGATTCTATACACCAATAATGAACTTATTGAAAGAGAAACCAAGAATGCAGTACCATTTATAACAGCTAAAAATAAATAAAATAAAATAAGTGGAACTCAAGAGGTGAAAATTACAAAACAAAAAAAAAAAAAAATGAAAAAGCATCCCATGTTCATGGATTGGAAGAATTCCATATTGTTAAAACTTCCATACTGCCTAAAGTGACCAGGAGAGTCAAAGCTCTTCCTATCAAACTACCAATGACATTCTAAACAGAAATAGAAAAAGAATTCTAAAACTCATATGGAATTTTGAAAAGTCCCAGAATAGCCAATGTGATTCCAAAGGTATGGAGGGGTGGGGACAGAAACCTGGAGGGATCACAATATCTGCTTTCAAACATACTCCAAAGCTATGTACCGAAAAACAATATGGTAGTGGAGGAAAAAAGAAAGAAAAATAAAAAGAAAGAAAGAGAGAAAGAAAGAAAGAAAGAAAGAAAGAGAGAGAGAGAGAGAGAAAGAAAGAAAAGTAAAGAAAGACAATTTTTTAGAAATCTGACATATATAACAGTGGATCAGTAGAGAGTGCCCAGTATTTAATCCATTTAAAGTTAACTCATATTGGACAAAATCTCCAGGAACATACATTGGGGCATGAATGGTTGGGTTACTAAAAGGTGCTGGTGGGCTGGACATACATATACTGAAGGATGAGGCTGGATTCCTACCTCTCACCGCACCCAAAAAAGAAAAAAAAAATTCAAGATAGATCAAAAGACCTCAAAGTAAGATCTGAAACTATAAACTGACTACCAGGAAACCTAAGAGAAGCACTTCAAAATGTTAGTGTAGGCAGAGATGTTTGGACAGGGCCCCCAGGAAATGAAAGTATAACAAGACAACTGAGATTATGACTCACTAAGAATCTTCTGCCCAGGAGAGATACTGTCACCAGAGTCAAGAGACAGCCTACCCCATCAGAGGACTATTCCTCCCAAAAGGGAGTGATGTCCAGAATACATAAAGAACTCAAAAAACTTAATCCCAAAAGCAAATAATAATACCAATTAAAAATGGGCTTTAACATCTTGAATAGTTCTGTCACCAATGGAGATGTACGAATGGCTGTGAAGTATATGAAAACAGGCTCTATGTCACCACTCCTCAGAGAAATGCAAATCAAACCCCACTCTGAGATACCACCTCACTCTAGTTAGAATGGATATTATCAAAAAGACAAAAGTAACAAATCGAATAAGGATGCAGAGAAAAGGGAGCTTTTATATATTACTGGTCGTAACGTAAACTAGCACAACCTTAGTAAAAAAGCAGTTGGGAATTTTCCTTGACAAACCAAGAATAGTACTGTCAATATGGTCTAGCAATCCCACTCCTGGGTTACACAAAAGAGGAATGAGATTCTTTTATCAAAGGATTTATACTTCATTTGTACTGCATGACCCTGTTTATTGAAGCACAAGAGCCCAGGTATTGTATCACCCAGAGTGGCCATCAACAGATAAAAGGATAAGGGAAATGTGGTATATATATATGCACAATGGAATATTATTTAGCCATAAAAAGGAATGCAATTCCTACCATTTGCAGCAATATTGATGGGAATGAAGATCCTTGTATTAAGTAAAATAAGGCAGAAGCAAAAAGATAAATACCACATGTTCTCACTCACTTAGGGAAAATAAAGTTTGTCCATAGAAGAACAGAGTGAAAAAGGGGGTCACTAGAGACTGAGAAGGGTGGGCAGAAAGATGGTAGATAATAAGGGTAGACAGAACACCAATTAGATGGGAGGAATTAGTGTTAATTTCTCTATTGCATAGTATTATAACTTTGGGGGTAGAATAAACTGTGACCAATTTTAAAATAACCAGAAGAGTATGAAAGTCCCCAAGACATAATTAATGTTTGAGAAGAGAGAAGTACTTATTGCCCAATTCAGTCATTACCTGCTGTATACATATATCAAATTCTCATTCCATACCCCGTAAAGATGTGCATATATTATGTCTCAGTGAAAACATGTAATAGAAAAATAATATTTTATGTTGGGTTAAATGAAATACATGATTAAAATAGCATAAATTTTTTTTATGATGCTACTCTAAATATTTAACCTTTGTATGCGTCTTGCATTCATGGCTTGCATTGAAATTTCTTTTGGGAGAAATAAATAGATTAAAAAAGCTGTTTCACTTTTGGTTTAACATTTGGATCTATAATACATGTAGATTTTATCTGTATATAGGCTATGAGATAGGTTTAAAGATTGATCTGTATCCACAAATAAATCCAAGTGTCCCAGTACCGTTTATTACAAAGTCCACAAATTTCCCCAGTGAATTGCAGTTAAATGTCTGTTTGAGATGGTTCATGCCTGTAATCCCAGGGGCTCGGGAGGCTGAGACAGGAGGATGGTGAGTTCCAAGCCAGCCTCAGCAACAGCAAGGTGCTATGCAACTCAGTGAGACCCTGTCTCTAAATAAAGCACAAAACAGGGCTGGGGATGGGGCTCAGTGGTTGAGTACTCCTGAGTTTAATCCCCAGTACCCTCCCCTCCCCCCCAAAAAATTCAATATTAAATAAGCAATCGAAGTAGCATACATGTATGTCTACTTGCCTACATTTTCCCCCTCTGTCCCTGTTCTAATAAGCAATTTCAGATTATTGTGGCTCACTAGTAACTTTTATTTATTTATGTATTAATTTTTTAAACCAGGGCTTGAACCCATGGGGCGCTTAACCACTGAACCACATCCCCAGCCTTCTTTTATTGTTTCATTTTTGGAATAAGTTCTCACTGAGTTACTCAGGGTCACGCTGAGTTGCTGAGGCTGGCTTTGAACTGGCCACCCTCCTGCCTCAGCCTCCCCAGCCATTGGGGTTATAGGTGTGCAAGCATGCTGGCCTCAAGAGTAACTCTTACATCAGGTAGATGGTGGCCTCCACAATCTCATTCTTCTTCAAAACTATCTTGACTGTAAAATATCATTTGCACTTCTACATGACCCACAGATTTGTGCTGTTAATATGCACAGAAAAATGGTGCTGGGATTTTGATCAGGATTACATCTCAGATCAAGTTTCTCACGGCATCTGGAATAATACTGTCTCTTTCTAAAACCTGTAGTTGGGTAGATTAATTTCAGTCTGTAGTAGTTTGCATTTTCCAATGCGGACATCTTTCCCATTTTTTAAAAAATTTTAGATTTGATCTTTGGCATTTGATGCTTTGAGTGGTTTCATGGTTGGAGTTTCAAATGGAAATGTTCCCAGTTATTTCTATTTCCGGATAATAGTTTAATAGTTCATTCTTCACTTGTTAACTGAGTAGTGGTCAGCAAAATGGCAGAATCCCAATGCCTTCATTTTTAATAACCTATACGGTGTTTAGAAAGTTAGGATTTTCTATGAATATAATGTCATGTCTGCGAAGGGCTGTTTAGCTTCAGTTACGGAATCGTTGTTGGCACCTGGGGATATATGATGTTGAGCAGAAGATACTGAAGGTCATCTTTATGTAGTTTCTGACTTCAGGGGGAAATTAATCATTTTTCTCTGATGTGTAATGATAAATATAGCCTTATTATACCTACTTGCTACTTGCCAGAGAAAGATCACCCCAGACTTAACTTTGTGCTCAGAGCTTTGCTTTCAAATAGTCACTGAATTGCATCAACTAAAAAATTAATCTGTAGGGATCCTTGCAGATTCGCACAAGGACACTTTCTTTTGTTCTGCCTGATTTGGTGAATTACACTGTTAGAATATTTTTAAATCCGTTTTTCATTATTATTATTATTTTTTAATCGAATTCTTCCTAGGTCCATAATAGGACTCTATTATGTCCTGGGTTTGGGGTGGGGAAACCAAACTGCCAATTGGTTCTGTGATTGATCCTGTCTCTTCTATCCTGGGCGACTGATTTTGCCTTTGTGTTGTGGTAATGGTGATAGCTGGAGACAGATCCCCTCCATATCTGTCCCATCAAGTCTATATTAATTTTGATGGATAATTATTCGAAGAGTAGATTGGCCTTTTTTTCCTGTCAGCTGAAAATCTGATTGCAATCTTGTAAGACCCCAAGCAAAGAATTGCACCATGTCAGGCATAGGTTTCTGAACAGCAGGGGCTACACCCTTATAAATCTGTGCTATTTGAAGCCACTTGTAATATAGTAATTTGTTACCAACAGCAGGAAAGTCACCAATTTGTTTATTTTACTTAGTGGTCCTTGCTAAAGGTAGTACTCCTTCCTGATTCAGCTCCCCAATGCTTGAAAAAAAAAAAAAATATATATATATATATATATATTTTTCAATGTGAGTGATTTGTTGAGCTGCTGGTATTTACCACGAAGCAAAACTCTCTTACTGCTGAATTCTGACTCAGAGAAAGCAGAAAGCTGTCACTCCCTCATACACCCTCCAACAAATGTCCTACCTCCAAACTCAAATTCAGGAGATGGAAAATCATGCCCAACGCTTAGCATATTTCAAACCGGATTTTTATTTCGATATCAATGTAAAGAGTAGTACATGAATAAAATAAATAATGGGAAAAAAATTTGGCTGGAAAAATGTATGGACCCATTAATAAGTAAGTGATCCTTTAGGTGAATCAGGAGGTTGTAATAAATACAAACCTGATAATCAGCTGATGCTCTAAACTGACCCCACCAGCTGGGGACCCCTACCAGCTGAATGGGTTGAAGTCAAACTTATATGATTTTGTGTGTAAATTGCAAGTCCAGAGTGGAAATCCTTGCATATGTGAATAAATGTACAACTATCCTATATGAACAGTTTGGGGGTATGTATTTAAGAGCAATAAAATAGGTTTTCTAAGGTTGACCTAATCGATATAAATACCAGTACCTTTGCAAAACTGAGCCTCTTGGATGGTGACCTTTAACACCACATTGATATAAGGTAGATACTAAGTAGTAGTAAAAGTCTTTCCCACAATATATTGCCCTGTCAGGAAAATTTCGACTGCTTGTAGGGAAATGACATAAAATCTTTGACCAACTGATTTCTTTAAAGTTGTACATCAATGAATAGTTGTCATGACTATATTAAAAAGAACTATGCCTATTCTACATTATTTACTGCACTAAGTTGGATAGATTTTTTTTTTCTTTCACTGTTGACATGCTAAAAATGACATGTCGACCTAAGTATTTGGGAATTTAAATAGGGGGGGGGGTGATAGTAACTTTTATTAAAAGGAATTATTTGGTGTAAGGGACTCGTAAACTGACCTGGATCAGAAAAGTGGTCCATCTGCACCTTGCATCTGTTGAAATCTCACTGCTTTAGCAAGCAGTGACTAGTGTTGGGGAATCTAAAATGGGTAGGAGTACACACAGTTCTTGTCCTGGAAGAGGTTTCAATGTGTGTTGGTGATGGGCATCAATTTATTACAAATAGCAATGATAGGTAACGGAAATGTGGTGAAGGAGAAGTTCAGGGTGGAATGAGAACTTACAAGAAGTTAGCATGACTGTGATGGTTTGGATGTGAGCTGTCCCCCAAAAGCTCACATGTGAGACAATGCAAGGAGGTTCAGAGGAGAAATGATCTGGTTATGAAAGCCTTAACCTAATCAGGGAAATCAATCCCCTGATGGGATTAACTAGGTGGTAGCTAAGTTGTGGGTGTGGCTGGAGGAGGTGGGTCATTGGGGATGTGGCTTTGGGGTTTGTATTTTGTATCTGGAGAGTGCAACCTCTCCACATCCTGATCATCATGTGAGCTGCTTCCCTCCACCACACTCTTGGACCACGATGCTCTGACTCACCTGGAGCCCCAAGAAATGGAGCCAGCCTTCTATGGACTGAGATCTCTGCCACCAAATGACACTGTCTGCCATCTTGGTTTGTAGCCCCTAGATAAACTTTTGCTCCCCTAAAAAAAAAAATTATTCTGGTTGGATCTTTTAATCACAGCAGGAGGTAAAACAATAAAAACTGACTATAACCAAGACTGAGTCCCAGAGTTCAAGAAAGTCTTTCCCAAAGGAAACAAAGTTCAAGTTGGAATTTACAAAATGGAAGGTGTTAACTTGGTGGAAGAGGTGTGGTCCAACCGTGTGAGACAGACAGAGGAGCATGCTAATATCTTGGTGGCCTTGCTATGGGATGGCGTTAATGCCCTCAGAGAACTGAAGAGCTTCAAAAGCAGACGCCGGGTCTTTCAGAGTCTTGAAATCCTGCTAAGAACCACGTGGGCTCCCCAGGCCAGTGATACTCAAAGTATGGCAACCGAAATGTCAATAACCAACATACAGTGAATTAAGTTCAGTCATCAGGAGGAAAGTCTTAAAAACTTTTATAACAACTGGACACATTGATTTTTTTTTTTTTGTCTATCAAATTTAAAGACAAAAATATTAGAATTCCTATTTTTGTCTATTGTTTTCTTTTTATGTCATTTTCTCTAGGAATTAAATGGTGGTGTTTACAAAGTGATCGGTCCACATGGATGAATTCTTCTTAAAATGGCTCTATATTGAAAGTCATTTGAAGAACATTTCTCTCTAATCATGACCATCTCTAGGTGAGGTCCACACTTGCACAGCAAGCTGGTTATATGAATCGTAAATTGATAATGATGGATGGAAGTGGGAATCCTTCTTTCTGAATTTTTATAATTTGTGGGGAAACTTTGTTCCGATTATTTTATAATGATGATAAGAACACTTGTTCCTCTTTGTAAATCGCAAATGCATTTCTGATCCTCACCCAAACCTTGGAAGGTTGTCAGGCTACGTGTTTGATGTAAGGCCACTCAGCCGGCAAAGCACAGTGTCTGCCATCTTGGTTTGTGGACAACTAAACTGTGGTACCTATATGGAAGACCCATGTGGTCTGCTTATTTTGACATGGTTATTTTTAATTCCCATACCTCCAAACGCTTCACCAGCTGCTAACAAGCTGAAAAATTATGAGACTTAAGATATCTCTTTCCTAGCTATCTCTTTCCTATTTCCAATCTTTCACGGCGAGAGTACTAAGGATTTCAAAAGGGCTATGGGACCTCATAGAAGAAAACAAAGAGGCATAGAACTAAATAATCAGCACCCAAATAATTGTGAATTGACAGTGTCAATTTGTCTTCTACTCTCTCTCTCTGGAAGAAAAAAAATCCTGCAGTCTTTGATTTATAGACAAAAGCCAGGCCCTTGATCTGCAACCCAAGAGATCTAATTGTTAACTCTTTTTAATTCAGGGCTCCAATTATATCTTATGTCTCCAAGGGAGTGAAATTGGGGAACTTTCACTCTTCATCTGGGTAGCTCCTCTGATACAAATCCTTGACACATTGCTTGATCAGCAACCACAGAAATATATTTTGTTCCGGGGCATCCCTACCATGCTTGAACTTCCTCCCGTGGTTAGTGCTTTCTATCTTCCTGACATCTTGTTAAGAAGAGTGAAAGAAAACAAGTCAATAAAGGAACATAGAAAAATGAGGAGCCATGGGGTAGGAAGAAGCAAGTACGAGGCCATTCCTGAGAGTGGAAATCCATTTCACCAATATTTAGGATGCATTAATACCAGCAGACCTCAAGATGAAACTCAGTGCTTCTTTCAATTAGAAAAATTGCAAGAACGACACCACAGAAAGACCATCTTGTCGTGAAGAGGACATCGCGCAGTGTCTGATAGGGATGGTGTCCGCCATTACATCTAGTACTTGTCAGCCATGCAGTGTGAGGGCATCCTTGAGAGCCAAGAGCTCCCTCCTGTAGCTGAGTTCCCTGCAGAGGTGGGAAGACATTCTTTTCCCATTCTGAACTCCATGTTTTCCTCTGAGGCTGACAGTCTGGACTCTGGTCCATGGTGGAACTTCTTTAGCTACTCATGGAGATGCCTCCTCAAATTTCTGCCTCTATCTGGCTGGGTCAGAGAGACCCTAAACCAAAGCAGACCGAAATAGAATCAGAGGACATACAAGGTGCTGAGAAATCCATTTTGCTTTCTCGATTCCTTTCTGCAAGCAAGAATATACTAGTTTCCTCCCTAAGAAATCATCAACACACCGCCATTTTGTGCTCATGAAAATCTCCTGTCAGCACTGTAGCAAGTGGGCTTGGGACAGAGAGTATTTTAAGTGGGAAGCTAAGTGAGTGGTAAGAATTCCAAAAATACCTGGTGGGGACTCTGCAATGGGTAGGGTGTCCTTCAAGAGAGGGAGGGAGGCCTCGCTGACCTGCGCTGGAGCTCAGGTATGCCCAGGTCCATACAGTCACTGGCAGAGACCTGCTGGAGCTCAGGCCCAGCCCAGACCCACCTCACTGACCTGTGTGGGAGCCAGGATCCGGGATAAGCTTGGGTCCACTCCACCACCACCCCCTGGGAGCCCAGGTCTAACCCACTTCCATGTTGAGACACTGCAGCCATCTCATAGCCTTCTGCATGCATTAGCCTCTACTTTGGGACAACAGACAGGGCCTAGAAGCAGCTGCATCTTGGAGCAGGCATCCCATGGCCAGTGTAAGGCTCACCCATTCAGCCCCATCTCTGAAAGTCATCGCATCCATCTTGGAGAAAAGACATCAACACATGGTGCTCGGAAAACTGGAAATCCATATGCAACAAAGTGAAATTAAACCCCTTTCTCTCACCCTTGGACCTGGTTAAGGGAAAATGAGTGAAGAGATGGAAATCTCAAGCCACCTCATGACATGATCTTATTTCACCAGTTTTAAAAAAAACTGTCCTCAAAGCATCAGGCAGGGGGAAAAAAAAAAAAAAAACTAAGGTTGCTGACCAAATAAAGAAAAAAGAATTGAGTTACCATGTTCCTCCTACACCCAAGCAACAGGAAAACTATACAATAAGAGCCCAGTTTTGCAACCTGAAGTGAGTGAGGTTGTGATCCAAAAATACTCCACCCAAGCATGCTATCTCCAAATCCGAGGGCACAGGAAAACCCAATCTTGGAACTACAGAAATCAAGGAAATAAAGTAGGTAGCCCTCTTGGGGAAAAAGAAAAAAATCACCCCAGGGCAAATTTCAAGTCTTAAAAAAAAAAAAAAAGAATCCAAATAAAGAATGCACAAATAGAGACTTAGCAACAAAAGTAAAGATAGAAAAAATGCAAGCATTCAAAGACAAAATCAGAAGTACACGATTTCAGGGAGTATATACCTAAAGTAGATCTTGCCATCATCCAATGAGAAAAACATAATATTTGCATACAATAAAGGAAACAGAATAAACGTACAACGGAGAACCCACATCCTATGGAAACACTGTCTTGAGGTCTGTTGCAGACACCACGTGATACCAGGGGAACTTAGAATTCAACCAAACCCAAGTGGGAGGGAGGGGTGAAGTCCTCCTATGACACTGATAGCAATATGTGAATTTGATGATCTGTCAAATAAAAGCTAGGTTTTCGTGTTGTTGGAACATGCCAAGATCATCACTGAACAGGTACAAGAAAACACACCAGAATGTTTTATTTATTGTTCTAAATAAATGGTGAACATCTGCGATGCCTTGACTCTCTGAGAGGAACCCTGGGTCATCTGTGGAACAGCAGACACTTGGGTGAGGTGGCTTGCCAGGCTTGACCCTGGGGGACATCTGTATTACACTGTGTCTCTTCCTAATTGCCTGCTGTTTACTTTAAAGAATCCATCACTAATAGGCATGCAGATGTCATTCATCAGGGGATCAGTGATTTAAAACTGATTCTGCTCCTCCCTGGGCCATGACTACCAAAACATCTATAATTTTTTTCCTAAGTTGGGGAGAACTCCTTTTTTTTTTAAAAGAGGGAAAACAAAATCAAATTATATTGAAAATCTTACAAACACCAAGAAACCTTATAAAAGAGAAATCACGAAGTAAGATGACAGATCAAATATTTCTGCTACTTTGGTTGGTAATGAGATAAACATTCTTATTAAAAGAAAATTATTTCCATCAGCAGGGGAGCCTCCGTCTCTGGAAAGAATAGAGAAGATTGTATTTTTATTAATTCAGTGTCCATTAACATGAATCAGTTCTGCACAAAATATTAAAATGAACTGCCTAAGGCTACGGAGAAACAAACAGAAGCAGCCAGAGACTAGAAAGAATACAATCTTGAAAGACTGGCACCTGTTACCAGTTTTTTTTTTTTGCCTTACAGACATTTCCTGGTTTTATGCAACAAAAAGAGACGGGGGGATTCAAACAGAAAGTAACTCTCTGGAGCTAAGAGATAAAAATGCAGAGTTTGGGGTTCCCAGTAGGGAAATCTTCTGGAAAAAAAAAAGGAAGCCACATAGGAGCAACCCCCCCCCCAAGTTGTGCATGCATTTCTTTCAAAACCTGGGATGGAATTAGAACATCTATCCACACAAGAAGGATTCAACAATCCTGGAAGATGAGATGTAGCTAGAAAGCAGATATTTCGACATTTCCTGATGTGACAAGGTCAGTCCTGACGTATGAGTTCTGTCAGGTTGTGGTACCTTGGTGAACACTGTGTCAAGTTTCTCTTGACAATTCAGCAGGACTCAGTCTTACAGGTCAGCCAGGACTGAGAGCCATGCATCTTATAATGAAGAGCAAAAATAAGCACACCAATTATAACTGAGCCCCCAAAAGCAAGTCTCTGTTGGACCAAGGTGATCTTGCCACAATTTAGCTGCAAGAAAAAATAAATAAATAAAAGTACTATATATATTCAGAATCAGATAAGATCCAGAGACTCTACGACATACTATGTGCATGCCCAGTGTGCAAGAATAAGTTCCCACATGTATATATACAATGCATGAGAAAAAAAAATTTAAGAATAAAGAAGATAGTAGGAGAAAATGGATAGATACCCCAGGCATAGAATTGAGCAGCCCACTCTAAATATCTTGAAAATTTTAATAAGAGAATAGACTAGGTTTTAAACATGAGAACCGAAGAGAAAGGATACTATCCAAAAACCAAATGAATATTCTAGATGAAAAATAAATGCAATATTTTTAAAAAGAAAAAAAAAATCCTGGGATGGACTTTCCAGACCTTGACCACATAAAAACAAGAAAGGTTCTATGAAGTTACAGAGATGTCATTAGCAAGCAAGCCCAGAAAATAAGACTGAAGGAAAATAGAGAGGAGAGACAGTATCTATTTCCACATTTCCTAAGACACAAACTTTGTTGTTACTTTGTTGCAACAGCTCTGGGTGATCCAAATATACAGGTCAGTGAACTTTTCACATTCTGTTCCGTGAAAGCCAGTTTATCTGTCTTGCACTTTGAATAGATCTTTCAGGGAGGAGTTTGTCATGTCTCATGTTATTTATTTGCAAAAAAAAAATGATCCCTTGGTTGAGTTGTGAAGCTCTTCCTGAGTTGACACGTTTCCTTGTGCAATATCAAAAGCCACCTCTCCTGCTATCATCCCCAAATCTTATCAGACAGATGGACAACGGGTCTTCACATATTGGGAGGCTGGTGGATCGGAGATCTTTTTAAGCTTCAGGTTTTTTTTTTTGTTTTTTTTTTTTTTTGCTTTGAAGCTCATCTTTTTTATCACTTGTAACCTAGACACAGTCATTGTTTTTTTTTCTGGGACGTGACTGACACGCTTAGTTAATCCTTGAAAAATGTCTTAACAAGTCCTCATTTTCGATAACCAGAGAACAGTCAGCTTTTGAAGTAAAAATGATGTTCCATGAAAAAAAAAAAAAAAGCAGGCAGTGCCACTCACCGTCAAAAGGGCTTTTGTCACTTGGCCCATTGTGCTGCAGAATGAGGCAGCAGCGTTATGTATATCCCCGTCTGTCATAAAGAATGTTTCAATTAATGTATCACAGTTTTGCGATTCAGTGGAATTATCGTTTTTGTGTACTCCTTCATCAAGGTTGCTCTTGTGTGATGCTGATAGGTTTGTTTTGTCATTTTTTTTTCTTTCCGTGAATACACCGCCATGAAGAGACTAGTGACAACCCTTATAGCTTACTGCAAGTGCATTAGTTATGCTAAGATTTATTTTTATTTTTCAGGGGATTGAACTCAGGGGCACTCCACCACTGAGCCCCATCCCCAGCCCTATTTTGTATTTTATTTAGAGACAGGGTCTCACTGAGTTACTTAGGGCCTCGCTGTTGCTGAGGCTGGCTTTGAACTCGAGATCCTCCTGCCTCAGCCTCCCGAGCCACTGGGATTCCAGGCATGTGCCAACTACCCCTGGCCAGCAGATAATTTTTTTCTTACTTACCACTACTTTTGGTGCCTCAATGCAAATATCAAGGTGGAAGAGAAGACAGTATCTTTGTATTATTACGAAAACAGTTCTGACCTTCCTGAACCCTTAACAGGGTTTTGGTCACACCCAGATGTTAGTATCGGCTGATGTACAGCGACACGTTCTAAGGTACTGCCCGCCTAAGGACTCCATCAATTCCCACTCCGAGTAACATATCCAAGAGAAATGAGGTCATATGTCCAGACAAGATTTGGCCAAGCATATGCCGAGGAGCCTTTAGTAAATGGAAACCATCCTAAATGTCCATCAATGGAGTGAGCTTCAACTGATAGTCTATCTATTTCTAGAACTCAGTGCTTCCGGAACTTCAGCAAAGTGAATCATTGACAGAAGCCACAATGAATAAATCTCGAGATCTCACTTTTGAATGAAACAAGCCAGACTACACCCGGGTGTGTTAGGAACAATCGTCTGTCTAGAAGCGTTGATAAGAGGAAGCATTCATCTTCGTTTATGAAATCCGAACACTGGATGATCTGGGAAATGGGTTGCCTGGGAAAAGACCTGAGACGGAGATTTCTATCGCAGCACAAATGTCCATCCTTCAAACAAACGTGTTATCACTTTTACAATCTTTGGAAAATGGATTCTATTTGATCACAGGCGTTGCGGTTAGGGTGAGTATTAATTGCACATCTGTCACAAAAATAGTGAGATAAAGGTCGGGACTGTGCACGTTTGAGCTGTCAGCTCTGTGGCGTGGCGTGGTGTGGTGTGAGACTCTGAGCTTTTGGGCAAAGCCCAATAGTATTTATGGATTAAAGTTGCATCTTTTATAATGAAAAATGATTCACGATTCACCCTTCAGGTGAGTGCATAGCAGAGTAGCCCACCTTCTCTCTTGACGGGTGCTACTTTATTAACTTGGAGTTTTAAATGCAGACATGAAAATCGTGCCTGTGTACAGGGTACCATCTGGTGTTTGGGCATGTGTGTAGATTGAATAGGGTCCAGTGTTCAAATCAGGGTCAATACCTCTTGCTCCTTGAATATGTATCATCACCCGGTGGTGGAAACATTGGAAATCCTTTCTTCTAGCTTTTGGAAATACATTGTCAATGGAGGTCACCTGCTGTCACCCTATTGTGCAACAGAACAACAAAACTGATTTCTCCAGATTGTGACTTTGTCCCTGATGACCTGCCTTCCTCTGTTCCCAGTTTCTGGGAGCCTCCCGCCCCTTCTCCATGTCCATGAGATGGACTTTGTTGAATTATGCACATGAGTGAGATCATGGGACACTTGTCTTCCTGTGCCTGGCTCTTTGTGGATGGATCTCCAGTTCCACCCATGTTGCTGAGAATTATAGGATTGTGTCCTTTACCTGGCTGAATACTATTCCACTGAGTATACATACCTGATTTTTTTTGTGTTCACGTGTTCTCTGTCTTCATCAGCATATTGATTCCACATCACACCCTTCAAACTGTATCCTTAACGGTGTGTTTCCCTGTTTCTAAATGAGGCATCCACACCTTCCATACATTTCTGAATTTAAAAAAAATAAATAAACTTAGGTGTAGTCTAAAATAAGTGTTTAAGCATCTATACCTAAATACACTTATAATTAAATATCTTCCATTCACAAGACACATGGAGAAAACAAAGTCCCCTAGTGAATCCATGAAGAGAAAAGATGGGAGAATATATACAAAAAAATACTCTAAAAATAAAGGGCTTCCGTAATATCAATTATAGCTCAAGGTAAATCCCAAGTAACCAAAGATGTTCTTTGTAATAAGATACAATTCACAACAATAGAAAACTGTAGTGAAATAGTAGGTACTTGAGAGCATATCTAAATACATAAATTAAATATACATATAAACACACACATATGTATTTCCCTAAATACAACCATGATCAGAGAACTTTTTCCCATAGCAAAGATAAGAGAAAATGAGTATCTTTAGGCAGCAGGTAGGATCCTGTTTCTCTACCTTGAAGTGCTAGCAGGCAAGGAATTTCAGAGGAAATAAACAAAAATAGAATATATGTGAATATTCAAATATATGTATACCAAGCCATAAGCCACATTGCAAAACAGTAGGGAAAAAATGTAAACATTTAAGTAAGCATTAAGCTAGGATTTAAATATATAGAATGCAAACCTAGAAAGATAGCCAGAAACACAAAATGTGATGGAAAAATGCTCACCCACTCTTTCATAGTGCCAAGTAAACAAAAACGGACCTGGGTAATATATTAATAGGGCTTATTTTATGTATAACTGTATTTCAAATCCTCAATCCCATGTAAGCACCCGTCCTTCTTTTCAAGAGCCCATGGAACATTTAAAATGATTGCTCATATATCAAGCCATAAAGAAAACACCAATAAATCCCTAAAAGGAGAAATAAATCCAGCCGCATTCCCTGCAATTTACTACCATACAACTAAAAACTAATAACAAAAGTTATATCTTAGCTTGATTTATTTTAAGATATATGCACCTTCAGAGCCACTTCCCAAGTAGAGAGCATACCCTTGTTCCTGTACTTTGTGGTTATGGTACAATAGAAAATATGAATTTTGGAAAAAAAAAAGGATCTGGAAAAAAAAAAACACCTCTCACTTCAGGAAGGGAAAATAAACTTCATGATTGGCCTTAAAATTATGTATTTTATTTGCTCTAAGTTGAACCTTTGCTTTGCCCAAAAGCTAATTTTACTATTTGTGAAAACTTAATTTTTTTTTTGCCACATAAAAATAAAGAAGAAACTAGTTAATGTGATTAGATTACCTGATACTAGTAATTTTTGGTAGCATAGATGGAACCCAGGATACTTAACATAAAATTATCATCCCGAGCCTTTCTTTTTATTTTTTTTAACTTGAGACAGGATCTTGCTAAGTTGCTGAGGGCCTCACCAAATTGCTGAGGCTGACTTTGGACTTGTAATCCTCCTGTCTCAACCTCCTGGCCACTGGGATTATGGGAATGGGATACTAGTAAATCTTCCACTATTTTTTTTTTCTTTTTAGTTGTAGGTGGACGCAATACCTTCATTTATTTATTTTTATGTGGTGCTGAGGATCAAACCCAGAGCCTTACATGTGCTAGGCAAGTGCTCTACCACTGAGCTACAACCCCAGCCCATCTTCTGCCAGTTTTTGACTAATTAATGCTAATTAAAAAAAAAATGTTGGGCATAGTGGTGTACACTTGTAATCCCAGAGGCTTGGGAGGCTGAGGCAGGAGGATTTGAGTTCAAAGCCAGCCTCAGCAAAAGCGAGGTGGTAAGTAATTCAATGAGACCCTGTCTCTAAAGAAAATAAAAAATAGGGCTGGGGTGGCTCAATGGTCAAGTGCCCCTGAGTTCAATTCCCAGTACCAAAAAAAATTAATGAAATAAAATAAATCAACTGTTACAAACCTGTTCCTTCAGTTCTGGGTGGAGGAAGAGGTGCATGCTGGGAACCCCTGCTGAACCATCAAGGACCCCTCTGCTGATCTTTGCTCTTTTATTTAACTGGGAAAACACCCATGATTTGTTCAAACATCACCTTTAGGTTAGTACTTATGTGCCCAATCTAATGCTTATCTATTTTCCTAGAAAGTTCACTTTACTACATCTAATGAAATCTTCCTCGATTATAGATTCAAATTTCATTTATTGAAAAGGTGAGAACAGATCCCAGTCCATGGTACTGAGCATGCAGAATGGGACATGTTGAATTGTCACTCCGTGGAGAATACATCGATGCACACGATTAAATAAAATCAAGCACTCCAAGTGCAGCCATGGAGTTGTGTTTGGGACTCCAAGGGAGCACAGATACAGGGTGATTTGTCTCTTGAAATTAAATTTAAATACTATCATATCCTTGGGAGTATGTCTTCTGCAACTCAGAAGAAATGAACCCCTGTGTTCTGGGTTCCCATAGCTTTCTACAAATAGGGGAAGCCTTTTCCCAAGGGGCTGTAATTTTGAGGAGGAAGCACCACACTCTAAGCATCCTTTTCTTATCTGAAAAAGGAATTAGTATGGTAGGTATCACCTTGGAAAGATGCTGGACAGACAGAACAATCCATCCAAAGTGTTTTAAATGGTGTCCGTCCTGTTGCAAAATATTTATTCAATACATCTTGCATAGCATCATTTATCTGTTCACGTTATCATCTCCTGCAGGGTGGGGAGGGTTGTAGAGCAATTTCATATTTCCACTCCTGATCTTGGAGCCCACAGGCTGGAAAGTGACTGGATGAATGGAGGTAATGTACACAGAACAAGCCTTTTTAAACTGGTCTAGCTCCTCTGTTCTGTGTCTGCACCGCTGACATTTTATTTCAGTGGGAGAGTTCTTTTCCCATTAATCAACTATTACAGTAGAAAATGATTCTGACTTCAGGGACAGCTGCAGGGGAGAATGTTAACAGACCTTTCAGTAGCTACAGTTTCCTGTTGCCCGTTGATGGATCAGGAGCTAATTCCCAAACTATTTTCAAGCCAACCTGGTAAGCACATAATATTTACTCAAGCGACAATAAGCCATTTGGCGTGATTTCAACAGAAAAAAAAAAAAAGTACTTTGAGGGAGGACTTGGCTTGACTCGTAAATGTATGGACAGTGTTAAGCTTCCCGATAGGAAGGCTGGGAACTAGTTCCTCAGGACTTATTCTGAGCTGGTCGCAGTGGTGCACACCTGTAATCCCAGCAGCTCAGGAGGCTGAGACAGGAGGATTGCAAGTTCGAGGCTGGCCTTAGTAACTTAAGGAGATCCTCAGTAACCTAGTGACACCGTGCCTGGAAATAAAAAAATTTAAAAGGTTGAGGATGTGGCTCCGTGGTAGTACACCCACCCCTGGGTTCAATCCCTTGTAACAAAACAAAACATAAGAACTTACTCCTTTGACTGGTTAATAATTCTTTCTGCTTTCCTCCTTTCAGATCCACATCACAGTATAAACCAGACAGAACCAAAGTGTAATCCTAACAGGGAAGAGGCAGATGGGATTATGCCTGTCCATAAAACAAGCAAATTCTAGTTCATCCCAGAGGGGGAAAAAAATGAGTTCAGACCACAAGACAATTGCTACTTAGTATTTATGGGCAATGATTTTTTTTTTCCTTGTTGTTGATGAATCTAACGAACATTGTTCCTTGTTGACAAATTCAAAATGAAGGAGTAAGGGCTATGGAAATTGTGGACCAGGGTGACCCAATTTCACTCCCTGTACTCCCTGTGGGTTTGAACCACTGTGTACCTTCGGTTAAGGAGGGAGATGATTCCTGGTGGACCTACATGTACACAGCAGTCTCCCGGGGGCTTCCTAATTAATTCACTCCACGTTGATCTATTGCACAAACGATAGTCCTTTGGACATGGGAGGAAGAGATGTTCCCAGAATGAACTTCCGTGCCCGAGTCTCAGAGGATTGCAAATTCTGAGTTGGAGTCGGCTGCAGGACTGTGCAGGAGCCCCAATAAATTTTCGGTCTGAGATGAAAGAGGACGATTCCATTTCTGATCAATAGTGGAGAGCCCTGCTGAACGTGGCTAAGGAGAGGAGGTCTGGATACTGGGCAAGCTTCCCTGTCCCTCAGTGGGCAATTCTGCCCTATGCTCTGCATTGCATGGTCTCCTGGTGTCCCCAGGGTGCTTGAGCCAGAATCCCCTCCCACGTGGACAGTGTTTCTCAACTCTATTGATTCCCATCAGAAATGGTTGTAACTAGCTGTATTTAAAATACCGTTTTCCTGTCTCTGTTCATTCACATACAAACATCCTGATTTTTTTTTTCATCTCCTTATTAACATTAGACTGTGATTGACAGCATCATTTGTAAGTCAAGTTTAAAATCGATTCACTTTCTTATGAAGTCTCAAACAGAACTAAGGTTTTTTTTTTTTTTTCCTAATACGTTTGAAAATCGTATTTTGAACTCTTTTCTCGCCTATCCTAAGACCTGGTTGCAGACGGTGGTTTGCAAGACACTGTGCTGTCCTGTAGATAAGAAATATTCCTGGTTTCCCTGTCACTGGCCCATGACACCACAGAGGAGGATGGTTCAGGTAAAAATCTGTCACATTTTTCACTGTGTGCTTCCCTCAGGGGGCAGGGGAATGCCACATTTCTTGTTGAATGATTTTGTCCACATTGAAAAGTGCCTTTTTTTTTGAGTTATGAGCTTCTGTCTGTCAGGACCTGGGCCTAGCTGGTTCCTTTCATATTAGCCCCTGGTACCCTGCAACCAAAAGACAGAAATAAAGAAGGTGGCCGTGATCGGCATTCCTGTTATGTGCATGGAAATTCACTAACAGTGCAGGATGCGGAAATTAATTAAAAATGCAGATGTTTGGGGGTCATAATCCAATGCTAAGTGTGCTTCAGCTGTTAGCAACACTATCTGATTTCTTGTCTATTTTTGTTTGTTTGTTTTTGAGGGAGTGTTTTGTGTTTGAAAAAAAACATATGATTCCAACTCTGGACCCAAAACTCATAAAGGCACTTTATAAAAAGTAATTCGTGACATATATATATTTTTTTCCTTCAAGGGACACTGCAGATTTCTTTGAAGTGGCAAAATTGGCTTCTCAGAAATTTACTGGTTATTCCTAAGTTGCAAACTATATTTGGCTTATGACCAACAAATCTCATGAACGAAAGACGGGGTGGGGGGCTGTATTTCTGAAGATGTGTCTGTGCTCATGTGTGTGTGTAAGAGAGAGAGGGAGAAGGAGGAGGAGGAAAAGGAGGTGGAGGAGGAGGAGGAGNGGAGGAGGAGGAGGGGGAGGAGGAGGAGGAGGATTAGTGGATCTCAGTCTGTGGTTGCACACACATTGAGAGAGCTGTGCACAGGCAGGATATGAAATCATATAGATTATGAACCTCTCCGGTTGATTAAATGGAATGGAAATACATTTTCCTTTTCATTTTGGAAGAGGCTTAACATTAAAAAACTCATCTTTTCTGAGATCAAGTTCATTAACACAATGATTATTCATTTGGCTTTTATAATGATATTGCTGCTTAATCACCAGAACATTGCTTCCTGTGCTCGCTGGGAACCAGCAGGAAACATGTGAAGAGCTAGTCTGGCTGCTAATGCGACGGAGAGGGAATGGTGTTCTCCCTGCCTCTTCATTTCAAAAAACTACAGCACAGGCCTGCTCAGAAGTCAAAAACCTCTTGTCCAACAGCATGAGCTTTTATGCCCTACATTAAACACAGAATAAAGTTATATAACCCTCCAGGCTAAATCTTTGCCTCGGG
Source organism: Marmota marmota marmota (assembly GCF_001458135.2). Classification (NCBI taxonomy): domain Eukaryota; kingdom Metazoa; phylum Chordata; class Mammalia; order Rodentia; family Sciuridae; genus Marmota; species Marmota marmota. Next base: position 7,552,686 of record NW_026000168.1, read on the forward strand.
TCTGCTCTTTCTCCCTGGATTACATAAGGTTTCTCAGGGGGACGTTTTCATTATAAACCAAGATTTGAGATGGTTTGATCTTGGTCGTTGCAGAGACTGGTACAAAGCTTCCACAGCTCATTTGGCTGCTTATCGAAGTCAACAAAGACATGAAGGAGATGAGACCAAGCTATAAACCTTTAAAACTTGATCCTCTTGGATGCAAGTTCAATCCACCCTGCGTCCCTCAATCTAAGGAGCATTCCCAACCCCCCCCCCCACCGGTCATGGAATCCAAATGGAAGGAAACCCATAGGATCTCATAACCAAAGAGAATGGTGCTGTTTATTTTTCATTTGCTAAAGATTCTTTGTAATGAGCTGGACACAGTGGTGCACACCTGTCATCCCAGTGGCTCGGGAGGCTGAGGCAGGAGGATCTCGAGTTCAAAGCCAGCCTCAGCAACAGTGAGGTGCTAAACAACTCAGTGAGATCAGTCTCTAAATAAAACACAAATCAGGGCTGGGGATGTGGCTCAGTGGTGGAGTGCCCCTGAGTTCAATCCTTGGTACCACCCCCATAGAAAAAATTCTATGGAACATGTAAAAATTGTAAATTACTTTTGGGGAATTAATTTAGCAACAGTGGGCAAAACGCATAGTTATCTACTGCTCTGTATTGAACCACACAGTAATAATAATCAGGCCTGTAAGTTCCAAGCAGTAGAATACAACCTTGGATGATTTAAGCAGATAATGAATGCATTGGAGGGATTTTTTTTGGTAATGCACCAATTCATCCAGCCATTCAAACTCAAAATCTGGGTAGGAACCAAAAATGTTGATAGCGCTTGGGACCAACAACTGTGGTTCCTCACGTGAAGCCTTTTAAGGGAGAGGCATTTGCATTGAACTTGAACTTCCCAGACCACACAGGATGTCCTCCTGTGTCCAGCTGAGACATGTCCAGCTGAGAGACTTCCAGTACAAGGGGTCCCCTGCCACCCACAGATCCCCAAGTGAAGAACTCAAGGGGCCCATTCTAGAGGACAGGCACCTGCCTGTCCAAACTATGTAACATGCTCAGGCCTTTGTAGCGAAGAGACAAAATCCATCACTGGCTTTGTGAAGATTCCCAAGAATATGAATTTCCCCAAGATAGAGGGTTCAGATCCTGGCCCGCCAAAAAAGTACATCATGACCCTAGGCCCATGTGTGACTGCACATACAGTGTGACGATACATCATGGACAACCATAGAAAACCCGTGCGCAGTAAAATTGTGCTGCAATTGTGTACAACAAATCAAAATGCACTCTGCTGTCATACATGCCTAATTAGAATCAACAAATTAATTTTTTTAAAAAGAAGGGCTGATAAATGTACATTTGTATATTTAAACTTAGGAATATTACGCAGAAATAAAAATGAAAAATGCATTCATTTATACCTACCTGGACTTATATTGCCAACATGCTATTGAGTCATAGAATTAAAGTACAAGAACTCCATATTTAATTATTCAATTTATGTAAAATTCAAGAGCAATGGAAACTTAAATGGGATCCTTAGACCTAAAGATAATGGTTAAATTTGACTAGAATGAAGTATGTAGTGACTGAAAGAAACCATCACAAGAAATAGGAGTCATATCTCTTGATATCCATAGTTTTATGGAAATGTAATCAATTGGTAAAAAAAAAAAAAATTCAAACCTTGGTTCCCAGATACTCAAGCAGCCCGATTTGCTAGCCCACATCAGCTCATGTGTTCATGCCAGAGGTAAACAGTGGACTCTCAACAGCCAGATAATTTCCTTGTCTGCTCTAGTTTACCCCCTCACTTTTGGTAAAGCCATTGAACACGAAGAAAGAAAAGAAGCATATAGCTTGGGGGATTGTCCAAGGTCATTTCTTGGCCTTCGGGGGAGCTTATGCAATGTTAAAAAGTATTTTAAAGGGGGCATATTAGTAAGAGGACATTGAGAAAGGAACAGATATCCATGATTTCATTATACCCAAAGGAGATTCCATGTCTCCCTCACCAAACTGCAGTGATGTGGGAATTCATCAAGAAACCCAGCACCAGGGACATGCACCATCATTAGCCATTATGATTTTTTTTCCATTTCATTATTTTGCAACACCCTGGTGAATCTCTCTGACTCCCACTGAGACTGGATCTGAAACACTGGCAGAGAGACAAGAGAACATCTTCTGAAAATCACAGACAGGTCGCCGGTGGAATGCGAGAAGTTATGTTTTGACATTTGTCGGACGTTAAACCAAAACAATCCACATGAATCTCATAGCTGCAGAGAGGGAAAATGTAAGGGCAGGAGCCCTTGGGACGACGTGGATCTCCTAAAGCATCAGCTAATGTGAAATTAATTCCCCGTGTGGTTCGCGGATACATGATGTCATTTTTTCGCCACCTCTATTTGCTCTTAGGCTTTTCTTGTTTCTGCTTATGTTATAATTGGTGATGTGGAGCTTAAAACATTTTCAGTGAAAAATGATTAAAACCTTTTTTTTTTTTTCACAAGTAGCAGAAACTTTATCCAGGTACAAATATGTCAGAATAGATACCGGTTGAAATCAGAGAGAGTTTCTAGACCCAGAAGATCTTTTGATCAGGGGAATATTAGAAATAAACAGCCAGCAGTGTTGGAAAAGCACATGTATCAGAAAACTTAGGAACATCAGGTTAGGTGATAAGGAAAGGGCAGGAATGTTGATGTGTTTTAGCTGGGAAACAGGATGTTCTTTGGTCAGAGACCGTGTGAGTCAGTTTTGCATCACTTGAACAAAATACCTGAAGTCAACGACTTAAGAAGAAGAAAGGTTTGTTTGGGCTCCGAGTTTTGAAGGTTTCAGTCTACAGTCGGTTGGTCATTTGCTTTTGGGTCTGTGGACGGACAGCACAACATGTGTCAGGGGAAGCTGATCTCCTCATGGCCTCAGAAAGCAAAGAGAGATAAAGGGAGTCCATGGGTACGGATACCCTCTGCTTCAAAGGCATGACCCAAGTCACCTAACTTCCTTCCACCAGGCCTCAGATCCTAAAGGTTTTATCATCTCCCAACACTGTCCCAGGCTGGGAACCAAGCCTTCGACAGATGTGCCTTTGAGGGGCATTCAGTATCCAAACACCAGCAGGTGCATTTCCTGCAAGTTTGGCTGATGCTAAAATGCATCCCATCCCTGGGGCCAAAGCCCCCTGTGAAAGTCTGCAGCCCGGAGCCTCGGAGACTGCATGCTCAGTAACCGTGGAAGACAAGGAGGTTGCCTACTGACTTTTTTTTTTTTCCAGTCATATCCAAATTCCCAGAAAGATAAGAAATAGGATAGCACCATCACCCAAGCTCCAAGGAAACAGTGGACAGGATTCAGGGGCTACATCTCTTTTTCACTTAATATGAAATCTCCTCTGTGCAAATGTGATATCCAAAGTTGATGTTCTTCTCCCCCTGATGCTAGATGGGCCAAACTTGAAGAAGGCTTAGAGCTCTTTCTTGGTGTCGGGGGACACAGCCCCTCCTTCTGCTCCCCGTCTCTTTCATAGAAGATGTGTGTGACTCAGGGCGTGGAATCACTTAATTTTACTTCCACTCAATTACTTCATTTGCTTAATGAATGGGCCGTGGGTGACCCTGTCACTGAAGATCCCTTTCAGCCAAGTGAATTGGAGCAGAAATGATCCACCATGCTAAGAATGAATCGCTCCCTGGAGGGTGTGAGGTGTTAGGCTTGACCTAGCTCTAGAGTGTTAGATCGACCCCGGGAAAGAGTGGATAAGAAACCTCTGGAAGTGTTGAACCTCAGATTCCAAGTCAGATCCCAAAACACGATTTGAAAGGCAGATCACAGCACGAGATGCACCCCTGAGATCCCATCCAGATCTTCATTCAGCTCCTTCTTTTATTTTTCTTTAGGTAAAAGGAGCTGTTTATTTCCTCCGACTTCTGGTAAGAAAAGCTTCTTGTGTTGTAAAATATAACCCAGTAGCTACGGTTAACAAATATTAATCACATATTTGAAAATACCTGGTAGATAGAATTATTTATTTATTTATTTATTTACTTTTTGTACTGGGGTTTGAACCCAGGGGTGCTTAACCACTGAGCTATGTCCCAGCCCCACCCCACTTTTTTAAAAAAAATATTTTATCTAGAGACAGGGTCTCACTGAGTTGCTTAGGGCCTTGCTAAGTTGCTGAGGCTGGCTTTGAACTCACTATCCTCCTGCCTCAGCCTCTTGAGCTGCTGGGATTACAGGCATGTGCCACCGTGTCCTGAATGTTCCCACTTGAAAGCCATGATAAAGGTTTAAGGTGGCTGTATGCCATGGACCCCCTTCTGATCATCCTATGTACACATGTATTGAGCTATCATACCGTACCCCAATATCTAACTCTCTCTCTCTCTCTCTCTCTCTCTCTCTCTCTATATATATATATATATATATATATATATATATATATAATATACACACATAAATAGATAGATAGATCTATGCTTTGTATGTGTCAATTGAAAAGGATTGAAAAATTGATTAAAATTTACAAAGCATTATTTTAGGCTGACATCTTCCCATTGCTCTCATAAACCATTAGAAATTCAAATTTTCCCTGTAAATTATATAAGTGGAATAATTCAATGAAAACCATGAACTGAATGTGGGTAGCTGAATGTGGGTAGGAAGATTCATAGCAGTTTAGGACAAACACAAATATCTAACGAATTCACTGCTCCATGGATTATCAGAGCCATCCAAACCATAGGTGTGTCTAAGTCCATCTTCCTAGCCAGGGGTGGTGATGTTCACCTGGAATCCCAGCTACCCTGGAGTCTTGAGGCAGGAAGATGGCAAGTTCAAAGCCAGCCTCAGCAACTAATCGAGGCCCTAAGCAACTTCCTGAGACCCTGTCTCAAAATAAGAAACCAAAATAAGTTGGGGATGTGGCTCAGTGGTTAAGGGCCTCTGGTTCAATCCCCAGCAGCAAAAATAAAACAACAAGAATAAAATACATCAATCTGTCCATCACCTGTGTTGTCTGAGTGAGAAAGAAGAATTGCAATAGGGAGAATTTTGCTCAGCAGTTAGGAAGGTGCTTTTAGGTGCAGACGTTAAGGTTCATTCTTATCTAGCACATAAAAGTCCCCTGGAGAACTTTAAGACTGTCATCGATGTGTATCCTTTAACACCAGCTAGGAAAACCACACTTCGGTTCCTCATGCAAACTGAAGAGTGCTGACATAGCCATGTAGGGTGTGGGGCAGGAGGTGCATGGGATCAGGAGCATTTCTGCCAGCCTTGCTCAGGTGGCTTATCCCATGTCACAGCAACCCTCGATCAGAACAGTTAGAATCTCACGTGTCAGATTGCAAACCTGCGGTGTTCACAACACTGAGATAGGAAGGCTGTCAGGTGCCCATCAAAGACAGAGGCCGGCTAGGAGAAGCTTAGACTCTCAGAAAAGAGTCAGAGAAGTCCACACTGAGGTGTCCTGAGGTCTTTGAAACCTGACCCTGATGGGAGCCATTCTGCTGGCCCTGGATCCCTGACACCTGAGGCTGTCACCTCGATTTCTGTTGTTTTTCCTTTCTGTAAAGTATCAAGTCAGTTGCAAGAGGTTGGTCCCTCCAGGGAGTCTACAGAAATGAGCAAGACTCATTACAGGCATGTGCCTGATTTTTTTTTTCTTCCAAGTTCTTATCACCATCGGACAAACTCTGATTTTGCTTTCTGATTGTTTATTCATTTCTGACTCCTCATTCTAGAACACACACAAGTCTGTGAACTTTTCTGTTTTGTTCACTATCCTCTATGATTAGAACAGAAACGGATCCTCAGAAATTACCTTATAAACATTTGCTGAAGGTATACACATGCATGTATGTGTGTCTGAACAAACCTGTATTCCTTGACGTGTTTGAAAGTCACTAAAATATTCAAAGCAATACCCTGATGGAGGATTTCAAGTTGGCTTTATTTTCTCTCCCCTTCTTTTGTTATTTTAAAATAGGTGCTTTTTTATTTCTATCGTCTCAAAATTTTAAAGTATTATTTTTAAAGGATAAAGTTCACTGCCTCACCATGAAACAGAATGACACAGAAGGACCCGCGGAGATTCACAGTTTTCCAGTTTCTAATCATTTTCCGAGGAAATGATTCCAACTTCTCCTTCAAACTGTTACAGCGTTTACACCACATGTCTTGTTATAAGGAAATCCTCTTTCAACCCCTGTGAGTTTCTCTTTCATTTTTCTATATAGTCTGTTTCTTTGGTCTTTGATAATAGTGGTAGTTCCATCAGAAGATGTTATGGTCTGGAGGGGAGGTGTCCCCCAAAAGCTCATGCGTGAGACAGTGCAAGAAGGTTCAGAGGAGAAAGGATTGGGTCATGAGAGCTTCAACTCAATCAGTGAAGTAATCCCTCGATGGGATTCAGAGTGGTAGCTGAATGTGGGTATGGGGTGGCTGGAGGAGATGGGCATTGGAGACATGGCTTTGGGTATATTTTGTATCTGGCAAGTGGAGTCTCTCTGTCTGCTTCCTGATCACCATGTGAGCTGCTTCCCTCCACCACTCTCTTCTGCCATATTGTTCTGCCTCACCTTGAGCCCTGAGGAATGGACCCCTCTGTAGATAGACCCAGACCTTTGTACCTTGAGCCCCCAATAAACTTTTCCTCCTCTAAAATTGTTCTTCTCAAGTCTTATAGTCACAGCAGTGAAAAAGCTGGCTAAAATATAAGATGTCAATCATTTACTCCCCAAAACATACTTATATAGTATGAGATCTGCATGTTAGAAAACCACTCAGTCCATGTTAAGAAGGGTGTCATGGATGGAGTCAAAGAGAGTTTTAACATAGATGAGAGTCTGATGTATATTTTAAGAACAGTAATTTTTAAAATTTTTGTAAACTAATGAGGAATATATTATTGAATTTTCTCACAAATGTAAGAACCGACTTTTGTTTTAGTAGATAAAACTTGCTGAATTTCCCTAGCAACATGGATGTGTGTATATCTATAAAAGGAAAAGATGGTATATTCTTGTCTCTACCTTCAAGAAAGACAATGATGATTATTCAAGCTATTTTACTTGAAGCAAAATAGGGATATTAGTTAATTACACAATTACCATGTTTTCCCCACTTTTCTAAAATAGTGACAGCTTAAAGTTTGAGTTATACATATATTCCAATCACAACAAAATATCGCTCAAATAAATCATATCCTTTAATCATTTTTCCCTTCTTTAATGAAAGAATTTTATTTTAAATCGTGTATATTTATGGAATGCTAAACTACTATGGTAAGAAGAGGGCTAATTATAAATAGTATCACCAATTTATTTTAATGTATTATCAAAAGAAATGGCCAAATTCTTAGATAGAAAGACCTCTATCCTGTATCTCTCTATATATATTAATCCACCTCTTGATAGACTGATCTGTCTTCCTAAGAAGAAAGCAAGCTTTGATTAAATGATAACAAGAATTTCAGTATGATTTTATTCAGTATCTCAAATACCACAAAGTATTGCAAGCTCAGATATTAGAATATAAAAATGAGTGAGTGCTAAGAAAGAGATATGAGGAAATTATATGATTACATGTAAATGGTTGATATAGCTAAATTCTAAACTAAACGATTTCACACTGTGTTATGCCTAAGCAAATAACTGGAGCTCTAAAGCCGTCAAATGCAAATTTTTCACGATGCTTTTTGATTTCATATTAAAAAGTCAAAACTGCATGAGTCTAATGCTTAAATTGGCAATTTTTTTCTCATCATACATTCAGTTACAATAGCCAAATTATTCAAGAATCTTGTAAATTATTTACATATGAAGAAGTTATTAGAAAAATCTCTTCCTACCAAACAGTTGCTAATGATTTCGTTTCCTACTCTTTTCTTTTGCAAATCACAATTGGTGTTTTGATAGATAAATTCTCCCCTCTAAATGTTTAGAGTTAAGATTTACAGGTGATGTTCAAAAACATATCAGTGTATATAGCTTTCGTTGGTGAGAACCATTTAAAACACAGTTCTTTTTCCAAATAGAGTATTTTACACATCCACCATTAACAACTGCCCCAGTGGGTATGATTTTTTATATGTAAGAGAGTACAATACATATATATGAATATTAAATTCTTCTTTCACTTGTTCATTGGAAAGGAGTCAGAAGGGTCAGGATTGACTCCTCACGTACTCTCCGTTAACTAGCTGTTACTGCTGGCAATTGGTTCTCTTTTTCTAAACCTGTATTCATGCCCTGCAAATGGCGACAACGATCGAGATCTACCTTCATCATTACCGCAAAGATTGTGCAATATAGGAAAATCATCTGGAAGGGTTGCTTGCAGATAGCAGGAAAGCATTGAAACCCTTTTATCTCCAAATTTTCCTCCCCTCCCCAATCATACTGAACCAAATCATTCACACATGTGGTGTAGAATCTTGGCCAAATTACTCACATTTTCCTGACACTCAATTTGTTGATTGGTAAAATGAAAATAATTTTACATGTTTTTCTTTGTGATGTAGGAATCAGTGAGTGTGGAAATGTGTGCGTGTGTGTATACTTGTGTGTAGCAAATATACAGTGTGTATATACTTTTATGTATACTTTGTATAGTGCATATGTAGTATATTTATGTTTCATATGTGCAAACATTTATGTGCATGTGTTTCATTGTATCAGAATATTTTAAGGTAATTAACTCAGATTCCATAATTCTCATGTTCTTGAAGCTTGCTATCCTGAGACGTTTCTTTTTAAATAAGTCAACTATTTTCAGCAAGTTCATGATGACTTGCGGCTGATAGTTTGCTCTTTGCAAGTAACTCTATCTTACATTGGTATCTTTGGAGCATCTTTGAGTGTCTTGCCAACTGTACCAGAATGTCATGAGGACGTGACAAATAGGGCATCTTGATAGGGTGTCCTTTGGTCTAGTTTCTTTCCTAGTTTTGGTGAATGTGCCTTACTGCAGTCAGAGGGCCTGAGAAGTACATACCACAGAGGTGCACCAGCACGTATCTGCTGTAATTTCTGGAAATGTCACATGTGTGCAGACTGAACAGTTTATATGCAAACATAAATTCACAGGTGCCCATAGGTCACTGAATTGGCTTATTCAGCACACCATTAGTATATTGGTATATTAAGACTCAGACGACCTGAGTCCAACTCCTGGCTTCGTCATAAGTTGTGCAGCTTTAGACAAATGCCTGTTTTTGCATCTGCAAAATGGAGACAATAATACTTTAATTATAGGGCCTCGCTCATTTTGTTGTTCTGTGGAACAGATATGTCGTTACACATGATGCACCAAAAACGCGGTGTGTGGCTTTTGGATCCTTCTTGGCATTAGCTGTTATAATGATCAAGCACCTGACTTGTGGCAGAAGCTCATCCACAGGGTGACCCAAACAGATGAACTGCTTGCTCTGATGGAGCTCAGAGTCAGGTATTCACGGAAACTCAAATCAGGTAATTTCAGAGAGGGAAAAATAAAACAGTCACACAGTAGTGCTGAAGCACTGTTCTAGCTAATGGGATCAGCTCAAGTTTCCCCGAGAGGTGACAACGGAGTTAAGTTCAACATGACCAAAAGGCACCAGTTACACAAAAAACCTGGTGGAGAGGCCCACCAGAAAAAGGGAATAGCAGAAAGTGTTAAAGCAAGAGCAAGTCTCAGAGGCCGGGAATCAGAAAAGTGGCTATAGTGATGCTATCTATGTATCTTAAAAAAAATAGATAGATAGATAGATAGATAGATATAGATAGATAGATAGATATAGATATATACACACACACACACATATGGTATTTTATATATAATACATATAGCATATATAAGAGATGTATATTATGTAATAATATACATTATATAATAAATGCTGGATAGATACAGAATATATATACACACAATATGTATATATTACATATATAATCAGTATCCATTCCACTATATGTATATACATACTATATATAGTACAAGATCCTACTTAATACAAGATTTCCTACTACAATGAAACATATTTACAGGTATTCAGATGCAAATACATGCCTCATTCTACTGGGAATTCCCTAACCCTGGCTTATGTATCTCTGCATGAACCAGTCTTTTCCTAGGGGTGTGGATACTGTCTATATATCAGCAGTACCCAGTATGTATTATATATATGTACATTGCATGTGTATGTATATATAGGTAGGTAGAATATATACATATACACACAATATGTATATATAATATATAAACACATTATTATATATGTATATATGTGTATATTGTATATATATCATACATATACACACAATATGTATTATATGTACACACAATATTATATATTGTGTTTTATATATTGTATATATGTATATGTATATAATCTCTCTATATTATATGATATATATTCTATTCTATATAAGCAGTATCCACACCCTCAGAGACTTCAAGCCAGTGCAATAGGTACGGATTAGCATCTGAATACTTGTAAATACATTTCCTTGCAGCAGGAAATCTCCTAGTAAGTAGGCTGGTGGGTAGATCAGTTGTCTGTCTATCTACACCCAGCAGTGACCTTGTGACCATGCAGCCCCTGCAGAGGATTATATCATCTTTTGCTTATTGGTGGTGGCATGTTTTGGAAGGAGTCATCTAGAGCACCTGGCAAGGGCTCTTTGCATTGCAAAGATGAATATCCTGCAGAAAATTCTCCCAGCATCTTAAGGCACTGCCATTTGAGATCTTTTTTTTTTTTCAGATCTGTGGATCGGCAGTCATCATTTCCAGCTCCTCGGGGTGCAGACCATTTGCCAAAATGACAATAGCATTAAACTTATTGCTGTCATTGGTATTAACGGCGCTAATGGTGTCTACCTGATGACTTCCACGCGGAGTTACCCCGGGGCTAGTGAGAAGTAATGAGCTAAAGTGATCGTAAAACCCTTTTCAAATATTTTAGGTAATGCAAAATTATTACAAATGGCAGGGTAGGTGTTGCACATTCCCTGTGAAATAACCAGTGTCTGCTGGCTGAGAAGAAAGCAGCATTAACTTTCAAAGCTGTCCCTGAAGTTTGATTTCAAAATCAGTGTTACAACCTTCATTTTCAAAAAAAAAAAAGGAATAGATGCCAAGGTCAGTGATAGATGCCTATTATTTCTGTGAGTTGGGAGGCCGAGGCAGAAGGATCACAAATTTGAGGCCAGCCTCAGCAACTAAGTGAGGCCCTCAGGAATTTAGCAAGACCCTGTCTCAAAATAAAATATAAAAAAGGGCTGGGGATGTGGCTCAGTGGTAAAGTGCCCCTGGGTTTAATCCCCAGTGCAAAAACAGGGAGAGACAGAGAGAGAGGAGAGAGAAAGGTGAGGGGAGACACAGAGAGCAAGAAAAGAAATGGACATTATTTTCCTTGGGAGGATAAAGAAGTGAGGTGTTGCCAATTCTAAACCTGAATAATGCCTTATGAGGTTTTCCCACCTGCCAATCAATGTGGCCAAGCTGTCAATGCCAAATGCTTTCAAAGAGTCCCATCAGTATCTTCTCAGCAGACTCTCCCTCAATGTGAAGCACAACCCAACCTGGTGTAAAGACAGCAAGAAAAAGCTCTTTACCCTCTAGGTATGGGATTAAAACACATAAACTGCCAGAGACTGGGATATATCAGCTATCTAGGGATTTGGACTATGCAAAACCAACGGCTGGTTATGAGAACACAGGTCTCTGTCAAGTTAAATTAGTAATGCCTACACAATCCATTCCTGAGTCTTTTAAGATAGAAATGCTTATAAGAACCATAGCATTCAAGAGTGTGGCTTTAGCCAGGCAGGATGGTGTACACCTGTAATCCCAGCAGCTCAGGAGGCTGAGACAGGAGGATCACGAGTTCAAAGCCAGCCTCAGCAACAGCAAGGCACTAAGCAACCCAGTGAGACCCTGTCTCTAAATAAAATACAAAATAGGGCTGGGGAGGGGCTCAGAAGTTCACAGTCTGCACAAGTTCACATGGCTCAGTGGTCAAGTGCCTCTGAGCTCAATCCCTGGTACCCACCCCCCAGAAAAAAAAAAAATGGGTGGCTTCAGGAGTCTTACACTCCATGATCCCAATGCCAGGAATTGATTAGGTCACAAAACCCTTGTCAATCTCAATTTACTCCTGAGAAAATGAGAAAGACCTCATAGGTCGAAAAATTCGACGGACATGTGTACCTGGCAGGTATTATGTGGTAGAAAAACTGTTACAGCCGGCTGCTCTTCCAGTTCTTTTAATCTGGCATCTTGAGGCACAGGGGGACAGCATTCTGGTGACTTCGACAGCCCACAAAAGCATTATTAACAACATGCATAACCATTTCAAACAGGGGAGTTCAAGCTGGAGCATGCAATAGAAAATGCAAAGATTTTTTTTCTAATGTAGGAGTTCCCAGAAATCTTAATTTACGTCTCCACAGAAACCTCAGCGTCCTCACTTCTAACGATAAGAGAACCTGATTTTTTTTTTAAGTCATAATGCCTACGAGGAAATAGCCAAGTCTACTTCCTGCATCCTTCCTCAATCTTTCAAAGCCAGCTCCCACCCTCAGAGTGTATTTGAGATAAAGGGCTTGGCTTGTGGGATGGTGATTGACGTCTTCGCCATTAACTCCGGAAACTTCATCTAGATGGTTTTTTCGCAAATCGTGCACATTTGTTTGTTTTGTTTTGTTTTTATTTTAAGCTGGTGGCTATCACCAGCGAAGCACAAAATAGACCGACTTGAAAGCTTTCTGAAATTCTCTGAAAACAAGGCCTCTGATTCATTAGAAGGTGGGTCTCTTTGACAAACAGGGACCGGAAGGGAGGCCAAGAGGGACAGAGATCTGTGTGGAGTTCTTCAAAGAAAAACAGAGACGAACGCAATGAATTTCAGCCGATCCAGCTTTGTCCCTGTGTTTCTCCGGGACAATACCTAAGAGGGACAAAGCATCCCCCATACAAATCGACTGGGCACGAATGCAGTGAGGTTCTACCATTGCAAAAGGCACGGGGGACACCATTCCTCTTTGAATAGACACTGACAGGTGTGGAGGACCCCCCATGTCTTGCAGAAGTTCGCGTCCCCACTCAATGCTGGGTTGATCATGAAAAATCATTTGCATGTTAGCATGCGATTAAAATATGTTGGCCTCGTCTAGTGTTCAGATAAACCTTTTCGGTCACTTTTCCTTATTTGTTTATTTATTTATTTTTTCTGTCACCTATGCTTGTTCGTCATTTAATAATTCTTTTCGGGCACGTTTATTTGGGGGGGGGTCTCCATTAGTGACTTTTAAATGTACCTTCATTGAGCTGAGCATGCTCACCAGCCAGAGGCAGCCTGGAATTGTTGTGGGGACAGAGGAGGCAAGGCAACAAAGACAGCAGGAAACAGTTTTATTTGGCTGCAGCCAGGTTCAGAGGGCACAGCTTTTGCTGTAATCAATCAATCCCTCTGAACCCCGAGTTCAGGGAGTTTCAGAGTTTTCTACCCAGCATGTAAGGGGAGGGGCTCAGAAGTTCACAGTCTGCACAAGTTCACATAAAAGCAGCTTTTTTTCTTTCACTGTTTTGGGCAAGTTAACCCTTCAAGGACAACACCTAAGAAAGGGAGAGCTTCTTCTCCCCTCTCTCTCCTCCCCCTGCCAGCTGTTACCATGGAGCCCAATTGGTAACTTCTCTTAAAAATGTAGACATCCCTGTGAAGCCCAGCTCAAGGCCAGAGGCCTTGTTTGCACATTTCTACCAAGTACTATACAGGATACATGTTTGTAAAAAACTAGTAAGGGGGTATCCAGCACCTGGAGTGCTGGTATCTTCTCGGCCAGTGGCCAAGTAAAACAGGGTGACATGAAAATGGGAAGTTTATCTACATTGAACTCTTTTGCAGAGACTCTTGCTGAAAGTCCTAAAATCAGCCATGGTGAAGATTTCTGCAGAAGCCCAGGTAAGACTTTTCTGTGGACAAAGGCGGTGCCACTTCAGAATGGGGTCCTCGGGTGAAAGGGGCCCCTGCACCCCAGCCACGGTGTCCTGATGTTCACTCGGGCCTTTTTACTCTGTAGTGTCTGCCGTCGAAGCTCTGCTTTCCAAAATGAAGTTGTCAGGCTGATGTGCTTTATGTTGGGTAGAACGAGGTTAGCATCCTGAATTTTCTTCCTGTGGGACCAGGAGCTAGATTTACATTTCTCTAAGCCTCGGGTTGCATATTGAAAACACTTCAATCAGAATACCTGCTGCAAGGGGTTGGTCTAAGGAGCGAATGAGATAACAACTAATAAGTGCCTCTAAATGACTCCCCAGGCCTGTGAGGAGCCATCACAGGGCTTGGCAGGGCTAAGCATCCAGAAATTCTTGCTTCAAGAGCATTTTCTTGGGCTCCTTCTGAAGCGTCAGGACGTCTGCCCGTGATTTCCATTCACGCTGTAGTGTGGAGTCACCTGTGTTTTAAGATCTAATTTACTTGCATGCTCAGAGCAGAGCCTGGTATGCAAACAACACTCAGTTAACACTGGTTAAGTACCAACTAGGTGAATTCATGGATAGTCATTAGTAAGGGGAGTTTCCCTTGTTTGAGATGTCTCCATTGCAGGTTCCTGGACCACAGGGATTTCGACTTCCTGTGTGTCTCACACACACCTTAGAGCCAGCAGAGAAGGGTCTTCCTACTTTGTTAATGCAACCAGGTTTGTGTTCCTTAGAACTACTCAGAGCCTGGGAAGTGAGCCCCCTCATCCTCCAGTGACACACGAAGACCCCAGGACTTGGAAGCGAATGCCTTTTGCTCAGACTTCAGTCTCATTGAGGCTCAGGATCAGATTTCCTCCCAGGCAGCATTATCTTCAGGACCTGTGGTTTGGTTTGGTTTATTTATTGGAAGGACACGTGAGGTACAGGACTTCTCCCTTCACAGAATCTGCTCCAGTAAAGCACTGTGGTGACGTTGACGGGTGGCCATTTCTTTTGTAGACATTTTATGCATTAAAAAAAAACAGGGTGATGATGACCCTACCAGGTGAACATCACTGATGGCCTTCATTTCAAACAAAATGCATCAAATTTTCAAAGAATTTCCAAGAAGCATGCACATTTTAAAAAATAAATAAATAACCCGCACTCAGAGAACACATTCCGGTCTTACCAGTCATCCCACGGGTGCCCTTGTGAGGGTCCCATCCCAGATCACAGGTTGCACACACTGATCAGGCTGCTGTCAATTTCTTACAGTCTGGGACATTCTTCCTTTTGATTGACTATTTTGAAGGTGTTCTTTATGAGGAACAGTAAGCCAGTAGGAGCATGTCTGTCCTTTCAAGTCCGTCCAGTGAGACACCCAGGTCATGCTTGGTGGCTGAAATGTTGCCAAAGCTACACCAACTTCTTCTTCTCCTTGGATCTCATTGGACGCGGAGATATGGATTTGTCCCATGAGTGGTGATGTTCTCTTTGATCCATTTCCAAGCATTAGCTTTCTATGAGTACCTTGCCTACAGAGAGGGAATAAGTTATTTTTATGGGTAGAAATTTGGGGATTGTTCGAAATCCGATTCCTTGTGCCATATTTTATTTTTCTTACTGATGTTAACAGCCCAGTCCAGAATTAAAACATTTATGGTGAGTCATGAGTGATTGTTACATGGGGATTTTCCGATTCTGTCAATCCTCATGCCTTTATTAACTGAGATACTACCCTAAGGAAGAACTTCCTTCCATTCCGTTTATCTATTGAATAATTAGTGTCACACAGAAATGTTTATTCAAGGGATATGATCCATTGCTAACATTTTCTTTTGTTGTTGTGGCGGTGGTGTGGTTGTTGCTCAAACTGTGCCAGATATGGCTGCAGCAGCACTCTGAATCAGCTGTGTCCTTTCTGAATGTCCTTTTTCTTTTTTCTTTTGGTCATTTTTGTATTTGTTCTTCTTAGCTATGCATGACGACAGAGTGTGTTTTGACCTATTTGACATTACATGGAATATAACTTATTAGGGTCCCATTCTTGTGGTTGAGCATGATGTGGAGTTTCACTGGTCATGTATTTATATGTGCACATCAGAAAGGTGTCTGATTGATTCTGTGTCTTTCCTATTCCCATCCTGTGCCCTTCCCTTCATTCCCCTTTGTCTAATCCAACAATCTTCTATTTCTTCCACCCCTTATTGTGTGTCAGCATCCACATATAAGAGAAAACATTCAGCCTTTCGTTTTTTTTTTTTTTTTTGGACTGGCTTATTTCACTTAACATGATAGTCTCCAGTCCCATCCATCTACAGGCCAATGCCATAATCTCATTCTTCTTTATGGCTGAGTAATAGTCCATTCTGAATATATACCATATGTTCTTTATCCATTCATCGGTTGAGGAGCATCTACGTTGGTTCCATAGCTTTGCTATTGTGAACTGAGCTGCTGTCAACATGATGTGGCCGTGTCTCTGGAGTAGGCTGATTTTAAGCCCTTCGGATACAAGCCGAGGAATGGTATAACTGGGTCAAATGGTGGTTCCTTTCCTAGATTTTGAAGAATCTCCACAAAGCTTTCCAGAGTGGTTGTGCCAATTGGCAGTCCCACCAGCCATGTGTGAGTGTGCCTTTTCCCCAAATCCTCACCAACACTGATTGTTACTTGTATTCTTGATAACTGCCGTGGTCATACCCTTATTCTTGAGGTGCGTCCCTGACTCTCTTGACACAGCACAGAGTGAAGGTCATTTCATTCTTTCCCTTCTGCTGCCCTAGAATCAGCCATCCATCCCAGGACCTCTGGTCCTTTCTGGTGCACAGTGGTTTTTAAGGAGCCAAGATATGGTGGGCCCTTGCTCCTGGGCTATCGCTGGGCCCTGACCCTCCCAGGGCACACACACACACACACACACACACACACACACACACATAGGGCTACTGCCTACATCTAATTCCTTCCTCACACAGGTCCAAACCTAGCTGCCTCCCAAAAAGGGGGACAGAGGAAGAGGAGGGAGAACCGGAACAATATTATTGATTAAAAACAAAAATTGATACAGATGTTTTCAATTATACTAACAAGTAAAAGTTCTCAGGGGCACAATGTGTGTTAGTGATAACTGGGTTCTCCTGTGACACTTCCCAGTGAGGGGTTACAGGTCAGGAATCCCTTCTTTACCTTGTGGGTCTGTAAGGCGGGATGTCTAATGAGAAAATAGGACATACCCTCCTCCTAAGAGTCCCCCATCAGACTGCAAGAGTTCACTATTGGTGAAAGCACAAATAATGAGGGAGGGGAAGTTATAACCAAATATATTGTGAGCTCTTAAGTCATCCGATTTGAATCTACTCATTCTATGAAAATCAATTGGTTCCTATCATTGTCAATAACGGAAGGGGTTGACCCCAGAGGCTTAACTGCGCACCATATCAAGGGTCCTGGGATGCACAATCACGTCTGTGATTACTCCCCTTCCTCTTTAATTTTAAATGAGCAAGTGTTAAAAGAGCAAAGTGGTAAATAAACATGAAAGTTGACTTACAAAAAAATGAGTCTGGTTGGTGGGTGGTTAAGTAGGATAAATATTTCTTTGAAGTCAACGAGAACGTTAGACTCTCTTGGTCCGCTAATTGGCCCAAATTAGAAGAAAATCTGCTTGGGTTGTGTCTCTTCTTACAAACTACCTTGTTTTCCTTCTTCCTGATTTTTTTTTTTTCCCAAGGAAACAAGTAGCTCTCGATTAAAAGCGAAACGGACAGCACCCAGGAGAAATTTTCTCCTGAGAGCAGAGAGAGTCGAAATTCTTCAAGAAAATGAAAATGTTTTCGGCTTCCCTTTCATCCTCTGAAAGGTTACTTTTAAAAGTTAACTCCTAAAGAGAAACAGATCGGTCCAGAAATTAAGTATTCAAACCCGAGCCAGGAGAAATTCTCGGGGCCTGGTATAGAAATGGAAGAAGGGGCCCCAGCCACTGAAAGGACCTCAGGTTTATTTCTAGGGGGGCATCCAGGGAGGCAGGGAGCAGGATGGGGCCCAGCTTTCCGTGTGCTCTGGTTTTTCCATCACGATGACCTTGACGGACTGAGTTAGGACAACACACCTGCTCCCTCTCATTGCTCGTCCCATGGTGATGAGCCAGGAAATGTATACAACAACTGCAGCTTATTTCTGTTTGTTTTTTTTAATTTGGCTTTTCTTTGTTTTCCTGAGCAGATGAGGTTGATTGCAGATAGATCTTCCTTTTGTTCTGGAACAATTTCCTTATGGGTAACCCCGTGTCCCCATGCCGCAGCCCGGCTGCAGCAAAATGACCCGGGGGTGACGAACAACTTGTGTACGTTGATACAGCAGGAGTGGGGGCCGTTTATTGTAGGACAGGAGCGGTATTTATACATTCCACACAGCTTATCTAATTAACATAAAATAGATACATCAGTCAACCAATCAGGAATCTCCACACTTAATGGCTCGCTGGCATTACTTCACAAACCACTCCCTCTGGCAATATGCCAGGCGCCATCCTGACTTGTTTACAGATTCTAACATCCCCAGGGGGGAAAAAAAAAGAAAAAAATCAGGCCGCAATTTTCACTGGAAAAATTGGGTCACTTTCAAAGGAGCTACACGGAAAGCTAATTGAAAAATACACATGGATGAGAAAATAATGAGGAAAACATAGGAATCAGGAATCCGAATGATTATGCTTAATGCTTTTCTAACTGCATGGGACGGAGACAGCTCCGTTGACTTCATCATGCGTGAAATGTCACATGCAAAGAAAAACAATGATCCAGTCCGTGACATTTTTTTAAAGCTCTTCTTGGTTGGCTGAGACCTCTCTCTGTACGCATTTCCACAGGGCTCCCGTCCCCTTCTGTATTCCTGGGCTCTCTCCTCGGCTCTGCATCTCTCTTACTTGAACTTACTCTCATGCATGACATATTTCTTTTTTCCTCAAAATGGCATTTATTGCATTTTTTATTTCATCGTCTATTTTATTTTCTTTTGCACCAGTGCTGGGCTTTGCACATGCTAGGCAAGCACTCTGCCCCTGAGCTAGGTCCCTCGCTTCTGCACTTGCTTCCAATGCATGCTGTTTTCTTATTACAATAACCTCTCATCTGAGCCAAGGGAAGGACCCAGTGTAGGTCCCCTTGAAGAACATGCACCTTTCGCTAAATCCACCAAGAATGGAAACCCCACCAGGGTCCGTCTTCTTGTCCTCTCCTGTCAATTCTCATAAAGTTTTTCAAGACTTCTTTTTCAGTTTCCATAGACGATTCCTGCTACCCAACTGACATCCTCCATCAACTCGAGAACACAAACCTATCATTCGTCCTCGGTCTTAGGTCCTATCTCACTCCCTGTGTGATCTGAGTCAAGTCGTTCAGGTTCCCTGAGACCCAGACTTCTCATTAGCAAAGCAGGCTCCACAGTGGCTCTCTTGTAGCTGTCACCTAAGAATGCCACCGGCCTCAACAAAGCCAGCTATAGACACAAGTAGGCTGTTCCCTCAATTCGTGTCCCCACGGCCGACTCGTTCCTCACGTCATGAGAGCGTGGCTTGTTTGTCTCTTGAAGATTAATGTGGTTATCTTCCTCTGAGGCCAAAAGAATTCTACTTTTGTACCAAAGTAAGGTCAGAATTCTGCTCTTTTCTAGAACACAATCTAGTCCATCTTCCCAGGCACTAACAACTCGGGTGCTGACAAGCAATTAGTTCTTGCAGAACATCCTTCCTCCAGGGGACCTTGTGTGCTCAAACTAGAAGGCCTTTCATTCCCAGCCCAGTCCTACTGACATCTAGCTGTGCCTCACGTAACCTCAACCCCAGCACCAAACCAACCCAGCCCCTTGTCGGAACTCCTATTCCCGAGCATAGTGGTTGTACTTTTTTTTTCTGTTTCTCAGAATGCATTCATTCTACCTTCATTTAAGTCTTCCCAATAACAAGTTAAATAGAATTGGGTTATAAATTTGGTTATAAAACACATATCATAGTATTAGAGCATTATAAGATGTAGCGTACACCCTCTCCGGCTTGGTTCTAAGCTTCTTAAGGGAAGTGATCCATCTCATCCACTAAGCTGTAATTCACAAATCTTTGCACATACAGGCCTTCACTAAGTGCTCGCTGAATTATTAATGCTTTGGATTCTACCAAAGATGATATACATCTTCGAATATGACATGATAATTGTGCCTATCTCGTGATTCAAAGAGTAAGGGAAATTTGAAACAAAGATACTCTCAATTTAATTTAATTGATTTGCTGTATACTGGAAGGCTGAATCGTTATCACTGGTACAATCATTGCAACGACTAATATTTATTACTGTCCAGGTGGGCACCAAGGATTTTTTTTTTCATGTTTCCATAAATAGAATGTGAACCATAGTTGACGACCCAACCAGCAGGTAAAAACTACCTGAAGTTTTGCTACGGTGTGTCTGAAAGACATGCTAAAGGGAAAATACTGTTGATCATGAAAAACAACACTTGAAACTCCTATTTTACCCAAGCTCTTCTTCTGTGGATCTTATGCCGTCTTTAGAGAAGCTCCCAAATGCTTCCCCACCTGCAACCCAGTGCAAATTTGAAAGTCTCTCCACATAAGGACCAGAAGTTTCCTCTTGAATCTGGGCTCCGGTTCCTCCCCACGTGAATGTCATTGTGATACGGTTTTGCCCATCTAGTGGAAATAGCTACCAGTGATGATATTTAGCAAGGATCTCAGCTGCAAGGAAGGTCATCCATTGCTGAGGCATTTCTGAGTACTGACCTCTCAAAGAACAGGCCTCACGGCCGGCCGGTGGCCACTGGCCTCTGTGTGAGAATTCAGTGATGTAAAGACCTCTGTTCTAGAAGTTTCTAGGGCATTTTCTGGCTTTCCCTGGTGGTGGTTTTCACCTTCAGCAACCACGCCCATGTTGGAGGGAAAGGGGATGGGAAGAAAGAGGTTATACAAAATCTTTCCCCACATCCAGACTTGATGTCCAAGTTCCGTATCTACCTTGGCTACCAGTCACTGGGGGCGTGGCTTTGGGGTATATATTTGTATCTGGAGAGGGGAGTCTCTCTCTCTCTCTGCTTCCTGATCACTATGTGAGCTGCTTCCCTCTGCCACACTCTCCTGTCTTGATGCCTTATAAATTTAATAACTTTTACTACAACACCTGCTTTGCCCCTCACCCTTACCAGGGTGCACAGCAAGACTCAAAGCCCCACAATCCCCCATTTTTAGGAAGAGCCCAGAGATCTGGGAAACTGCATCTTTTTGTTGTGTTGTGTTTTTCCTCCACCACACACAGGATTCTGTTGTTATTGTTGTTGTTGTTGTTTTAACAAATGGTCTAGGAACCTCAAGCATAAAGTGTTCATTTATTTACCACCTGTCGCTGGTAGATCAGAGTTAAAATGTGTTCTTCCCCAGTGGCAAGGTGAGGTAAAGATGTGCATAATAAGACATATTAAGGTCACGCGCCGCGTCTTCTACACTTGGAAAATAAAAGCTTTTTTTGAAGTCTCTAATTAAAAGCGCTATGTTAATTAGGGCACGTCCATCTTGGAGGTTTCCTTTCATTAACATGAGCGAATCTTTGATGTGGAGGAGCAGGGGAATTCTCTTTCACTGTTTTCTTATGGTAAATTCCAGATAAGCAAAATGACTGTCTGATACTACACAATGCCATGACTCTTCAAATACCCCCTCTTTTTTTAATCAAACCAAGCTACCTAATGTCAACCACCAAAAAAAAAAAATAGGAAAAAAAATGAATTTCCTGTAATTTTCCAATTTTGTGCCTTCTTTTTTCATCCCACACTAATGCCACTTGATTCTCAGCGGTGGAAATAATATCATTCAGGCCCCAGGCTTATGCTGGGACCTTAAGGGAATCTAAGAACCTCCGGTCGAATACATGAATGACCCGCAGTCAATGGAAATGTACGGAGAGCGCAGATGTGCTTCCAATTCAGATAATTGGGTCTCGTTCCTCAGACCAAAGCCCTTCCCTATAAGGAATTCCAAAAAATTGGGTCATTTTTTTTGTGTGTGTCTTCCATTCATGAATCATAGTTGTGCTAACCTGCCTAGAAATACGTATTTCCTTTTTATACGGGAGTTTTGAGAACTTTTTGTTTTGTTTTGTTTTGTGTTTTGTCTTCTTTGTTTTTAAGACTGTACCCAGCTGTATTATTTGCTCCTTTAGCCACAAACAGCTGGATAACAAGAACCAGCTTGGAGACTTTCTGCCCGGCTTTGATAAACTCATCATCCCGTGGTGAATGAAATTAAAAACTTGAATGCACTCGGATGACATTTTTCTGAAACCTTGCATGAGAGGACTAGAACACCAACAAGGAGTCTTGTGGGTGAAGGAAACAGATTAGGAATGTTAAAATGACTAGCCCCAGGGGGCGAGGTGCTCTTGGGGAAAGGGGTCAAATGGTTCCCTTTGGGCTGGTCAATAGCAGAAGTATAAGTGAACATGGAAGGTTCTAGAAAGATTTGTGACTCCCCCCCACAAAAAAAAAAAATGCATGTTCAAGTTTTTGTATATAAGTGAAGTGTGAGTCATTGGACAGGTTTCAGGCAAGAAATGGCCGAAAGGAAGATTGGTAAACTTCACCACAGGTCAGTGGAAATGTGTCAACTAGGGCCCAGTCAGGAAAACGTGGGGTGCGCGTTGAGAAAAGAAGGATGTAGGACATACTCAACGGGTCAAATGCACGTTGGAGTTAACTTTTGCTTCACTCTGACCAAAAGACCAAAGAAAAGCAATGAGAGGAGGAAACATTTATTTGGTGTTCATGGTTTCAGAGGTTTCGTCCACAGATGGCCAACTCCATGCCTCTGGGCCCAAAGTGTGGGAGAACATCATGGCGGAAGGGCATGGTGGAGGAGGAAACAGCTCAGGACATGGCACCAGGAAGGAGAGAGAGAGAGAGAGAGAGAGAGCTCTGCTCCCCAGGGACAAAATATAAACTCCAGAGTCACCCCCAGTGACCCACCTCCTCCTGTCTACAGCTACCACCTCGTTAGTCCATATAAGTGGATCACTGTATGATTAGGTTAAGGCTCTTATAACCCAGTCATTAGGCCTCTGAGACTCCTTGTGCTACCTTACACATTACCTCTGGGTGGATACTTCCTATCTAAACCACAGCAGTAACTATAATCCCAAATGAGAATGAAAGGAGAATAGAAGAGATATTTTAAAATAATAGCTGAGAATATTCTAAAGACAGTGAAAGCCGTCAGTATCCATAAAGCAGGGTTCAGCCAAGTTTTATGTTGTTTGGTGCTGAGCATGGAACCTGGGGCCCTAGGCATGCTATGCAAAGTCTCTACCCCTGAGCCACACCCCCATCCCTTTTTACTTTTTATTTTGAGACCAAGGCTTGCTATGTTGCCAAGGCTGACCTTGAACCTGTGATCCTCCTGCCTCAGCCTTCTAAAATGGTTGGGACGACAGGCATGTGCCCCCATACCCAGTTCAGCAACAGTTCTCTTAACAGCTGATTAGAACCCATCTCAGGGTCCATCCACCATACAATCTTGGTCACACTGCTGAAACCCTGACCTTCCATGAAAGCATCCCTACACGGTACCTATGTGACCAGGCATGGCGGTGTCTTAGTCTATGGGGCTAGAGAGAGTAATTCATAAAGAACAGAAGGTTATCTTCTCACAGTTCTGAAGCCTAGGAATGCTAAGACCAAGGTACCAACAGGTGGGGCAGCTGCCTCTTCTGCAGAGCAGATGTGCTGTGTCCTATGTGACAGAGGTGGGAGGGCAAAGGAGCCAAAGGCTGAAGGCAACCTCATGTGACACATTAGGCCCTTGGGGCTAATCCCTTCTTAACCCTTTATACCCATGACACTATATTTAGGACCCCTGTGAAAACTTAAATTGAGCCATTTAATATGTGTCCTATAAAGTTGTATAGAAGTCCTGTATGTGCAATGATGGAATGTCATGGGTCAGCCCATTGTGAGGGCTGTCACCTCTCAATTTGATCACAACATCAGTATCTGAGAGTGACAGGGAACACATTTGCATCCCAGAAACTCTGTGCCAACAAAACCTCATTAGCTAATGTAGGCTGGCCTCCTGCAGATTGTTATTTGCCAACAATATTTCTTTAAGGTGACAATAATAATGTTTTGCTGAGCTGATAACAAGTAGAAACCAAATATGTGACGAATGTAGCAAGAAAAAAAATGAACAAAAAACTTTGAGAGAGGGCAAATGGAATGAAACTGCTTTCCTATTCCGGCATTGCTTGACATGTGTCAAAAGCACTTACGTCAAGGAGCATATAAAAAGTTAAAGATGTTAGTTTGTCATTTCTAGGGTAAACACAAAAATGTTGATAAGCATGGTCATAGAGGAGATAAAAATAGCAAATGACATTGACTCATAATAAACACTGGATGGGGAGGGGGATGTGTCAGATAACTCTGCACAAACCTTCTTGGCTTAAAGCAGCGATTCCCTGAGTTTATAAATTTTCGGTTTCACCATGGAGTGCAGATCACCTAAGCTGATATCTGCTGAGCTCTTTCATTATCTGCAGTTGGAGGAGAAAGTTGCTGGGCCTTTGTGATATAGATTGGCCTCAACCTCCCTAGGCATGTTCACTACCAGGGTGTGTGGAGGGGGCCTCTCCAGAACAGCACCTGCCTGCCCTACGTGGGCTCTCATCCTCTAGAAGGTCACCCCACTTCCTCTCACAGTGGAAGGTGAGATGGACAAAGAGGAACAGTACCGTACCGTCCAAACGTAAGTTATTTTTCAAGTCCCTGGTAGGTAAAAGTTGCTATATTGCTACTAGCCCCAAAGCAAAAAATAATTTTACAAAATACTAGTAAAGCAACAGGTTTGTGATGATAGGAATAGTCCACGTGAGAGGCTGTTGGTCTTCAACCACCCTGCAATGGTGGTTAGGTCACTAAAGACAGGCCGTCTTCCAGGTCTGGGATCTGCACAGGTGTAAGCAATTGCAGATAAAAAGTGGTTTAAAAATCGAACCTGTACTGAGCATGTTCAGTCGTCTTTTCTTTTCCAGATATAGCAGTTATTTAAGTGGCATTTATGTTGTATTGAGTTAGTAAATGCAATCTAGAAATAATTTAAAGTTTATGGGAGGGTGTATATGGGTTGTATACAAACCCAGTGTCATTTTATACAAGGGACTTGATCATCTGTGTATTCTAGAATCCATGGCAGCCTCCTGCGGTCCCTTATGGACACTAATAAACAACCCGCTGAGAAATGAGAACAGACAGACGGATGTGTTTCATATATTTTATTGTAAGGTGTCGATAAAACGACCATGGTCACGAATAAAAGCTTATAAGAAATATCAGAAACGCTGACAAAGTAGAAAGAAGGCAGCTAAGAATTGGGAGGAGAAGAAAAAGAGATGGGAGATGAAAAGACCCAGGCATGACTGGATGGGCAGTAAGTGGGAGTCAAAGCACAGAGTATCAGCAAATCCCGTGGGCAGAGGCTAAGATACAAAGTCTAGCACTGCGATAGAAGATGTTAACATAAAAGTCATCACTAGCAGTGACATGGAAAATCGACTTCAACATCTAAAGAAATTTTAAAAGGAAGACAAGGGAGAATGAAATCCACTAAATTAGCAATGACTGAAAGTGAAGCAAATAGCAAACAGCAAATGTAGTAGACACCATCATATAAGGCATGTGACAGAGCTGAGACCTAACACATTAAGAACAGGGGAGGAGGCAGCAATACTCAACAGAAGAGAGCACAGGGGAATACAGGTGGAGAGAAAGTGTGCATACCTTTGGGCACACACATCTGAACACCTGCATGAAACACATTATATCTTCGAAAATACAGTTTAACAAAAGAATAAAAAGAACTACTTCCTTAGGAAAAAAAAAACAGTGATTGCACTGTGCTCTATAAATTCTTGCAGAATAGAGAAGATAAAGTAAAACATCCAAATTGTTTTTATGCAATTATATTAATGATAGCAACTGAAACAGCAATGAATTTTATTAATTATGATCTTATGCAATTAATATTTTTAGCAATTATATTAATATATAAACTTGATTTTAAAAAGCACTGAAAGAGAAGAGGAGCAGCGGCCTGCTGAGAGGCAGAGCTGCCCCCTCCCCCTGCGCCGGCAAGGTAGAGGGAACTGTGACCACCCACAGAGCAGGCCCAGCGGCCTGCTGAGGGGCAGAGCCGCCCCCCA
>NW_026000168.1:7581204-7613305 GCF_001458135.2 Marmota marmota marmota
GAATGGATAAAAAAAATGTGGCATTTATACACAATGGAGTATTACTCTGCATTAAAAAATGACAAAATCATAGAATTTACAGGGAAATGGATGACATTAGAGCAGATTATGCTAAGTGAAGCTAGCCAATCCCTAAAAAACAAATGCCAAATGTCTTCTTTGATATAAGGAGAGTAACTAAGAACAGAGTAGGGTCGAAGAGCATGAGAAGAAGATTAACATTAAACAGGGATGAGAGGTGGGAGGGAAAGAGAGAGAGAAGGGAAATTGCATGGAAATGGAAGGAGACCCTCAGAGTTATACAAAAGTACATACAAGAGGAAGTGAGGGGAAAGGGAATAATAATACAAGGGGGACAAATGAATGTGAGTAGAGGGGGCAGAGAGAGAAGAGGGGAGGGGAGGGGAGGGGGTATAGTAGAGGATAGGAAAGGCAGCAGAACACAACAGACACTAGTATGGCAATATGTAAATCAATGGATGTGTAACTGATGTGATTCTGCAATCTGTATATGGGGTAAAAAAGGGAGCTCATAACCCACTTGAATCAAAGTGTGAAATATGATATATCAAGAACTATGTAATGTTTTGAACAACCAACAATAAAAAATTAAAAAAAAAATTCAACAGATATTACAATAAAAAAATTTAAAAAAAATAAAAAGCACTGAAAATGAAAACTATAGATGAAAATCATGGATGGAAAACAAAGCCAGAATCCTAAATGAAATATCAACATCCAGTCTTCATTAACACATTAAGAAATTAGTACACAGTGACTACTTTGGGTTTATGTCAGAAATGCAAGATGGTTCCGTATCAGGGAATTTATTAATATAATTCAACCATATGAATAGAGCTACTGGATAAATGTAGGCTTATTTCCACAGATCCTGGAAAATCTTTATAACATCAACTGCCCCTTAATAATAAAACCTCTGGGGAAAACATGTATGGTTGGGTATGCCTGCAGCCTAGTCAAATATATACCTGAATACTAAACACCTTATTTAATAAGAAAACACTAAAGTCTTTTCCACCAAGACCAGGGACTGAGAAAGCTGACAATTCTGTCCATTTCTTTGTAACATTTCTGTAGCAATAGTACCCAGGAAAGGCATAAGAATTAGAAAAGAAAAATCATGAACATAATCTGTATTTGCAGATGTAATGATATAAAGATAAGAGTTATCAAGATGTCTGCCACACATCATAATAACTATTATTAACGAAAATGTAGCATATTCTTGAAAATTTCTAAGAAAGTAGATTTTAAGTTTCCTTTCCACAAAAAGATGTTGAGTATATGAGATGATGTATACATTAATTAGCTCCATGTCTCTAATCTACATTATGTAATACTGCAAAATAGCATGTGTGTGACAAATAAACACAAATTTTTATCTGTCCATTAAAATAAATACATGTTTTTAAAAAAGATTTTGAGAAATAAATAAATAGGACTATTTCCTATTTGAAAAATGGTCAATTTTAGAGGCTGATGACACAATTCTTAATGTGAATGGACCTGATAGTAGCAATGAAGTCATTGTGCATTTCTGTCATTTGAAAACCGATATACATGCAGGAAACTTTTTTAAAAAGATACAAAGCCAAATTCACAGAACTGAAAAGACAGACAATAATCCATAATCTTAAGAGCTTTAAATGTCCTCTCTCAACAACTGACACAAACAATTACATTAAAAAAATGGGTAAGACTGAGATATCATGGTTAACAAAACTGACCTAGTACAGTTTTCCCCTTAGTATCTAGGGGATAGGGGTTTGGTTCCAGGACTACTAGATTCTGCAGATTCTCTCAAATCTTTTATAAAAAATAATATAGGATTTGCATAGAACCTTTGCACATCTTCTCATGTGGTTTAAATCATCTCTAGATTATTTATAATACCTAAAACAATGTTGATGCTCTGTGAAGGATTATATCATATTGTTTAGGGAATAATATCAGAATAATATCTGCACACATTCCATATAGATGACATTTTATTTTTCCTAGTATTTTCCTTTCATCGTTGACTAAACCCTTGGATACAAAATGGACTGATAAAGAACACCAACCACCCACTTGAATCAAAGTGTGAAATATGATATATCAAGAACTACGTAATGTTTTGAACAGCCAACAATAAAAAATTAAAAAAAAAAGAACACCAACCATATAGGTTTAAATTATATAGAAACTCTGCATCTAGCAAATGTAGAATACATATTATTTTCCAGAGCACATAGGCCATTTAGCAAAATAAATCATATTCTTAGAAATATGGTAATGCTCAAGAACACTCAAAATATAGAAAACATATATAAATCATATAGTGTGTCTAAAAATAATGTGTCTTGATGTTAAAGGTAGTAACAGAGAGACATGTGAAAATTCTGTAATGTTTGAAAATTAAGAAACTCATTTCTAAATAACCCAGGATTTGTGAAAAAAGAAAAGTCCAATAAAAACTGGATACATTTTATTTGTGAAAAAAGAAAAGTCCAATAAAAACTGGATACATTTTTTGACAAGATCATGAAAAATATGATTTATCAAATTGTGTTGTATGTATATAAAACAATACACGGGGGTGGGGTGTGGAAATTATAGCCCTGAAGACTTATATTTAAAATGAAAAAGGATTCGAATTCAGGGATCTTTGATTCCAACTCATAAAACTAGAAGTGTGTACTAAACCCAAAGAAAGTAGAAAAAAAGGAAAACTATACATGTATAAGAGCATAAACTCATGAAATAGAAAAAAAAAAAAAAAATATATATATATATATATATATATATATATATATATATATATATACATGTAGTGAATAAAAGCAGTGAAGCCAAAGGTCATTCTTTGAAAAAGATTCTCCATTGCCATTTTCTGAGCTCTTGAGCAGAGGGCACACATTACACCTGGGTGAGATGTGGGAATCTTGTGGGTGTGTGTGTGTGTCAAAGTCAAAGTCAAATTTCTCACACCATGGAATTCAGGCTTCTTCTACTCTTTGCTGGATGCAAGTTAAGCCTCAATTATTTTTAGAAAGGCTCTACCTTGGACTACCAGGTCCCATACTGTCTAGTATACAGTACCTCCTACTGCTGTGTCCTAGTGACCGCCTGCAGATCTGTTCTGCCTTGTCTTGGCTTCTTGGAATTGCAGGGATCTGCCCTCCTGGTGTTCCTCTGCAAGCTGTGCCCTTGGAGATGTCTGAACTTTCTATAACCAGCTCCTGGGTTTGGCCCCCAAGTCTGAACCACTGCAGCCATCTTTCTGAAGCTTTGTCAGTGATGAGAATTCTTAAGGGGTACATATTAAGTATCCAGATGACCCCTCCGGCATTTTCTATTCCATAGGTCTCCATCGGAGCCACTAATCTTTCTTTTTCTTTCTCTCTTTCCTCTATCAAATGTGCCAGCGATTCTTATCTTCAGCCAAATTTGGAAGCAGTGCCCTAGGTGGTATGATTAATCAGGGCTATGATTAATTACCGTGTCCTGACTTGGCCTATTTCTTCACCTCACTTTCTGAGTAGGTCTAGCAGGCATTCTACTTCTTTTCAAGACTGGGAAAGTTTGGAAAGAGGTCAGAGAAAACGTTCAAGATCATTTCAGTGACATTAAACGTTAAAGGGAAATCGTTTGATTGAGAAATTCTTGAGTGCTCTTGTTTCTACCTTCAGTGGAGGAGGAAGGGTGATAGGAAGTTGACGTCTCTGATTATTTGAGCCTTCAAAAGGAAAATGAACATGCATCCGATTTGGGCTCTGAATATTATAAAGCACTTAGCAGACGTAGTTTTCCTGGGTTTGGAGATACAATACTGCCAACCCGGTACCCCCATCTGTGTAGTATGGGGGTACCGGGTTGGCAGATTAAGTCTTCATACAGATTCTTGTGACATCTTTGAGGAGGCTCTCAAGAACTTGCAAGCATCTGACTTAACATCTCTCCATTCTAATTAACAGAAGGTGGAAGAAAGGGAAAACATGGGTGAACATGAACTTTGTCAGCATTATTTTGTTGAAGATGTAAATTATTCATCTATTCAGAATCTCCTGAGCACATGCTTTGGTTTCACAGAAGCAAAGGAGAAAAACATCAGTCTTTTCTTACTAGAATTCCCACTGGAATTTCTAGTCTAGTACAGAAGGAAGACATGCTTTAGCTTTATGTATCTTTTGATATCTGTGGGGCAAGCTATACTAAAGAGAATTTCAAGATACAATGTTGAGGTGCTTTACAGGAGAGAAGTGACCCAGTGTAGGGGTTAGTTTAGCTTCTTCAAGGCAGCGACAGTCTTTATCTTTATCTTTATTTATTTATTTGCAAAAGGTAATTTACAAAAGTAGAAGTTTGACTGACTCGTTGTCCTTTGATTCTCTCCGGGACATGTCCCTTAATATACAAGGATAATTTCCACAGCTAAAATAGTTGGCATGTCACTGTGATGTCCCCCACAACAATGGCCGCAAAGCCTACTCATCTCTGTTCTGAAACAAGAACCCCGGAGCAATGCGCTTCTTTGCAGATCCACAATAGAAATAGGTATGAAAACTTTTTAAAAAATGAGAATGAGTATATATCCAAGTAGGTGTAGGTGTGATTTTTTTTTCCTTTTCTCTTTTGACTCAAGATCCATGACTCTAGAGAACATCATAAATAGCATAGTTGATGTGAACACTCCTTTTTCTGTTTCTACATGAACCCAGAGAAATAAGTGATCAAGTGATGTGTGTGTGTGTGCGCACGCGTGTGTGTATAAAAAACTTTTCCAACTAGACACTGTACTTCTTTAAAAGTATATGTCTATAAATAATATGCAGGAAGAAATAAAAGCTTGTTAGCAATTTTTTTCCTGTGCATTTTGACTCTGGTGCCAGGACATCAGGTTGTTTTAGAATAATAGGTCATCCATCACATCTAAGATCTCGAAGTGTTTCTGATAGCTGTTCCCATCAGTGAGACTTCTTATTTTTAACTACCACCCCCATTCAAAGAAACCTATTTCTAAACAGGTTTTGAGAAAATGAGAAATATATGTCCTTTTTGACTGAATGAAATTTCCAAAGGCAAAGTTATAGCATGCTTTAGAAGGTGCACTTGTACCCGGGAGCTTCCAATAGGTGGAAAGGTCAAGTTCAAGCTCACGGAGGCACAGGACAGTGACCTGAAAGAGCTCCTTTGTTGTCCTGTGACAGAATCCAATGATTCTAAGTATACACACTCGACTGGTATGTGTCAGTGCAGCTAGTAAATTCATTTATGCACCAAGTGAAGTATGTCTTTCACATACTGGGCTAGGAAATGTGAACACAACTAAGAATAAAACCAACTTGAGTCTTTGCCATGATCAGAGATGGGCAATAATAGACTGAACAGAGAGATGCCTATTTGCATACATACATATACATACGCACATGCGAACACGCATAAGGGGTGAATCTCACAGAGGCAGTTCGGTGATAGAAAGGAGGATAAGGTAAGAGCTCATGCTTGGTGCTATTTAATTCAATAGTTGCAGGGCAAGAAGCCAGCCATGTGAATAACAGGATGAAACGTCACAGCCATTTTCCAAGATCATGAAGTAGCAGAGAGCTGTGTGTGTCCACGAGGAGCCAGGTCAGGGCGTTTGGAGTGTGGGTCGGCAGTAGAAGGACCAACAAAGGTCAAATGGAAAGGTGGGCAGAAACCAGATCACTTACTGCTTCTTGATTTTAAACATTGTGGTGGACATAAGCTACCTCAGATCTTCTTAGCTGTTGACCATATGTGAAGGATTGAGCAAGACAAGATGGTACTGGTGTGGGGTTTTCCAAAGCTAAGAAAGATGACCTGGTGGGTGCATCCGTCTGAGCAAAGAGGCACCATCAGGATATGAAACGAGAGGGTAACAGAACAGATCAGACCTTTTGGAATCATGGGAGATGGTGAAGAAATCTACATGAGGCGTCCACCTTGGCGCCTGGTGTTGAGTTTGAAGTGGGGAGAGGAGGGACAGTCAGGACTGTCTTGGTGTCTCATGGCCTCCATCTGTGCTGATGTGGGTGACCCATCAGCTGAGTGAATCATCGCCATAGAGCACAGAATTCAGAGGAGCCAGGGAAGAGCTGGGAAGCCCCAGGTCTGGGTGCACCCCACACAACAGGGTGAGGAGGCAGCTGTCAGCAGCCCCTGGGACCCACTCCACCAGCCTTCTGGGTGTAAAAACAGCTGCTGCTCCACCGGCAATTCCCAGATCTCTCAGGAATGCTTTCTGTTCCAACCTGGAACCACACAAAGAAAAGGGTTTGCAGAATGTCTGTCTAGTTTATCGATGTTCACGCAGAACCAGAGCCATGTATCCAAGAATATAATGTTGTTAGCTTTGATCCAAAGCTAACAACAAAAAAACTAGCATGGAAATCACTTGCACCCATACCGCTAAGCCTTTGTGTGGCCATGGTTGTGTGTGAGTGTGTGTATTTTGGGGGATCTGGTTTTCCTAAAAAGAGATCTGATTCTCCCATCGTCTTTTCTCTCTCTCCTCTCATTTTACTAGAGCAATTCCCACGTCGATGTGAACTTTTGTTTGGATAACGAACGACGTGTGCTGTTAACAATCTCCAATTTGAGTTTTCTGCCAGATTCCCTCCAAGCTAGGTACACTTCCAAGAAAGAGGGGGTTGGAATTGAAAATGGCAAATTGTAGAAGACTGCGTCTAGGATAATGGCACGCTATTCAAGAGCGTACGCGGGTAGATTCTTCAAGACTCTCAGAACTCGTGCAATCTAATAGTTTGGAGTGAAATTCAATAGTTTTTAAATATTCATCCTAATTGACCAAAGGACTTCTTGCACTGCCTACGAATGAAGAGTGAGGAAAAAAAAAATAACTCACAGTAGGTTTGATTGAGACAGGTAAGAGATCCCGGGTCACTTGTTCTTTCACCTCCTCTAGCCCCTGAAAGGACTGTAGGGAATTAAGCAGAATATAAATGAGACAGATCTCCAGCCATGACCTGTGACTCATTCTCTGTCCCTTCAAAGCACGAAGCAGCACCTCTATTTTGGATCCAAGATAAATGCAACCCGTGAAGCAGAGGAATGGGAAGCAGAAATTCTACAGGAAGATTCTACCTGTGGATAGGGGAGAACGTTAGCTCTGTCCCAACGCCGTATGGCAGTACTGAATTACAGTATTCTCTTAAACATTTTGCCTCCAAAGTATTCCTCTGCCCTCTACGTTTTACCTCCGACAACATATTACTTCTCCAAATGTCCTTTTCTCTCCCCCTGAATAATAGCACCTATTAACAACTCAGTGAAAGAAATAGATGCAGTTAGTATAAGCTACCCTCCTTAAATAAGAGTTATCATTTATTTAGTGGTTAATACATTCCAGCTCCTGTGCAAATCCCTTTCACACACTTATGCTTTTTAGTTTCAAAACAACGCCACCAGGTAGTTGCTATTTCCTGTTTTATAGACAGAGAAATTGAGGCAATAGAAAACCTGATAAAGTTGTCCAGGGTCATTTCAGGAATATGTGGCAGAGTCCGGATCCACATCCTGGACTGCTTTCTTCCTAAGATAGGGAATTACCAAGGGATGCCTTCTTATTCCATTTGAACTTTCAACCTCGTATGCCACTGACCTAGGATGTTCCAATTATTCAACAAACAAAGCCAGTTACCTTCTGGCTGTGGGTGAAGAAGAGAATCAAAATAAATAGCTCCTGAAGAAAAATAGATCATTTTACACGATGCTGCATTTTTTGGAAAACCATCAATTCTTCTCCTTCTCGTATTTTTAAAAGCCGAAGCTCTTCTCCAGTAAGTCACCAGCAATCTTTTATTAAATGGAATTTGGTGTGGCAGGTTATATGTACCAAAGATGCTCACAAAAAACATCTCCCATGTCCCAAACTGCTGCTACGGTATGATGACTTGGATGTCCCTCCACCCAGAGATGGGGTCTCCTTCCCTCCATGTGAATCTAAGGGGATTGGTGACTGTGACAAAAGTCTGACAAACTTTTTTTTTTCCTGACTGGTTTCCACTCAGCGCTCTTGGGTTACTCCTTCCTGAAACCAGCTACTATTCTTGGAAGGAACCAAAACTAGCCCGTGGAGAGGGTCCCCTGTGAGCATTGTAGTCAAGAGCTGAGCAGACAGCCAGCATCATCAGCAACCAGACAGGTGGGTGAAGAGGCCTCTGGGTGAATCCCATCCTAGGTGCTTGAGTTGAACCACCAGCCTTTGCAACATCCTGCTGTAGTGTGCTCTGCCTGGACCTGTGACCTGTGACATCCCTGAGCATGTCACCACAAGTGTTCCATGCTACTGACTGGGTGTCCTGGGAGAGGCAGTAGTGACTGAGACCTTACAGTGATCCCGAAACTGGTTCAAGGAAGAGGTGAACTCTCAGAGCTTCTACGGCACAAAATTTTAGGTTCCCCAAAATGCTGGCCAACTTCAGCCCAGCACAGAAACGAGGCCGGTTTAGCTGTCTCAGGATGGCTCTGTCGGCTCCACTGCCAGGCTTTGTCCAATTAGGCTTCAAAGTCCTACAGAGTAGGAAAGGAGATCTACAGGGCTATTAAAATCCATGCTAACCAGGACTTTTTTTTTAAAAAAAGTCTGCAATATATATGCTGCCGGAGTTCTTGAAAATAGTCTGTTCTCATGCATAACTTAGCTACTCTTGCACGTATTTAATTTCAACTTTCAAAGTATTTCCTGAAGTTTTTTTTTTCCTTGTTCCCACGCTGCACGCCTCCTACATTGGTTTCTCACTCTGCATTCTATATATTCCCTCGCCGCCAGTCACAAAAGTTTTGCCCGGCTTTACTTTCCGGCTTCTGCAAGGCATAGGTAAGAGTGCAGAGAGAGGTCTTCCAACCTAGCAGGTTTCTGAGTGACAGATTCTGCTGAAACCTCTCTGTTGCCCACTGAGAATCGATGCTTGGTGGTGCAGCTTCAGAAATCATTTTTTTTTAAATGCTTGTTAAAAAAAAAAAGGTAAACACTAGCTTGTTCCCCATCCAAATCAGGATGATATTCTAATTAGTCAGGTTCAAATTACCCCTCTATTATTCTCTCCAGATCTCCTGCCATACTCCTACCATTTCTGAGCAAACATCAATGGTGCCAATGTCTTCAGCAGTGTCGATCTACACTGAAATGGTTCCAGCTTCCTTAATATCACCACCAAATGTCTTATTAATTAATTGATGATGCTGTGGATAATAAGCTACCAGTGTTGTTAAACCAAGGCAAAAAGCTGTCGGTGGGTGGTAGCAGTTCCAGATGAGCAGAATATCTGCCAGCTTGCGAGAAGGAGAAGGCAAACCTTCTCCACTGGCCATTAGAAGTAAGAAAGCAGGAAAATAAAATCGTCATTGAATTATTTGGAGGTGAGATGCTCCCCAGGTTGCTCAGATGAGCTTTGGTCCCATAAAACCCACCGTGCCCACAGATGGGTCATCTAAGGAGGACCACAGTGGCCTCCGCTTGGGTTGGTTTCCAAGCCCCTTTCAGAATTTGGAGTCAATGTAATTCACTGGACAAGCCACACAATGAATAGGTGTCCCCGGGCGCTCTGTCAGGTTTACGATGCAGGAAGTCAAGGTGGAACAAGAAGAGTGAGTCTTGGGGACAAAATAGAGTGAGTGATCATAGAACAATAAAGCCATCTCTGCCACCGGCTTTGACTCGAGAGGACTGAAAGGGAGACTGATTTTTCTCTCCCAGTCCTGCAGTTCAGGTGAACGCAGCCCAAGACAGTCATTGCTCCAAATGATGGATGCGATTTCCCAGACTGTGTCACCCTTACCGCCGGTGGGATCTGAATGACTTTGTTTGCTCAGCTGTTCCTGGCTGCACGCATCTTGCCTGAAACCCAGAGAATAGATAGAGAGGTGCATGGATCATGGGATCCATCAGATGGATGATGGGGCCCAGGGTGGGGCCTCCCCCTCCTCCACTCATCAATCTCCATTGTGCAGGTGAGATGGTGGCACCTGCCATCGCACACGCCACCCTCAAGCTGAAAGGTACCGCAGTGTGTCCCCAGCCGGCAAGCTCACTGTGATTGATGAGAGACCCCTTTGTCCCTTCAAGGAATGAGCTGAGGGTGGTGGGTGCTTTTCTTTCTTTCTTTCTATTTACTTATTTATTTATTTTTTAATTTTTGGTACCAGGGATTGAACCCAGGGGTGATTAACCACCGAGCCACATCCCCAGCCCTTTTTAAAATGTTTTATTTAGAGATAGGGTTTTGCTAAGTTGCTTAGGGCTTCACTCCATGGCTGAGGCTGGCTCTGAACTCATGATCCTCCTGCCTCCACCTCCCAAGCCACTGGGATTACAGGTGTGCACCACCAGCTGGTTGGTGCATACTTTTTATTATCTATAATCAATCATCCCTAAATATCTAAGGGATGGGTTGCAGAAACCCCTGGGTTACTCAAATCCACAGTTGCTCAAGTTTCTCATATGGCATGGTGAAGTATCTGCATATAACTTGCGTACAATTCCTCTTATGCTTTAAATATTCTCTAGATGGCTTATAGTACTTCCTACAATGCACATTGTATTGTTTGAAAGTGTACTGTTTAGGAGCTCATGGAAAGGAGAGCAAGTCTGTGCATGTTCACTGTTGATACTATTTTTCTCCAAAAACTTTCCACCCACAGTTGGTTGAATTTGCAGGTGTCGAACCCACAGACACCGAGGGTTGGTTGTGCTTTGTGAAAGGCACAAAGCCATAGCTTTACCTTTAAATTCTGGCGTTCATTTTTGAAGCAGACACCACGTTTTCTATTTTATAGATCAACTGAGGGTCAGAGATAATCAATAATTTGCCAAAGGCCAATGCGTCCCTTGTTATTGAACATTAAGCTCTAAAGAAGACAAATATTTATCCAAGTTTGCTCACCATTCTGTATAGCCCAGTGCCTGGCACACAATAGGCAATTTAATATTTGTTGGAATGATTCATGAATTAGCAAATACATAAATGAATAGAGTAGTAAAGCCAGCATTTATGCCCAGGGCTCTGAGCTCACAATAGAACCACATCATCTTTTATGACTAACAAAGTCAACCAAATATAAGAAGAAAGGGGACACCATTAACCTATGTCATGAGTACAGATTTCAAGAGTGATAACTCCGTTTGATGAACTTTTTTTGAGTTTGAGGTCTTTTTTATTTTTATTTTTTAATTAATTAATTTATTTATTTTTTAATTTATTATTTATTTATTTATTCATTTTTTATTTTTGGCAGAGGACACAGCAAAACCAATGTGCACGACTCATTGGTTTTTGTATCTTGTCCTTAGCATTATTTTCCTCTGTGGCTTGCTGTTCGACATCTGGGCAGAAGAGTTTAAACTAACGTTATAAGTAAAACACTTAAATTAAAACTTCAACTATCCCCTCAACTTATAATTAAATGTACCATCTGGTTCTATTTTACTGAAAGTTGGGACCTAATTTAATGTTTTTCCTTTTTCAGCAACAAATTTTATTGGGCTGGTTCTCAATCATTTTTATGTCACAAAAACAATTACAACCAAGGCAATATTTTGAGATTATTAGACAGAAGCAATCTCTTACCTGAGGATAAAAATATTGTTGGTTTTTTGTTTGTTTGTTTGTTTTGTTTTTTGGTGTGGCCAGATCATTATTTAAGCTCATCTGGGAATTAAAAAAAAAAGAAAAGAAAAGAAAAGAAATAGTTGCTTAGCTTAACACTTATTGTGTTCATTGCAGGGAAGGTTCACACTTTTCTCCAAGTGTTTCCATCCTACTCTCTGTTTAATTTGGATGAAAATCTTGAGACGAAAATGCTGATTTCTGCATATTTTAACAGGGTTGAGCATCATTCGGGGGTGTCTTAAAAAACGTCCAGTAAAGCAAGTTACAGACTCCAGGCCCACTTTTAGCATATGAAGAAGTTCACATCTTCATGACAAGTTTCCTCCATGAGCCAGTGGGACATGGAGAGTGTTAATTAATATTTGAAGAGGCGATTCCCATTTTCCATCCCCGTGCCCTACACGTTTAATGACTGCAGTTCACTTAATAATTTTAACAAGCCCTCTGATTTTGTTTTTTAATTGAGTCATAGTTTCTCATCTTTTCCATATTCTCTGCACAGTGGCTCCTGTCCACATTACGAGGAGCTGTGTCCGTGTGGGGCAGTCTGCTTGATTGCTTTAACAGCCATTTGTTTCTTCTTTTTTTTTTTTTTTTTTGGAAGGGGGTGGTGGTGCTGGGCATTGAACCCAGGGTCCCTTCAGGAGCATACGGTCTGAAGCAAACACTGTCAAGGAGGTCAGAATTCTGGAAACCAGAGTCTGAAGGAAAGGTAGAGGGACCACCCCCCTCAGCTCCAAGTCACTGAGCACAGGCAAGGATTCATTTAACGTGGAGCCTTGAACTCCTTACTATAAACTACTCTGAGGTTAGAGAGGTGACGTACTTCATCTTAAATCTACATCGCAGAATCTTATGAACATCTGTGAAAAAAAAATGAGGTGGTCCAAAATTGGGGTACTTGACCTGGTCATGAAAACATATAAAGCTAAAAAAGGCAAGTTCTAGTCACAGAGTGGATGTTTTTCTTCTCTTTCTTGCTTTCTTTGTTTTTTTTTTGGTAGTACCGGGAATTGAACCCAGGGGTATGTAACCACTGAGCCACATCCCCAGCCTCTTTTTATTTTTTATTTGGAGACAGAATCTCGCTAAATTGCTAGTGCCTCACTAAATTGCTGAGTTTGGCTTTAAACTTGCAATTCTCCTGCCTCAGCCTCCTGAGTAGTTGGAATTACCAGTTTGTGCCACCACACCTGGCTTGCCCAGTGAATGTTTAAGGAGTGCACAGTATATAACCAGTAGTGCTCTCTCTTCTGAATATTTTAGAGGATCAACAAAAATCCCTGCTCTCATGGATTGTGTTACCATCCAGTATCTTACATTTGTTATCGTGACACAATACCCAAGGTAATTGATTTATAAAGAGGAAAGGTTTATATTGGCTCATGATCTCAGAGTTTCAGTCCATAGTTTTTGCCCCCATTACCTTTAGTCCTGTGTGAAATCATACAGGGATGGCAGGGCACAGGAAGCTGCTCCTCTCTTGGTGGCTGAGAAGCAAAGAGACAGAGAGGAGTCTGGGCTTCCAATATTCTGTTCAAGGGCATGCCTCCAATTACATGACTTCCTCCCATGAGGCTCCACCTACTTCCCAGTAGTATCATAGGCTGGTAACACAGCCATTCATACATGGGCCCTTCTGGGACATTTATCCAAACTGTAGCATTCATTTTATGTTTAAAATAAAAAGAATAAAAAGTATTTATGCAAAAATATGTTCAGATACATGAGTAGAAATGGATGCAGACTCTATCCCCTGGATAGCTTCTGGGGAGCAAAAGAACAGCGAGACATCGGTAAAGGGACTTTTGTTGGTATATTAGCTTTATCTATTCTTGATGTGTTGTTAAACTATTTTTTAAAAAATGAGAAGGCATTTTTTGACTCCATTGTACTTGAAAATAAAATAGTAAAGATAAAAGCAAAGCAAAAACAAAACAAAACAAAAAAAAATGAGCAGACAGGAGACATATCGCACTTGAGGGACAATTGGAACAGGAAGCAAAGACAGAACTCAGAGCTGAGTGCTCATCACAGAGTAGGAGAAATATGTCCAGAGACGACCCCCCCCCATGCTCCCCACCTTGGCCAACAGAGCTGCGTTTCCCCTCCGTCCTGGGTCTGTGGAGACTCATGGGCAAGCCTCAAGCATAGCTTCTAGAAGGCTCCTGCAGGTCCTCACCATGGGGTGGAAAGGCACTTACAGATGCAGGAAAAAAGTAGCCCCGTACCAAGTACAGGAAGAAAATGAAAACCCATGCCCTCCCCGCAGACCACGTTGAGGGCCATGCCATGCACGGACACACCTTCCCGTTAGTGTTG
The DNA here is from genome assembly GCF_001458135.2 of Marmota marmota marmota. Classification (NCBI taxonomy): domain Eukaryota; kingdom Metazoa; phylum Chordata; class Mammalia; order Rodentia; family Sciuridae; genus Marmota; species Marmota marmota. The sequence continues at coordinate 7,595,181 of NW_026000168.1, forward strand.
GAAGCAAAGCTGTGGATGCCATGATCTTCATTTTGCCCCCCCCCCTTTTGTTTTGGCATTGAGAGAATCATAGGGCAGACCATTCAGGGACACCCCAAACCCTAGTCAATTTATTTCTAAGGATCTTATATTTTGGAATAGAGGAGACTCGAATGGAAGAGAAATTGGATCTTTCCTTGTACGTGGTCTTAAAACTGGTTGTTATTATTTTTACATAAGGAAGCTGTTGGTTTCTATATTAATTTTTACGGTGTCATTTTTTTTTTTAAATCATGAATCGAAAATGCTTATTTAGGGTGGGCCATGCAGTGTTCTGATACATGTATCCATCGGGTCATGTTCTAATCAAGACGTTTACCCTCAAACTTTTTTTGCCATTTCTTTGTGGTGAGAGCATTTGAAATCCTTCTTCTAGCCATTTTAGAATATAGAGCACAGTCAGGGGCCATGGTACACCTCTGCAATCGAGGTGGCTCAGGAGGCTGAGGCAGGAGGATCACGAGTTCAAAGGCAGCCTCAGCAACTTAGCAAGGACCTAAGCAACTCAGCGAGACCCTGTCTCTAAATATGATATAACAAAAAAGGGCTGGGGATGTGGGTCAGTGATCAAGTAGTACCCCTGGTCCTGGTACCACACACAAAAAATATATATCACAATATGAGATATCTTTGCTATTTTATTTTCAAGCATGTGTGTGTGTGTGTGTGTGTGTGTATAAATGTTCTGAATATGGAAATATTTGGTCAATAGGTGTCAAGTTTTTAATGTCCCTCCCTTGTTAGTAGGAAAGCTTGCTTTGAAAGCTAGTCAGTGTAACAGAAGCTGAAAACTAGCCTTCGAAGTTGAAATTTCGTTTTAATAAAAGGGAGAAATTAGATCTTAGAACAAAGATCCATAGAATGAAAGATTAGGTGGTACCTACCAGGTTCTCACAGCCTGATGAATGAAGAACTCTTCCCACCAGGTCTGTGGGCTGTATCTGGACCCTTCCACCATGTGTGTGCCAGGGAATGGCTTCTTCATAATTAGGTCAACAGCCCCCAGACTCACTACTTTAGAGTGATTTCCAATGGAGAACTCTGAGAAAATCTGGTAGGAAGAAGTCACCTTCCCAAAGACAACCCAGAGCTCCATGACGTACTCAGAGAATGAAGTTAATCCTCTGTATGTTGGGAAGATCTTTGTATAAATATCCAAAGTAGAACATGTTCATAATGTATTTCTGATTTTTTTCTTAAAGACTCAATGTTTTACCCCCTAATTTGCCCTTAGAAGAATTGAGAACCTGCATTTATTTCCTCTCTGAAACAATTACCATAGGCACATTTTAATTTTTTGGATGATTTTTAAGGGATTTTTTTCCCTAGCATTTAGAAAAAAATTGATATTACAATATCACCCTCTATATAGTATATGGAAAATTGGTAAGATGGAAGAGACACATTTCAAGGAGATTTGAAAATGTTGGAAAATTGGCCGTTCATGATAGTGAAATGCTCATTCATTCCATTATCAAAATGGGTGCCTATTAAAGGAATACAAAAGTTGAAAACATTATTTAATTCCTCCTCTGCTGTTCCCAGAACACAAGTCAATTATTTCCCACTAATGTGTTTTCAACCATGCAGTCCCTGCTCGCCATTTTTTTATTCACTTTATGGGCCCTAACAATTTGATCAGTTGCCAACCACACATTGTAGATGGGCACGGAGAATCAGAAGATGTATCGTGCACTTTGTTAATACGTGAAATGTAGATGCTAAGGCCCCTGATCACCGACGGTGGGTGGACCACAGCCATGCGCCATTGGAAGCACCTGGAATATTCCATTTGAATTCCACTGAGAGTTCAGGTCATTAGCATACCAACCCCTTCCCATGACACTTCAGACCTTCCTAGAACTAATACTTTCCCCACAGAAAACTCCGCAGTAATTTTTCAAGCGGTTTGAATTCCCCATCCCCTTTTTTTTATATTCTTGTTATCTTGGTAGAGGAAAAGTAAGAAATGACAAGTGGAATCAATTATTGAAAGGCTCTTAGAAAAATTGATGCTATAAGACCCGAAGAAAAGAGATCTCTGTAATATTATCATTAGAAACAACCCCTTGCAAGAAAATGACGGCCAAATATTTTTGAATATTTCTTTCTGAGACTTGACAGAATATTAATGGGATATTTCATTTCATTTGTGTTTTTTTATAAAAATCAGTATATTAAGCATTAAAATTTCCTCTTCATTGACGAAAATGTCTCAATAGCCACGATAATATCATTGCTCTTAATGTAAAGTAGGATCTTCAAGCACTTCATCTTTGCATTTATACAAGATAATGTCACCATTAATGAAGAATGTGACTCTGAAAATGAAACCCATTACATTTCCTTGATTTGACTGTGTTATTTAGAGGAGCAATAAATATTTGTAGCAAATCATAAAACAGATTGTCTAATGTTAAAAATAAAGAATTTCTCTTGAAGTAATAGTGAAGTAAGCTGCATATCTTCATTTGGCCACAGGCTGAGGAGGCATCAGGCAATTTCTTCCAAACTCAGGGCTTTTCTCAAATGAGAATATTCACTTCAGGTATCTGCTCATTAAAACTGTCAAAGAAGCTTTCAAATTTCCATCGCAGCTCTCCCATACACCCAGACAAAAAGTATACCATACAAAATAAACATGTCAAGCTTTGACAGAGGACCTGTGTTCTACCATGTCCCTTTCATGCAAGGTCTTCTGATTGAATTTAATCATGAAAAGATAATTTTGTCAAGGGAAGTTGGTGCATTGTTGTATTTAAGTACGAGATACTTTCCCCTTTAGCAAGACACACAGAGATTTTTTTTTTCCACAATGGATTTCCATACTTAAAATGGATTAGCGTATTCAAAGGGCAGACTTGGTCTAGAGTCACTTTGTTAGGGGGGTATTTTTTGCATTGTGACCTTTTCAATTAAGCAAGCACATATTATTAAAAATCACTTCCTCTGTGTCGAATCCTATAAGAAGTATGACCAGAAACAAGGAAAAACTCCAATAATGCATAAGACCTAGCATGGGTTTTTGCACAAAGAAGGTTTTTAAAAGGAGCCGGTTCTAAGAAGGATTAGCAATGGTTTCCAAGTCAGTTCTCCTAATCAAACAGAATTTCAAAATGCAAATTGGGTTTCCGTCCTGCACCAGGTAATGCTCAGCCATCGGCTGGAGCACCCCACCAGCTCTGCGGCTCATTAGCTCACTTTCTTGGAATGAAGACGTTGTCAAAGAAATACATCTGCACACTTCCCTCTCGTCTCATCAGTTTTTCCCATGACATATGGAGCGAAGGTGTTGATACAGTGGCGGTGATGATTGGCTCAGCACACCATAACTGAGCACCTACTGTGTTCCACATACACGGGTTTTCCCTTTTTTCAATTAAGTCCCTGGCCACCTGGAATCTCTCTACCACTGATGAACTGCTTGAGATGAAAAATACAGCAGCTAGCAGAGGACACCCTGCGGTGGTGGCTAGCTTCCTTGTCTTCAAGTCAGTGACCACTGGAATAGAGGGGGAGATTGTTGGGATCATGCATCCTAGTACCTGTGGTATTGCAAGCCCTATCATTTGATATCATTTGGGGGGACGGGATGTGAATTAGATTAAGCTGAGAAATGCAGTTGTTTGCTGCAGGATGCTGAGGACTATTTGAATAAAGTATTGATATTGTTTCTTTCCTATCAATTGGGGGTGATGATGACCACCAGCAGCTGGAACCCTTCCAATGCTGAGATCTGGTGAACTTCCCCATGTCCAAATCTAGGTACTCTCTGGTGTTTCCCCTTAACATCCTGCAATGTGTCTGTCTCCTGTTTTCCCAAAGTTATGTTGTGTCCCAACGTGGGTAGGATCCATGACGGATCTATTTGACTCATGGAGCCTAATTCCATTTTAACTCCTTAATTAAATCATCACGATGGGCTGGGATAGGGGCTCCATGGTGGTGGAGCGCTTGCTTAGCATGTGTATGAGGCACTGGGTTTGATTCTCAGCACCACATGTGAATAAATAAGTAACATAAAGGTCCATCCCCAACTAAAAATATATATTAAAAAAAAATCATCATGAAGTGTGCTGTTTTCCTGGGAGAAGATCCAGTCTTCAGTCTTTCTCCTCAATGATCTGAATCTCCGAAATCCTCACTGCCTTGATATTTCCAAAGCTGATTTCTATTTTCTCCCCCATTTCCCTCTCTTTTCCTTCAGGAATTCCAATCATGACCCATCCCATGCTTGCTCTGGAGAGGCTGAATCGGTAACAAGGTGACTCCCTGGATTTATTACGTATTCTGCTAAAACTCAGTCTAAGAACCCACCTCCTTGGAGTCAGTGGAACTTCATGCTGAATTGCATGCCTGGGGAAGTTATTCCCCCACAGTCTGGTTTTCCATGGTGTTCCCAGCGGGCTGTATGCTCACTCTTCTGTTGGGCATGTACTCCAAGCCTGTTGGTGCTGTGTTCTAAATACGCTCTTTGCTTCTTGCTTCCATAGCTAAGTGATACAAACCCATGGCACCCCTGAAGCCCCTGATTTCAACTCAGAAAAAGGAAATTAGATGAAAAGTGAAACTAGATGATAATACAGGATATTATAATGCTTTAACATAGAGGCCTGTGTGCGCCCAGAGAAAGAAGTTCCCCGATGATAGAGGGTAAGAATTGAGTAGCAGATTTATTAGAGACAAGTAAGGAAAGCTTCCACAGTCCCAGAGGGGTTCCAGAGAGGGCGCCATGCATGGCTCTCTGCTGAGGGGTTTTTGATGGAAAGTTTCTATATTTTTTCACAGTTCAGTGAAATCATCCCTGGGCAAATGTGGCTTGAAATGTGGCCCGTGTGCATGAGGAAATAAATTATTGATTTTCCTTGCTTTTATTCTGTTTAAATTTAGATGGCCTCGTGATGCAACTGGCCAGGGAATTGAGCAACACGGATTTAGAATGTGGACCTAAAAATGGGCAAATCTGAAATCATTATCTAAATTATAGATTCCAGGAGTCTGTTTTTCTTTATGAAGGGGCATTCTCTCGATAACCCTTCATGTAAGTGCAATGCTCCCTTTATTCTAAGTTCTACTATGTTTCTTTAAAAAAGAGTGCAAGCACCAGACATGGTGGCTCACGCCTGTCATCCCAGTGGCTCGGGAGGCTGAGGCAGGAGGATGGCAAATTCAGAGCCAGCCTCAGCAAAAGCGAGGCACTAAGCAACTCAGTGGGACTCTGTCTCTCAATAGTATACAAAATAGGGCTGGGGCTGTGGCTCAGGGGTTCAGGGCTTCTGAGTTCAATCCCTGGTACCCTCCCCTGAAAAAAAAATGTGTGAAAGCACCTATATTTATAATATCAGATCTTGATTATGTCCTTAAATTCTCACAGTAACTCTCTAAAAGTAAGTAGTCCTTTAACTTTGTCAAAAGGTAAAATTTCAACAACTTAAATATCTAAGTTGCCTTTCGTATTGATTCTAGAATTGGGCCACACTTAATTCTATAAAATAGGGTAAGTGTGTTGATGAGCTGAGGAGAGGAGATTGGTGTTATGAAGAAAGACTTTAAAAAAGCAGAAGAGGTTATTTCAAAATGACTTTCCTTGAAGGTAGGGAGAGGGAGACAGACTGTAGGTAAATACTTGATTGATGGCTGTCGGGCTGTCATTTCTGCACAAGGGGTAAGGCAGAAGGAATTTCAGTATCAAACCACTGGAAGTCTGTCTGGGAAACTTGGCTCCTCTTTCTCTCCTCTGGTCTCTTGGAAGGACAGCTATAACTGAGTTTCCATCTGCTAAAACGTGGAACTTTAGCATGAGTGATGCCATCTTGATTTTTAGTTCGATCTGTTAGAGTGTACTGTCCATATCTAGTCGAACTCAATGGCCTTTGTAAGTTTTGGTCTAATAAACATTATCACAGCAAAGGAAATATTGGCTTGGGAAAGTGGTTTTCCGAAAATCATGCAACATAGGAGAACCCTTTTGGACTCCATATGCTTCTCATTCTACATAGTAAGATCTTCAACAATCTAACAATTTTACTATCTCCGACGTCCCAGACTTTTCTTTTTAGACTATCAACAAAATAAAAATAAATTAAAATCAGCGTCCCCTGACACTATGGTGAGGGGACATATAAACACTAGCTCTGACTCCCCTTATAGTAAATGCATCAGAAGGTCTAGGCACAGACACAGCAGGTAGCCTCATACACTTAAGTCTAAAAATTAAACATGTCTTGGAATTTCATTCTTTACAAATCTCAGGGAAATAAACACCTTTGACTTAAATAGTACCTGTATCTCAAAGCAAGTAGACAATGGTAAAGACGATGGATTCCACTTATCAGGATAATATCCAGTTCCATCCATTTACCAACAAATGCCATAATTTCATTCTTCTTTGTGGTTGAGTACTGTTCCATTGTGTAGATATACCACATTTTCTTTACCCATTCATCTGTTGAAGGGCATCTAGGTTGGCTCCACAGCTTTGCTATTGCAAATTGAACTGCTATAAACATTAATGTGGCTGTGTCCTTGGAGTATGCTGATTTTAAGTCCTTTGGGTATAAACCAAGGAGTGGGATAGCTGAGTGAAATGGTGATTCCATTCCCAGTTTTCTGAGGAATGTTCAACCTCCTTTACATAGTAGTTGCTAGTCTCAAAAAATCCAAAGGCCGATTGTTCTCTCTGATACATGAATGCTGACACACAGTAAGTCCGGGGGTTGGGGGGAAATGGAGAATAGAAGTCCACTGGATTAGACAAAGGGGAATGAAGGGAAGGGAGGAGGAATGGGAATAGGAAAGACAGTGGAATGAATGGGACAGAACTTTCCTACATCATACATGACCAGTACAGCATGCACAACCACAAGAATGGGATCCTAATTAGAATAAGTTACACTCCATGTCTGTATAATGTGTCAAAATGCACTGTATGGTTCCATATAACTAAAAAGAAAAAAAAATAATTTTTTTTAAAAAGTTGCATTCCAGAATACTTGGTTAGGTATCTTAACAAGTGCCCTAGTGAGGACTTCAAGCTTCAAATAGATACTGAATGCAACTTGAGAGTCTAGAAAGACTTGACTTTAGAGACTATTCTATAAGAACTTAACTTTCTATACTATTCTGTATCAAATGTGATCATCGAATTTGTTTTGTAACGAATGCATTAAAACACGTTAACTATTAAGGTTCAATTATAAATTAAAAAAAAAAAAAAAAACTTCTTACTTCAAAACACTTAAACCTGCTTGATTTTAGAAGATTTTTGAACCATCTTTTAAGTGCATGCATGAGCCGAGCTGGTCAGAATACAGAGAAACACTCAGTATCTGAAAACACAGAGCCACAGGTCTGCAGTGGCTGACCAGCATTCAGTCCCACAACTGTGCTAGTGACATGTGACAATCCCCAGTGCCCCAGGGCTCTGCTGCTCAAGGTGTGGTCTGCAGTCAAACAGCATCACATCAACTGGCCCTTGTTAGGCATAAAAGAATCTCAGAACCTTCTAGACACCCACAGAATCAGAACCAGCATTTTAATGAGACGCCCAGGGGAGTTGACAGGCACTGAGGTCCCCAGGGTGCTCTTTTGAAATGACTTCTTAAATGCCACCAACGTGGGAACTAGAGACGGAGCCTGAGTCCAGACAGAGTACAAAGGAGGATCAGGGATTCCATTAGAAACCTGAAAATCCCCAAAGGCCAGATTCCCTGGGATAAAGGAAAACCAGGAAAATGCCCCCATTTCTACAGAGTTGCTCCTGAAACCTAGTCTGGGAGGAGGAGGAGGAGTCTTTCCCTAAAGTCTCACAATAAAAGAAAACCCTGATGAGTTTTTGGCATTAAAATTCACGTCCTCCCCTGTGACCCAGAAACCCTCAACAGAGAATTGAGATAATGTGGTTATGGGTTGCTAGTTACTAGAGAAAACGAACACTAGGAAGCAAGGTACTTTTAAAATCCAGACGTCAAACAAGTCCCCCGTACAATGTTCCACTGAGTATAAAATTGCAGAATAAAATAAAAGGAGAGAAAGAAAATAATGATTAAAAAAAAATACCAACCAAACCAAAGCCATCAGCAGAGACTCTCAACAGCAGAATCACACGTGGTGGGGAGATGGGAAGCATTAAAACCTTAGTAACATGAAAGATGCTGAATGATAATTGAAGTAAAAATGTCAGTAACAGTCGCAGCAAAAAAAGATATGCAGGCTACTATTGCATGTAGGTTTTTATAATTCCCTCAAGTTTAAGGGGAAACTTATTTTTAAGACTGTCTTAGTCAGCGATTTCACTGCTGTGGCTAAAAGATCTAACCAGAATAATTTTAAAGGAGGAAACGTTTATTGGGGGGCTCACGGTTTCAGAGGTGTTAGTCCATAGAAGGTCGGCTCCATTCCTTGGGACTTGAGGGGAGGCTGAACATCATGGCAGGAGAGGGTGGCAGAGGGAAGCAGCTCACATCATGGTCAGGAAGCAGAGAGAGAGAGAGAGAGAGAGAGAGAGAGGTCTCCACTTGTTCAAATGGCTCTCTTCTTAATGCCTAAAAATGTACTGTCGACATATTAGGTGAGTGATAAACTAGAGCTGGTGACTCAATTAAATTCCAAGCACAGGAACATTTATCCACATATTATTGTTATTATTATTGTCATTATTATTCTGATTATTACAAAATTAATTTTATACTAGACTGAGAATCAACCATAAGCTCTTCCGGTTAGCAAATGCACACAGTAAAACTAGATTCCCATGGGCTTGCTTAGTCAAGTTGAATAGGGCCCATTAATTTTACCCTCAGAAATGAGAAGGGAGAGCTGTTTAGATGGTCTTTGTTTACCTCTGGGGGATGGCTGATCTATTCTAAATTCATACTATATGTTGTACATCTTAACGGATTTAAGGTGGAATATTACCAAAAAAAGAAAACGCCTTATAATCACAGCACGCTAACATCTATTGTTTCATGTATTTCAGGGTCACAGATCGACTAAGGAGTTGTAGTCAAAGGGAAGCAATTCACGTGTTCATTTACCAACAAACTGGGTAGCAGCAGTATTGTAAGCATTGCAAGGTGGTCTCCACCTTCAAATGAAAAACAGAGAAAGTCAAGGTAAGGCCTCCCACAGAGAAGTACATTTCTACCCTGGTGTGTTTTACCAATTAATGCTAATTGGCTTCACTAAAATCCTCCAGTTGCAGAGTTTTTCAACCTCTGGTGCTTTAGAATCACCTGGGAAGCTTGTGAAGACAGATTTCTAAGCTCCCTACCAAATTTCTAAGCTTCCCACCAAAATTCAAGTCTGGAGTGGATTCCCGAATTTGCCCCTCTAAGGAGCTTCTAGATGCAGCTACTGAGGCTGGTCAAAGGACCATACCTATGTGCCCTTGGAAGTACCCTGATATGCAGGCTCTCATGCAACATAGATGTTCGATAGGAAACATTTGTCTGGACTGTTCAGAACAGCACATGTATTTACTGGTAATAATCGCCTTCTTTCAAAGTATTCCTGAGTAACCGTGGAACTCAAAAGTAAGAGTAGACCTTTTAGGGATGCGTAACATAGCAGAGAGCAGAGAGAAAATAGTCCAGATCTCATTTGAGACACTGATGCTCCCCAAATTAAGTTTTTCTCCCCATATGCTTCCGATATATGCAATTACATCTTTGATAACTGTAGTCGCTGTTTGGTCTTTGAATACGTCAAGCCTTTTCTTTGAGGGCATAAACTAGAGAGGAGGCAGATTCATTTGGCTGTATTTCCGAGGCCATTGGGTACATTTTTAGATTTTTAACAATGCTACTTCTTCAGGGAAAAGGGAAGGGGACTCCTGATAATGATCAGGAGCCCTAATGCCTCGTTCACATTTTCTCTGGGAAAATGGTACCAAGAACAGCTTCCCCAACCTGATGTCAGGGCTTTGCTGTAAGATTTGTAGCTAGAAGGAAAGACTGCCACCTACTGAGAAAGACACATGTTTTCTCTAGGACAGCACACACATCTTGCCTGCCCTGATTTCACTTTCCATCTTGAGAAGAAAAAAAAAAAAAATTGGTACAACTCCATCCTTGACATTTAAAAAAAAAAAATGCTCCGAAGCCATAGCCAGTGAGATGCAGAAACTTCCAACAGTGAAGGACCTCTTTAAGTTGTTCTTTTATTTAAATCAATGTCAAGTTGTTATGAGTTATAATTACACAGGGTCACGGGGAGAGCTCACCTGTTGAATCTAAGACTAGATGAAAATTATCATCAGATTTCTTCTGAATCGGAAGATACAAACAGGGATAAGGTGCCCTAATAATAATTAATCCTGTCTGCTTTTTTCTTTAAATTGCAAAATTTCTCCCTTACCGGCAAGTGCACATAATCTTCCATTTGTGTTTAAACCAAATCATTCTGTCAAATCCTGCAAATCGTTAGTTTAATTTGTCTGTGTTATTTCATGAAGACAAAATGCTTCTCCGCCAAATTTGCCTCAACAAATGTCAGAGACCATAAAAAAGAGTTTTCAGGATTGCGGATTCTAGAAACTTCTTCTAGGTTCTAATCCAAGAGCCACATTTCCTTGCTGTGTGTCCTTAAAATAGTGACTTGCACCAAAATTGGCTAATCTTTCCAATGTGGATCTAATCTCATAGAATTAATTTCATGGGAATGAGATAATACAACAAATTGCAAGATCAAGAGTGAATACTGGATTAATATAGGTTGCCTCTAACATTTAGGGGAAATGTCTTAAAAGTTAGGTAATATAACTTGAGGAAGTCCTGGTAGTTCTAAGATCACACTCAGGAATAATTAAACTCTGAAAATAGAGTTTAAAAAATTCTAAAGCTTCTCTCCACATTACATGAATAGTTACCACTATATTACTTGCAATATATAGTCTTTTCATTAAAACTTTGGAGATAGATTGTCAATCAAACCGGAGAAGCTATTAATCATTTCATAGGTTCATATAGTAAAAAGTTAACACGATTTTATAAGACTCTAAACTGTTTCCTTCCTAAATATCTCTTGCATGGAAGTGCTTTTTCCTTTCAAACGCCAAAATTAAACTGTACGTCCTAATATTCTCTTTTCCCCAATTTCCATATTTCTTAGTTTGTGCACTTGTTTGCTTTCAGTTAAATGATGCCATATAAGATTGTACCTTGTTAAAGTGATGAGATTTCTGCTGAAAATTCATTCGACAAATTATAGGAAAAGATCTGCTATTTCATAAACAATTACACTCAGAAATCAGATCATTCTAAAATGGAAGTTTGAGGCTTCAAGATTTAAAAAAAAAATGTTGCTAGCTGTCAACAATTGGGGTGCTTTCCAGAAAAAAAAATGTGAGATCAACTGATAAATATGACATCAATTAGGATATTTGTAAGATTTCAGGCTTTCTTATATGAATCCCTGTTCACTGTGACTGACTTGTTTTAACATGCATTAGCATAGACTCTGTGTCTTTAAATTCTCATTTATACCCAGGGGTGCTTAGTTACCCAAATGAGAAATACAGTCCCCAGGTGGTTGCTGAGATTTCAAAACTTTCCTCCCCCCAAAAAGCCACACAGCAGCAGTAGATAGGTAGCTGCTATAGAATTCTATGTCCAGTCCTCAAGTGAATTAGCAGTGAGGGTGTTAGCAATGGTTTCCCATTGGTTCAACTGGTAGAACTCCATTTAAGCTGATTACTTGGAAATGTGGTAGAGATTTTTCCCAGCCTTGTCTGAACGCGGTCTGAGCCTTGAAGGATGGGTGTTCAGTCCTTCTAGGCACAAAGCCCTAAGTTTGACATATCCATGCACTGATTCTGAGAAATGTTTTACTCTGATGTGATCAGATGATTAAACTACCCTTATCATGATAAGATTATTATGAACACGATATTCTGCAGAGCCTGCTTGGAACCCTTAAATGGACAGAAACTTAGAGCCTCACCCACCTTTTAGGAAAAGGTGGGATAGATATTTTTGTGTGTCTTTGAAGCATTTGAATATGTCACAATTCAAAGACAAGATTCCTTTCTTCTGCTGGAGAGAGGATAAGGGGGTAAGACTGTTGCCTCTTTCCTATCTCTAACAGTAGGAGAATATATGTATGTTATATACATATATATATTAGAACATATATATTCTAATCAGAGCTCAGAATCAATGAGTTAGCACCCTTGCTAAGGCCAATCAGCATAAGCTCATAGCACACCCCAAAGTGAAACTACTTGAGGTTTTGATTCTTGGAGGGGTTTTAATAACCTGGATTTTTCTTTTCACAATTAAATTCATATATATTATTCTAAACTGGAGCTGATAACTAGTGTGACTACTCAGTGCCGGAGGAAGTCCAAGTTCACATCTTAGATGGAAGAGAAAAGAGACGTTTCCATCGTACATTCTTTGAGTTGGGTGGATTGAGTTCACTTACCATATCTTTATACGTTTTAACCTATTCTTGACTTTATTTCAGATTTGGAGTTTGTTTCTTTCTAGAAGATGAAACACTTCCATATCAGCTATATTTCTTTGTGAGTGTATTTCCTTTCTAGAATATCTTAACGGATGGTTTTCCCTGATATTTTATATGTCATTTATTTGTTGGTTTAATTAAAAAAAAATAAAATAAAATGTGGGGATATCAGGAGGGGCATGGAGAGAAAGAAGGAGGAGGGAGGGAGAGGAGAGGGAGGGAGAGGAGACGGAGGGAAGAAATCAATGTAGTTCAGGATGTTAGGAGTAGATTAGGGGCAGATGTGGTCCCCCCCACCCCGACCCTACCCTCATCTACCAGGATCTTGTTCAAAGCTCCAGATATGGTTCTTGCTCTTCTTTGGATATATAAAGAAATGATGTGTCTGCCTTATAGTTTGGAAAGTACTTTTATTGACTTGTTTTTCATGATCATCAAATGAGGACAATCAAAAGATCAGCACCATTTCTCATTTCTAAGGGAGAACTAAATTGTAAGGTCACCTGCCTTCATAGAAGAGCTGAGCTGAATTGTCTGAATCTATTCCAGGGTTCTTGATCTACCCCATACGAATGGTGTTAAGATACCTTCAGGATTTCATGTGCTTCTGTTGCACTTGAGCCAGCCATAATTACAACTTTTCGTTGTTGTTGTTATCAAGGAAATCTATTATCCTGCCTTATTTCAATTCAGAATTCTATTTCTGTTTTCGAATGGAGTTTGAAATTTTTCTGGCTTAATAATGTAACTTCGGTGTGAATTTTGTCTTGGTTGGTAAAGTTAAGGATTTCAAAATGGCTACAAAGAATCCAAGGAGTCCAATCACTGTTTACACACAGGGTCTTCATTGTCTCATGTTCAACTTATTCCTGCAAACCTTGTTTGATAGTTATTCATCTACAGGGACGTGAACACCACTGATAAAATATGTATCACTCTCTGAATGCCTTTACCTGACATATTAAGCTTTGTGAAATGTGGAAGTGTTTGCTTTTAATTAGGATGTCCTGTGTGTCTGCTAGGGTACAACCTTTCTGCTTAGGTCATGAGAAAGAATGTAACAAGGAAATGTCTAAAGCTCACTTGTGCAAATTCCATTGATAGCCCATAGGAGCCTTTGATTTAATGTGTCAAAATCTTTTTTATTAAGAAATTGTTGTATCTACCATTTCACACCCAGAGGTTTCTCACCCATGCATACAGCTATAGAATCTCATAAGAAAGTGAATTATAGGGAAAAAAATGTGTCTATGAACACCACTGTGTAACTGAAACCTTTTTGTTGCTATTGTTTCAAAAATCAAAAGAGGAATCTAAGTGAATTTCTTAGCTTGTCCTTTTTGGACTTCTGACAATATTCCAATCAGCAACAGAAATGATTTTATTTAAAATAATTAAAAGACTATTAATAGTCAGACTTGAAGCAATTTGAAGCATTCTATTATGTAGAGCCAATGACTTCATCTTTCACTGCCCAAGTTTTCTTATGTCCTCATGTTAGTGAAACCTGAGTGGCATTCATCTTTATAATTACTCGTTCTTTCTTTATTCCTTCCTTCCTTCTCTTACTCCTCTCTCTCTCTCTCCCTCCCTCTCTCCCTCCCTTCCCCCACCCCTCCCTCTCTTTCCTCTTGGATGATCTCTTATTGATTAAAAAAAAATGGAGATACAATTCCTAATCAGGGCCATCTATGGCAATCCCTCCCTGTTCCTCTGTCCCTCCACAGGCACTTTGTCTCAAACCAAGGATTTCCAAGATAGAGAAAACCCATCCCAGACACGTGGATTGCCTGGATTTGAATCCTCGCACCTCCACTTATGTTTTAATGACCTTGGGCCAGTGACCTTGATGTAAATCCCCTCTACTTGCACTTTTTCAGTGCTATACTACAAGAATCTAGTAATAATTTTTTTCACAGAAATGTTTCCAGGATAAAGGATTATATATATATATATATATATATATATAAAAAAATACAGCTACTTGAAGTGCTTAGAACAACTATGGGGCATGAAGTACAAGTTTAATTAATGCTCCATAGAACCGGTATCATTTTCACTTTTCCACAGCTGAGTTCTCTGTATTTAATACACTTTATTTTCTAAACGATCCATGATATGGCCTATTTAGTCACCAATGGGAGTCCTGCCATTTTTTTTTCAAATAGAAAGCGATTGAGAACAATTCAGAATAAATTAGACCATTGAAGACACGGTAGCCTCTTCGCTGGAGACTCATTTCCAAAACCTGCTACCTCTGAGGCATTGCCGCCAGGGAATTAGGCATCCTGTGAATGCACATTTGTTTTCACATTTTCGTTTTGGTGGAAAATGACTGTTCATGGATTCCCAACCGTGTTGTGCAAACACCGTCCATTGAGTGGGTCAAGTTCCTTTCAAGATGGAAAGCCCTTCAGCCACGGGGAAACCTTGACGTTCTTCCCCCAGAGCTTGACAACACACAGTGGATAAGGACAGAGCTGAATGGAAAGGCCTGGTCATCCGGCTACTTGCTGCTTTCCAGCTAGGTCACTTGAGTTCATCACCTAGGACATGGGGACAGTAGTCGCAGTCACCTGTCCCTGGAGTTACTGTGACAAGATGATACAGGAAAATCATTGAACTCAGGTGCCGGAGTCCGGCTGCAGCAAAATAACCGGGAGGTGACGAATAACTTGCGTACGTTGATACAGCAGGAGTGGGAGCCGTTTATTGTAGGACAACAGAGGTATTTATACATTCCACACAGCTTATCTTAATTAGCATAAACTAGATACATCAGTCAACCAATAAGGAATCTCCACACTTAATGGCTTGCTGGTGTTACTTCACAAACCACTCCCTCTGGCAAAATGCCAGGCGCCATCCTGACTTGTTTACAGACTCTAACACTCAGGGCCTGAAACACAGCCAGCTGTCAACATCTGGTGGCTGTGGCATGTCAAGGATGGTTTATAGAGGGCTGAACCTCCGTGTGGAAGATTGATCCACAGTTAGGGGAATCAACCAGCCCAGCCTCTGTGTGGGGAGGCACCATGGCCTGACGTACCCTGTCATAAATTCAGTTACAGGTCAAAAAGGAAAAGAAAGCTGAGCACGTTGGCCCATGCCTGTCATCCCAGTAGCTCCGGAGGCTGAGGCAGGAGGATTGTGAGTTCAAAGCCAGCCTCAGCCAAATTGAGGCTCTAAGCAAGTCGGTGATAAATAAAATACGAAATAGGGCTGGGGATGGGGCTCAGTGGTTAAATGCCCCTGAGTTCAATCCCTGGTACCCAAAAAATAAAAAATAAAAAATTTAAAAAGGAAAAATCCTAAGGACAGAGAAGTCTTGCCCAAAGATTGTAGTGATTCTCCTTTGATCTTTGGTAACAGATTTTCCTCCAATCCAGTGCACTGTGGTCTGTATGAACTCGTGTAGGTTGCACATGCATGAAACTCCTTTGTCTGATTTATGTCAGGCTAGAGAAGTTGACTGCCGAGGCCCTGAAACATGAAAGTGAACAGCAAATATTAGACCCAAACTAACTTAAAAACAAAAGAGAAGAGAGATCCAAATTCCCAGTGTTGCTGTTTTTCTAATTTCAATAATCAGTAAACCTGCCCAAACTTGTACATTTTTTTTCTACGATGATTTTCAAAAACTAACAAGAACCAAAATCTGACTGTCACACATGGATGGCTGATGGAAGCTTCCAGGATTCTGTAACTAGACTAACGAAAAGGAAATGTGGATTGTCTATGTCTCTTTTAAGTTTTAAAAGGACAGAGTGAAGGAATTCTCTGGATCTGTGTCATGCAATATGGCAGCCACTGGCTACATGCAGTTTAAATCAACTAATTTTTTTTTTAAAGCTAAAAAGCAAATTTATTGGTTCTACTAAACACATTTCAACTGCTCAGTGGCTACATGTGGCTCCCATATTGGAGAGTACGGATGGATATTTCCATCATCCCAGAGAGCTCTGTGGGGTAGGAGCCCATCAGAAAAGTGCTCATAGTTAAAAGTTCGTAGAATAGACTGCCCAGTGGCCAGGAGCATCATAGGGACATTTTTTTTTTCATAAAAAAACAAAAACGGACTTGCATGGATAATATATAAGGAAATGATCCAGCCTCTTTAAAGACTTTGGAAATCCAAGGCATTGACTATGCAATGTGAAGTCTCTAATTTGTGAAGTGGCAAACACCCCCCAGAAAGGAGCAAAAATAAAAGAAGAAAAATCTGCAGACTCTAATGAAGGAAGGGGGGTGGGGGAGCAAACCTGAAGCTAATTCTGATGGTGCCTCACCTGATTTTCTAATTTATTTATAAGCATCTTTGAAGTGTTTTTCACTTGCAGCGTCACAACAGGGGATTTTCCAATCAATATTTATGTTACTTACATTACGCTTGGAAAACAGGCAACACTTTCAGAGGCTGACGGATGCGTAAGAAGGGCATGTGAGTTTGGAGACTGTCTATCCATGGGGAAAACACACCCAGGTGGGATACAATCCTACCATTCACAGGGATGAAACTTAAACCCAAGAGACATTTTATCTGCTTAGGTTTTATTGGGGAGCAGTAAATATCCAGTGATTATTCCATTTTGTCTGAAGTGTAAAGCATCATTAGGGACTCTGAATCTAAAATTCAAACTCAACTCTGCCTATTGCTCCTTACCTTGGATTAAACTAACTAGGAGCAGCCGTTCCTTTTTTTTTTGAAGTCGGAGAAGAGGAACTAGCGCGTCACCCTCATAGCTCTGACTTTTCCCAATAATGATCATCTTGAGCCTTGAGTTTTAGGGTTTATAAAATTCTTTTTAGCAAAGCGTTATCACTACAAGGAGCTCATTTTTTTTTTCCCCCGCAAACGGCCTCACATAACAGGGGAGGGTTGAGAGTTGACTTTGAAGTGTGCGAAGGGGTGTTCATGGAAGGGAATTGGATCTCAAGTCCAAGTTCTGTGACATTTGGTTCATGCAGTGATGCCTTCCTGAGCATCTTGTGATCTACGACTTTGCTACTAGATTTTATTTCAGGCTGAAAAGCAGAGAGAAGGGGAATAAGCAAGAGATGGAAGAGAAGAAATGGGCAAAAGATGAAAGAGAGAGAAGAGAAAACTCATGTCCTTAAAATAATTGGCAATGGAGAGTCTTGAGTATCAAAAGTTATGCGTGGCCCTGGATGGGATCCTGGAACACAGGAAGACCCTTAGGTGAAAACTTGGGACATCTGAAAGAAGCAAGAATTGGGTTACTGTCCATATTGTTAATATACATTAATAGTGACATGTTGATTATAATAAATTAATTGTAATGATATGAGATGCTCACACTCTAGAAAACTGAACACAAAACATACAGGAATTCTCAAGCTGACCTTCCTGTATCTGTTAGTCTAAAACACCAACCTATAATATCAATGCAATTCCTTTCTCTGCTGGATGTGGGAAGGAAGAAGAATGTTTCCCAAAAGATGATTCCTGCAATGGTATTTCTGAAAGCTGTTATTAGATATTGCAGGCAAAAAAATCAGCAATCTTATAAGGCTTCTTAGAGGTCCGAGCAAGCACATTGTAACTAGAGCAATCTCTCTCTCTCTCTCTCTCTCTCTCTCTCTCTCTCTCTCTCTCTCTC
>NW_026000168.1:7613330-7700062 GCF_001458135.2 Marmota marmota marmota
CTCTCTCTCTCTCTCTCTCTCTCTCTCTCTCTCTCTCTCTCTCTCTCTCTCCCCCAGAACTTTTTCTTGCATTTTTTAAAAAATTATTAGTTCTTTTTAGTTACACATGACAGAAGAATTCACCTTGACCTCATTGCACATGCATGGAAGATACTTTATTCTAGTTAGGACCCCATTCTTGTAGATGTACATGATGGCGGGATTCACTATGGTGTATTGATTCAAGTACTTAGGGAAATTATATCAGATTCATTCCAGTACCTTTCCCTTGCCTATATGCCCTCCCTTCTCTTTACTCCTCTTTGTCTAATCTACTGAATATCTCTTCTTCCCCTCTCTTCCCTTATTGTCGGTTTGCTTCCATGTATATGCAAAATCATTCAACCTTTATGTTTTGGGGACTGGCTTCTTTCACTTAGCATAAGAGTCTCCACATCCATCCATTTACTAGCAAATGTCAAAAAGTCCTTCTTCATTATGGCTGAGTAATATTCCATTCTGTATGTAACCACAATTTCTTTATCCATTCATCTGTTGAAGGGCACCTAGGTTGGTTTCATAGCTTAATTGTGAATTGAACAGCTATAACCACTGATGTGGATGCACATTGGTGATTCAAAGTCCTTTGGGCATATGCAAAGAGTGGGATAACTGGGTCAAATGGTGGTTCCATTCCTACTTTTCTGAGGAATCTCCATACTGCCTTCCAGATTGGTTGCCCCAATTTGCAGTCCCACCAGCAATGTATGAGTGTGCCTTTTCCCCCACATCCTCACCAACATATATTATTACTTGTGTTCTTGACAATTGGCATGCTGATTGGAATGAGGTGAAATCTCAGAGCTGTTTTAAGTTGCATTTATATAACTGCTAGAGATATTGAACATTTTTTTCATGTATTTATTGACCATTTCCATTTCCTGAAGTGTCTGTTCAGTTCCATGGCCCTTTTATTGATTGGATTATTTGGTTTTATGGGGCTAAGTTTTTTAGTTCTACATACATCCTGGAAATGAATGCTCTACCTGAGGTGCAGGTGGCAAAGAGAGTCTCCCATTCTGTAGGCTCTCTGTTCACATTCTTGATTTTCTTTAGCTGTGAAGAAGGTTTTTAATTTGATGCCATCCCATTTGTTGATTATTGATTGGACTTCTTGAGCTTCAGAATTCTCATTAAGGAAGTCAGTTCCTGAGCCAGTACATTGGAGTGTTAGGTCTACATTTTCTTCTAATAGGTGCGGGGTCTCTGGTCTAAGGTCTAGGTCCTTGATCCACTTGGTTGAGTTTTGTGCAGGGTGAGAGAGGTTTTATCTCATTTTGCTACATATGGACTTCCAGTTTTCCCAGCACCCATTTTTGAAGAGGCTACCTTTTCTCCAATGTATGTTAGTAGTACCTCTGTATAGTATGAGATAACTATTTATGTGGGTATGTCTCTGTGTCTTCTATTCTGTTCCATTGGTCTTCATGTCTGTTTTGGTGGCAATACCATGCAAATTTAAGGTCTGGGATTATGATGTCTCTAGCCTCACTTTTCTAAGATTATTTTGGCTATTCTGGGCTTCTTATTTTTCCAGATGAATTTCATGACTACTTTTTCTATTTCTATGTAGAACATCTTTGGAATTTTAATGGGAATCGCATTGAATCTGTATAGTGCTTTTGGTAGTTTGGCCATCTTTATAATATTAATTCTGCCTATCTAAGACCATGGGAGATGTTTCTATCTTATAAGGTCTTTTCTCTATCTCTTTCTTTAGAGTTCTGTAGTTTTCATCGTAGAGGTCTTTCACCTCTTTAGTTAGATTGATTCCCCATTTTGTTGTTATTGTTGTTAAAGCTATTGTGAGTGGGATGGTTTTCGTAATTTCTATTTTAACTGATTCATTATCAGAGTATAGGAATGTGATGGATGTATGGGTGTTCATTTTGTATCCTATGACTCTGCTGAATTCATTTGTGGATTCTAAAAGTTTCCTGATGGAGGTTTTTTGTGTCTTGTAAGTATAGAATCCTGCCATTGACAAACAGAGATAGTTTGAGCTCTTTGCCTATTCATATTCTCTTAATTTCTTTCTTTTGCTTAATTGCTCTAGGTAGACTTTCAAACTATGTTGAATAGAAGTAGTCAAAGTGGGCATCCTGGTCTTGCCTAAGGCACAGAAAGCATCTGCTGGGCAAGTGTCCTGGAGAACACTCTTTCACAACGATGCATTTGAGAATATCCTGGGCTACTTTGGAGAATCCAATGAACTATGGCATTCTTCTTACTTTGGCCCTAGGTGTGACCGAACATATTGTATAAAGTGCAGTATGAAATTCTACCAGCCAATTTGCTGAAAATAAGCTTGTTCTTCAGCATGAAGAATCCAGGTCACCAGGTCATCTCCCTCAAATGTTGATTACCGGGCTCAACTCCTGGAACTTCTAATGTGGTAAGCGGAGGCAGGGTTGGAGAATCTGGGCCTCTGGCAAAACTCTATGGGGGTACTTTTGGAAGTCATGGAATATGCTTTGAGAACCACTGATATTCAGTGGTTTCAGTATTTTGGGTCATTCAAATTAGGCACAACCGAAGGTAACTGGATTTACTTAGGGGTCGTGATGTATCAGCCATCTTAATACCATCGCAGGTATTTTAGGACAAGTTTCCTTTTCCCATGTAAACAATTAGTGGATCAGAATATGTGTGAGTTGCTTTAAATCAACTCACTACTCAAGAAGTAGTATAAAAAAAACACAGCTGGTCCATGACATAAGGGGACAGCACCCTCACAGAGGTATACAGGCTAAGTCATTTCTCCATACCATCTTAGTTATGGTTGATGCTTCCGTGTTATGTTGCTGAAGGAGGGTCAGGTCCCCCTTGGACATTGTGATTTCTGCACAGTTCTTGAGCTGTCCAGGTAGACTTCTGAGTGTCCAGACCTCAATCTCAGCTCAAGAAACTCTGTACATTCACCCCTGGATTCTCTTGCTCTAATACTGCTAGGTACCACCTGCTGCTGTCCTGATCTCTATACCTCGTGCATCCAGATACTCCTGATGTTCAAGAACAACTGCTATTTAAAAAGAAAAGGGCTGGGGATGTTGCTCAGTGGTAAAATGCTCTGCGTTCAATTTTCAGTTCAAAAAAGCAAACAATCAAAAAAAAACCTCACGTTCATTTGAGAATTTTTTAAAATATTTTTTTTTAGTTGTTGATGGACACAACATCTTTATTTGTTTATTTATTTTTATGTGGTGCTGAGGATCGAACCCAGGGCCTCACACCTGCAAGGCAAGGGCTCTACCACGGAGCTACAGCCACAGCCCGAGAATATTTTAAAAAATACCAAAAAGTATAAGCAAAAGCAGTACCACCCTCAAATTAGAATCATCTAGAACTCCCAAGCCCAGAGAAAACTATAAGTAACATTTTCATATATTATCTTCTAAATTTTTAACCTGCAATATATATTAAGCTGAAATTTGTAGGCTTACTGACCATTTCTATTCTACTTTGAAGTCGCTCCTTATTTTCCGTCACCGATTTCTTCCAATTCAGATGCTACTGTATCTGGAACTAAATTTATAGATTTTTTAAAAATCATTCAACAAAATTTACCCTTTGATTTTCATGCTGCTCAAACTCCAGGTTCACTCAGCGATTGCTGATACGAGGCCATATTGTTCTACCAAGATTATGACATCATAGGACTCAATGTAATTTTCAACTCTTTTTATGTCTGTGATGTGCTGATGACTTAAATACTCAGAGTTGAATGGGTTTTGCCCTTTGGTGATTCGCACCCCAGGGTCTTAACAGTATCAAATCTCACCATCCAAGGCTAGTTAAATGTCCGTTTATATGCTGGTTTGTTTTATTATGTTAATGTTATATCTGGCAAAGATACTCATACCTTGAGCCAAAATTTGACATTTACATCAGAAGGTATTCCTTCCTGCATACCATTTATTGGCTACTCTCTATCTTCCCAACCAGTTGACTACCCTTGTTCTAGGGCATGATATATTAAGATCTTACTTAGTTTATTAAGGTCTTATGCATGTAAACATTTATTGCATCTATGTGCTACCCCGTTTATATTTTCTGCCTAGTTTACTGCTCTTTGAAGTGTGAAAGCTTTATGATGTTGGAATTCATCAATTCTAAGATTTTTTTTCACGTGTTAAACATTTTTCTGCAATTGGAATGATTCTTACAACATGACACAGAACATTAGAAATTCGTATTTTTTTTTCTTTCTTTCTATTGGCCCCTAAAAGAATGCTATATATTACATTCAGTCCTTCTTGTGTTCCTGGAGATATTTTAATATTTGGTAGAAGAAAAGATTCTTCTCATTATTGCTTCTCAAGTTGGATCTATTTTCATTTGTATTTTTATTCTTGCCCTGTTAGTGTAGATTTTCCAGAAGTGTGTTTTTATTGTTTTTTTTTAAAAGGTCATTTTCACATTATCTAATGCTTTGGCTTTCTATTTTATGTGAAAGAGTTCCTCACTACCTTCTTATGGTATGTGTTTCTGGTTACATTGTTCAATTCTTTAATTTTTAGTATTTTGTCATGATTTTTATCTTTATTACTTTCTCCATGAGCAGCTTATATAGTTACGTACTGACTAGGAAACCCAATGGATTGCCTTTTTCTTTGAACAGAAGAGTAAAATACTTTCATGCTAATTTTCATAAGTGATGCTTATTTAATGTTTTCTGGAATTTGTCCCTGTTTTCTGTCTTTTTCTATAGAACCAAAAAAAAAAAAAAAGAGTCTAGCTTCAAATTTTTAAACAGTTGCTTTGGATGTTCATGGTAACCTCCACTAATCAATCTTTCTTTAGGTCTTGAAGTAATTCCATTTTATTTCTTTATTATCTATTCACAAAAGACAAGAAAATTACCACGTTGGATTTCTCTGCCCTTTTCAAACAGTTCATTTGAGAAGATTTGGTTTTAGAAGCAAATGATTGTTATTAAGTTATTATTACACTCAACATCTCATTTCGTCAACTATTTTTGACATTACATTTGCAATAATTATTTAAAGGCTTTTAAACTCCGTCATTAAATCCCTTGGATTGTAATTTTCCTCATTATTGATTTACAACATTTTACTAACTTTTCATCTGTTATAGTGTATTTAGCTTTATCTTAAAGAAGGGCATATACATGGTAGACATTGTTAAGCACTTACATCTCTGAGGATGTTCTTTGGTGACCTCAGTACAGGGAAGGAATATTTGGTGTGCATTTTTAGGTTTCACAGGTAGCACATCAAAATTCTGAAGACATTGTTCAATTGCTGAAGTGCAATTAAATATTGTAATGGAGAATTTGGAGACTACCTCCTCTGGTTGTTTGGCTGTGGGTAGTTTGCTGCATTTGCCTGAATGACTATAAGAAATCTTGCTTTGGTATGAGTCTTTTCTGGGAATATTTTGGTACATTTTATAAAAAAAAAATAAAAACAAAACTCATCATTTTATTAGATGTGGGAATTCATGAATTTTTTTCCTTATTTTAGATTTTTCTAACTTCTATAAGCCACTTTTTGTCTAATAATGGTTTGTTTAAATAACTTTGTCTTTCTCCTTTGTTTTCAGAAATGGCATCTGAATTTTGTAGTACATGTGAATGGTTTTATTTGATGTCATAGTGATTCTCATTTTTCTGCCTCTGACATACATTTAAATATGCTTTTGCCTATTAATTCATTGTATCCACTATCTTTACCTTGATGAGCTTAGGAACACCCCCCTTCTTTGGTCTGTGTGTCTCGGTTTGCTTTATTTTTACCCATCCTGCTTCTGTTTAGTGTTTGTTCTCATTTACCCCCAATACTTGCTGCTCATGTATGCAGACACAACTCTCTTTTTTGTTAAATTTGGGCTTTAATTCAAGCTGAAATATTTCATTATTTTCTCCTGATATCTTTAATAAGTCATCTGTTTTTAAAAGACTCTTCAATTTATCCTTCATAATAATATTCTAGTCTCCCTACATCATCAAACACATTTGTGTGTGTGTGTATGTGCGTGCGTGCGTGTGTGTGTGTGTGTGTGTGTGTTGATTTTTGTCTTCTTCTAAGAGTGAAGATCTATCCTTTTTATGTTCTTAACTAATGAGCGGAGCACCCTGGTACCTCGATACTCTATTTGATTGTGAATCTCATCTTCTTCTTAGATCTATGTCTGAAAGGTAGATTTCAGTGGACCATTCTTCG
The DNA here is from genome assembly GCF_001458135.2 of Marmota marmota marmota. Classification (NCBI taxonomy): domain Eukaryota; kingdom Metazoa; phylum Chordata; class Mammalia; order Rodentia; family Sciuridae; genus Marmota; species Marmota marmota. The sequence goes on from NW_026000168.1 coordinate 7,619,555, forward strand.
AGAGAAGGGGATCTAAGGAAAAAGCACCTCCTCTCTCTTTTTCCAGTAATATGAGGCTATTTTCCTGCACAAACGCACACATTTTCTTCTCTATCCGATTCTATCAGCTTTTATAGTTAGTGGAAATTCCTCCCATCTTCTAGCAATAGGCTGTCTGTCGGTCTTAATTTTTCGGCGATGTTGTGAGTTTTCCTGGGTCTTGATAGCAATTTTAGAGGGCAGTTGGGAGAGACCGCCTCCGGGAGAAGGACCCAGATGCCATTTTAAACAGAAACCCCCGTGGTTTAGTTACAAACACAGAGAAGGCCATCGCCAGGCCAGAAGAGAACATCATTGTTAATTCTTCCCATTCTGGGCTGATGGGAGTCCTACTGGGTAATATTGTCTTCAGAGCCAAATACTGAGCAAGAGGAATAATGCAACTCCTTAACCCTGAATAAAAATTCCCCCAAATCCAGATTGGCATGGACTTTTAAAGATCTCTTTCTGTGTTATATGGCCTAGAATAACATTGGCTCAAGTTGGGTATTCTTGTATGACAAATTAAGATGGCAAAAGTTTATATTACGGTTTTTGGATTTTTGCTTTTTTTTTTCCTACCCTTTCATGATGTCAAAACACTTGATTTTACTTTTCACTTCTAAATCATCTTCACACATTTGAAGATTCACTACAGCATAATTTTCACAAGAAGAGCTCAGAAAAAAATAGCCATATCCCTAGCCCTTGCCTCTGTGGATTTGATTGGACAGACCCATCTGTAAGGAGCGCATCTAAATAACACTAATTCCCCGGCTCAGCCATACTTTGAAAATTGTTGTCAATTATCAGGGGAGTGGATAAGGTAAGATTTTTGTCTTCTTGTTTCCATTAGTTTACTACAGTTTCATATGTTTGTAACTAAGCATTAGCTACATTGAAGACACTCTGCTCTTTGACTAGAGCTGCATAACTATTCCTTCTAGAATTTGTGGTACCAATGGTTCTGCTCTCTCCTGATTGGCTAAGATACAGTGCAAATTATTCTTACAGTAAAAAATATCTTCCACAATATTCCCCAAGTAAATATCACTAACTCTCAATATTAACTATAGGAAGATGCTGGTTTTCTGATATACTGAAATAGTAAATGTCTTAAGAGCCATAATAACTAACATGAATCAACAATGAAATCGAAATTGCCATGTCTTCATCTGTCCAATGAAGCTAATTCCACCTGTTTTACCAGATCAGCAGGTTTTTGGAAAGATCAAATGGTAGAGGTATGTGAACGTGATTCATGCCTGGGCTAAATGTTCTTGTCTCCACCTACAGAGTATCTATTATGAGAAGTTTCACAATTTTGTTACCTGATTGAAAACCAAATAATCAATATGGTTTCATTGAGGATTATACTAAGAACGAAAACTAAGCATCTAACATATCATAAAGAAATATCTTTTTGCTTTTCTACTTTTGAGGTAAATATGTTGGTATTTAATAGTCCAGCGTAGACAGCAAGTTTTTTTTTTCTAAAAGTGTTAAAACCGAGCACTACTCTGCTTTAGATCAGAGGAATTCATTAGTCTCATAGAAGGCGACAGGTGTCAGTTACTCCTTGGTAATTTATTCTACGAATATCCATGTACCATATTCATTCTTTCAATACCACTTTAATGGCTTGTAGACTTTGACTGGGGTACTTCCTAATTAAGCATATTTGCAATAGCCGTATTTTTATCATCAAATCATTCTTGATTCAGACTTTAGGCTTATGGTTATTTCGTAATTGCTCAAATTTTTAAAAATTTAATTAGCTTTAGATGGCAGAACAGATGGTCTGTGAATCCAATGGTGCTACATCTATGTGATAATATACTTTGGTTCTGTCTAATGGGATAACTCTTCTTTTCTAAATTTTCTCATTAAACAGCACTCTCAGTTTTTCATAGTTCCCCCACCACCACCCCAATTTGTGTCAAAAGTAATGCGAAATAGAAATGAGATTTTTTTCAGATTGCAATCTTGGCCAAACACAGCCTCAAATATAAAAGTATTAAATTTGATATATCAGTATTTATATATTTAAAGTAATGCATATTCCTGTAATATTAACCCAGTAACAGAAGAATGCTCCCTCGACCCACGGGATGCAACCAAATCATTTCCCAACAAAGTGTGATAAGTTCCTAATACATGCTAGATTCAGGGGGATTCATGCTTAAGATCATGAATCTGGACAAACAGTACTTTTAAAGATCTCCCAGTATGTGATTGGGTGGGGCAATCGGATTTTAAAACTAATCATGCTGTTGATGGCATAATAATAAACTGTCCAGAGAAATGGAAGCAGATGACTAAGGCCGTCTAAACAATAATATGAGGTCGGGGAAGACTTCTTCAAAGAAGCAATGATTCTGCTGAGACTTGGGCAGTGAGCGTCAATAAACTCAGTCATGAAGAAGGGTAGGAGGTACGTTCCAGTCACCAAAGGCTCCATGTGGGTCAGGAATATAACACAAGAGCATGGGCCGAATGCAAGAAGGCTTGGAAAATCGCCACAGCCGGACAGTTCCTGTTGAAGTAAAAATGCTATTCACCATCTGAAGAGTGCAGTAAAGTTATAGGAGTGTTCAAAAGAGGGGCAGTACAATCATAACTGCTCCTGAAGAGATCCCTTGGTTGATTTCAACATGCAAATTGAGGTCAGCTGATATCCCTACCAGACAGACACGGGAAAAAATGTATAATAAATAGACCATAGCCTTGTCACTGAGAAAATCAAGGAAAAGATCTCTCAATGCCAGCATAAAGGAAGGATGTCCTCATGATGCATATCAGGAAGGTGAAGCCAACAAATACCTTCTAAGGACTAGAACAAAACACCAGAAAGGAACAGGAAGTGATCTTTGAGCCTGGTTGAGTGGCCGAGCCGGAATTTGTATTTATACAAAGCAGGGGCATTGGAAGCCCTGCCTTCCATATACTAGGGCTGAGAAATAGGCTAATATCTGGCCAGAGAAATAATATTGAAAACTAACATGAAAACCACTTACCAGAAACATTTTCATAAATACCATGACACATAGAACTCCCATCATAAAATATAAAATACCAACTTAAAACATAATAAATAAGTAAATAGCCTTTCATGAAGGCTCATGCAACAAAATTCATGACAAGAACTTAACAGAATAATTTGGGGGAAAAAATGGTAAAAATGGGAACGTTTATATATACTAGAAGGAGTTGAAATCATGACAAAAGTGTGAAAATCATGAAGAAGCAACAGATTTTAAAATGAACGGAATAAATATAACTTCTAGAATAGAAAAAATCATTATTACAATGGGAAATTTTAAAATCCTCCAACAGCCAGGCATGGTGGCCCGGGGCCTATCATCCCAGCAGCTCAAGAGGCTGAGGTGGGAGGATCCTAAGTTCAAAGTCAGCTTCAGCAACTAAGCAAGGCCCTAAGCAACTTAGCAAAACCCTGTCCCAAAATAAAAAATAAATAAATAAAAAGGGCTAGGGATGTGGCTCGGTTGGTTAAGTGCCCCTGGGTTCAATTCCTGGTACAAAACAAAACAAAATGAAACTCAATCAGCAGATCATATATTATAAAAGAGAATTATTTTTAACTATAAAGAGGACCATCTTTATGAATCGAAGAGACAATATGGTGTGGAAAATAGGAGAATAGATTAAGCTGAGATCCTGAATAGAAAATAAAGAGTAAAGGAGAATAACAAATATTTGAAGAGGTCATTACTGTGAATTATCTAGCATATACAAAAGGAAGAATACTTATTTTGTTGGAGAATGTCAAAACAAGATTTTTAACAAAGGAAAGCAGAACAGGCATATCATCATGAAACAGACAAACACTAAAGGCAAAAGATGAGTCCTTGGGTTTTGGCTTGCCCTGTATGGTTAATGGGGCAGGGCCATTCACAGAGACACAGCAATGGAAGCAGAAGAGATTGAGGCGGTTAAAGTCAATCTTGAACTTGTTAGAAGCCAGTCAGGTGGCAAATATAATAGACAATTGAAGGCCCCAATAAGGACCTAAACCCAGAGGTCTCCAAGGACCGAGATAAAGTCCTGGACTTTCTGGAGATACCAGTATTGACTCACAGAAGTAGAAACATCTCCAGAAGAAACACAACAGGATTTTCAGACCAAAAGAAAAAAACCCAGGAGGATTGAACTCAGGGGCACTCAACCACTGAGCCACCTCCCCAGCCCTATTTTGTATTTTATTTAGAAACAGGGTCTCACTAAGTGGCTTCATGCCTCGCTCTTGCTGAGGCTGGCTTTGAACTCTCGATCCTCCTGCCTCAGCCTCCTGAGCCGCTGGGATTACAGGTGTGCGCCACCCTGATCGGCGGGAGATGCTCTCTATTCTCCTGTATTGGCAATTTCTAAGACCACCTCATAACATCCTAGTCATCTGACTCTCTTCTCCTATCACTAACTATTAAGGTCAACACACATTCTTAAGTACTTGACCAGGTGTGGACGTCAGGATCCTATAGAAATAACAGGTATTACATCTACTCACTTTATTTCTCTAAAAGTTTCAGCAATGTTACCCTCTAAATTAGAAACCTGCAAATGGTGTCTGTAAAGGGCCAGATAATAAAGTTTCTAGATTTTGTGGACCATAAGGTCTCTGTTTAAGCTATTTCAGGTTTTCCACTGAACCATGAAAACAGGCATCCACTAAACCTAAAGAATGAAGACAGCTGTTTTGCAATAAAAATTGATTTATAGAATACAGCAGTGAGACACAGACCATAAACACAGGAGAGGTTCAGGATTTGCTATAGTATACGGGCTGAACTGTTTCTAATACTTTTATTGCATGCATGTAATATTTGCATGCACAGCATTTATTTTCATTTCCTATTTCTATTAGGTCAAGTATATATATGTATCTATGTATCTATGCCTATATATAAGTTTGTTTTTTGCTATATAAGGTAGACAAATTATTAGTAAATGCAAACTATGCTAGGAAAATCTAAATTTAGTTAAGAAAGATTTCACTACAAACTTACATAACAAGTAAGAGTATGGACAGCAATATTTCAATTAAGGCATCTGTCAAAGGAGAAATGACACATAGAAAAGCAATCTGATTGAGAGAAGGGAAACAATAAAAGAATTCATGGTCCTTGTAATAAAACCAAAGTGTCATTTTTCTAGAAGTTCCAAGACATTTTAAAAATATATTCATGAATAGCTCTGTGAGGGAAAAAGAAAAATAAGGGAGATACCCTTCCAAATAAAAATGTATGTGTCCACATGTATAGGCATGTGCATTCACACACACACGTACACACACTATTACAGTTAGATATATATATGGTGGCTTTAGGAATTTCCACAGAGAATACACCTAAAACCTAGAAACAAAAAAAAAAAAATACGGGTTATAGGATTATTTTAAAATATAGTTTCAAATATATACGTACTAAAAAGACTCTGTGAATATATCCTGTTTTGTCTCTTTGCTACAACTGTATTACAGTGTGTTTTCAGAAAACACACTGACTTCCAGACTTTCAGGAAAATGGAATAAACATACACTTCTCTATATTTTTCACACTTAGAATAGCATATATATATGTATATATATATATATATACATATATATATATATATATATATATAGAGAGAGAGAGAGAGAGAGGTGTTTGTGTGTGTGTGTGTGTGTAAAGANGAGAGAGAGAGGTGTGTGTGTGTGTGTGTGAAGAGAGGAGAGAGATGTGTGTGTGTGTGTGTGTGTGTGTAAAGACAGGGAGAGAGATGGAGAGATTCTCAAAGGTAGAGAGAGAAAAGCACACTGGCTGGGGACCTCAGGACCCAGGGAACAAACTGATTTTCTTCATTTTCTTTTTGGCCTCATAAATCCTACAGCGCAGGCTGAAGGATCGAGCAACCTGAAAACATCGAGCGGGACAGAGAATAAACAAAAATGAAAACCTCCTCCAAGTCTGCCCCGTACAAAGTCCCAGGAAATGAGTAGCCTAGGAAGAGAGAGAACTCTGAGACTATAATGGCTTTACTCTCGTCAAACACTATAGAAAAAAACCTATGGGCACCCACCCCTCCACACCCAGCAGAGGTAGAGTAGGTCCTCTTCTGTCCCCAGACTGTGCTCACATGGCCCATGGCACATCCCCATCGCACATCCCCAGTAACAGGGTGGTACCCAAGAAGGCTGAGGAGAGATCTCGGACTTGTCATCTCCTTGGTGCGGTAAGAGGTCCACAGTCGCCCACAGTCCCTGTCCCTGAAGGGTGCGTGGAAAGCTTGGACGTCTACCCCTGTCCTACCTGCGTGGTTTTAGAGGACGTCTAGCTGATAGTCACTGTGACTTCAGGGAGCCTGGTGATAGCAGGAGGATGCTCTTCCAACCCTCCCCGCCAGCGCGGTATCCATGGAGACCTGGACAGAAACTGAGAGCTCCCAACCCCACCCAACGGGAAGGAGATGCTCCCACTCCAAGTGGAGAGTCCAGATCTCTACTCCCACCTGTGATGAGGATTCGCCATACATTTGTTTTCCTGCTAGGATGGTGGCAGAGTACCAGGTGAAACAAAATACTTCATGTCCTAATAAAAAACATGTCAGAGATTCAATTTAATTTCACTCAACACACCAAGACCAGATAATCCCAAACTGCATGAAGAAACCGGTCAGGAGATGACAACACCTAGAAATAGGGCTGTGTGTACCACCTGACAACGATTTCAATGATTGCCATAATAAAAATGTTCCTTGGAGCCATTATAATCACACTTGAAAAAAAAAATACATATTTTTTTTTCATAATATTTGTCACAATTACATTTTAAAACACGTATTTGCAATCAAGTGGTGAAGATTTGCGCTCTTTCCTAAGAATGTGAAACCCATGAGGGCCCACACAATGTCAGGTTAAATTCACCACCAAATCGTCAAATTATCATAGGTCACCCAGAGGCTCGGAGGCTGAGGCAGGAGGATCATGAGTTCAAAGCCAGCCTCAGCAAAAAGGGAGGTCCTAAGCAACTCAGTGAGACCCTGTCTCTAAATAAAATACAAAATAGTGTTGGGGTGGTGGTTCAGTGGCTGAGCGCCTGAGTTCAATCCCTGGCACCCTGCCCTCCAGAAAAATTATCACAAGTCAAGCGTCAAGTACATTAGTGGGGATATGATTAATAATGCACATTTAGTTTATTATCAATGTAATTGATATAATATTAGAGGAATGAATAAACCTGGTTCTTCTTATTATTTTTATGTGATAATCTTCCCTAAGAAATTATGTGCCATACACAAGAATCCTCAAAAGTCAGATAAAGATCTTCAATGCAAGAATTGTACATGGATAGTAGAGTCAGCTGTTAACAGCCCACTGATCTAGTAATCGGGATTAGTTCTTGTTGTGTACTAAATATCTTACCTTGAAATTTCAGCAAATTCATTAGCTAGCAAGTATATTAGTTGCTAATAATAACAGCAATCGGTAGTACTTAGGTATTTCCTGTGATTAAGTTATTTTGACTTCTGAAACATTATCTATTGATTATGCAGATGAGAAAAAATAAACTTCATGATATTTGGGTTTGGCATTTGCTATGATTTAGATGTCAGGTGTCCCCCAAAAAATGTCATGTGTTGATGCAGGAATGTATATGGCGTCATCTGTCTATGGACTGAGACTTCTAAAAGCATGAGCCCCAAATAAACTTTCCCTTCTCTAAGTTGTTTAGTTAGATATTTCCATCACAGCAATGAAAAGCTGGCTAAAACCTTAAATGAATAGATACAGTTTTAGTAAGTGCTGTATATATTAATGTAAAACTCATTCCCTGTAGGTCTGTGGCTGAAATGAGCATATTTAATGAAAAGAATAGTCTGGGGCTTTTAAAACTGGAATAATGTGCAGACACTTGTTTAAAATAAATCAAGTCAACTAGGAATAAAACTTATTTTATATGAGAAATATGTGGAACATAGGAAATCATGCTTATTATTTATATCACTGATCATACATTACATATCTTCACTTTACTACAATGTACTTAAGCAAAATAAGAGCCTTTCATATTACAAGGGTTAAAAATTGTATCAAAATAGGATTAGTTCTCATTGGGAATGGTACATCTGATATTAAGCAACCTATGCCCTTATTTTTTTTTTCTTTTTGTAGTTCTGGGGATTGAACCCAGGAGTGCTCAACAATTGAATTACATTTTCAGCCCTTTTTATTTTTTATTTTGAGACAGAGTCTTGCTAAGTTGTTGAGGCTGGCCTCAAACTTGAAATCCTCCTGCCTGAACCTCCCAAGTCACTGTGATTGCAGGCATGTGTATACCACGCTGCCCACCTACTAAGCTCCTACTTCACTCTTGAGTAAATGATCCTCATTTGTTTTACATCTTATCATACTGCATCAAAATATTTCAGGGTAATTCTTCCATGTTCACAAAGATGTGGAGCTATAAGATTCTTCATTTATCTCAAATTGCCTCCCACCCCCGAAAATGGCATCCTTAGGAATTATATTATATCCAACTTAATTCTGGAAAAAATAGTCTTTTATTTTTCATCTCTCTGAAAACAAATCAACAGAAAACACCCAAATCTCCAGTATGTGCTTTTATGAAATAGGAATTTTCAGTAAAACTGCCAAAGGCAGCCTAAGGTTAGGCTTCAACTCCAGAAAAATTACGAATATCACCCACCAATGATTAGCCTCCTAGCTGAGCTGGGTAGTATCTGCTCTGAGTCTCATCTAACTGTTCCTAATTCCACATCATCTTCAGTCCATCAAAATGGACTCTTTTTTTTTCTTTCTCTTCTCTCCAAAGCATTTTGCTTCTTTACCATTTTAAGAAATGACATTTTGCGTTGTTCTTTGATATCTGTGGAAATGATGGCCCTGAGTCCCGCTACACCATACCAGGAGCTAAGAACAAAACAGAGCTCTGTAAATATACCCAGTATATATTGATTTATGGAAGTCTTAATTATTCTGCACCAAACTATTGCTTCTTTTTTATTTCTCAGTTTTCCACAAACTATGAAACCTTTAAAATCGTATTTTTCTATGGAAGAAATGACTTCATTTAAGTGTATCTTATTGTAAAAAAAAAATCCAGTAATGTTGTTACTCTTCTATTTTAATATTCTAAGGGGTTTTTTTAGACTTAATGACTTAAATTACCTTTTGTATTTTCAACAAGTATATAGCGGATTCTAACATAAGTGAAAACGGAATGTCGGTTGTCCAAAAGAGGGAAAAAACTAATTTAGGATCATACTTTAGGAAACTGGTTAGGATCTCATTTCTAGTTAACAATCTTCTAGTCTTATAATGGCTTCTCTTCTGGTTATTGCTTGAAGATTTGCTCATGTTGTGGGATATTGAAACCATAACAGTAATTCATAGAGCAAGCCAAAGATGAGAGGGAATTCTCCGTGCCTCTGAGAGTAAAAATCCAAGGTATGGAAACAAAATGTGCAGAGTAGCACCAATTACCCTACAGGTTTGATGGGCCAATACCTTCTAGAATATTGAGAATCAAGCTTTCAGGGGTACGATGGTAAATATGTGTAAATATAACAAAATTTAAAAATTTGATTATGTAACAGATGGAATCCATTATTTTTTTTAAATGGCAGATAAATTTGTTTTGTTTCTCCCGGTGGAGATTTTTGAGTATTTAATTAAAGGCCTCATTGCCCGATCATTAAATTCAAAGAAGCATATCTAATTCGAACACTTAAATGTAATGTCACTCATTAGTCTTTAATGAAGAGAAACTTATTCTTTCTCTAAAGAACAGCTGTAAAAATAGTATCTGTCACCTACAAAATTATATATTCCCTGGATTATTAATGTGCATTTAATGACTTTGAAATATGTCTTTGTGGTAGTTATGAGGCAAGCACCTTTTCTTTTAACCTGTTTATTTTTTTAATTTTACCTGTAAAAAGGTGAACTGAAGTCAGAGAACCTGCACTTCAGGACAAGAGACTGAAGCAGATACGCAGTCTTCCTAGTCACAGGTTAACTGATTGGCATGAACCCATTTGGATTTGTATTCCGCACATTTTCTTGGTGCTCCTGGATCTTATTATTTTTTTTAATTTGTTCTAATTAGTTATACATGACAGTACAATGCATGTATGCACTTTGATATATCACACATAAATGGAAAATAATTTATCATTTTTCAGGTTGTACATGTTGTAGAATCACATTGGTCATGCAGTCATGTATGTACATAAGATAATAATTCCTTCTCCCATCCTTCCCCCACTCCCCACCAATCCCTGTCTTCTACCTAATCTAAAGTACCTCTATTCTTCCCTAGGGCACTCCCCACATCATGAATTAGCATCCACATATCAGAGAAAACATTCGGCCCTTGTTATTTTTTAGGGGTTGGCTTATTTCACTGAGCATGATATTCTCCAGCTCCATCCATTTACAGCAAATGCCATCATTTCATTCTTCTTTAAGGCTGAGTAATATTCCATTGTGTATATGTACCACATTTTCTTGATGCATTCATCTGTGGAAGGGTACCTGGGTTGGTTCCATAGATTAGCTATTGTGAGTTGGTCCTGAATCTTGATAGAAGTCTTTGTAATGCCATGGTCATAAAACCTCTCATTAGATAGTTAAAAGTCAACTGGGGCTCTTTTTACTAAGATCGTGGCAACAGAAAATTGACTGTGATGTTGGTGTCATTTCCTGACTCTGCAGGATGCACCTCAGAACATGGTACAGCCGATTGCCATCACTCAGCACAGGCTTCTCACCACCTCTATACCCCCTCTTCCCCACCACCATTATCACAATCACCACTGTTGTTTTGAGAGAATGTATTTCGACCTACCAGGTCCTCATTTCCTACACCCCATGCAAGTAGTTGACCACTGAATTATGCTAGCTCTGTTTTTGGGGGGGCTGTATGAGGGGTTGAATTTAGGTGCACTCGACCACTGAGCCACCTCCCCAGCCCTATTTTGTATTTTATTTAGAGACAGGGTCTCACTGAGTTGCTTAGCACCTCGCTATTGCTGAGGCTGGCTTTATACTCGTGATCCTCCTGCCTCAGCCTCCTGACCTTCTGGGATTACAGGTGTGTGCCACCTCGCCTGGCTACAGTAGCATTTTTAATCCACTACTTGGTTTATTCTTAAGCCGAAGGAAGTTGAGAATTGGTTTTGCTGATGCTCAGGAAAACCTTTAAACTTATTTTTAAAAGCCATCTATTACCTGTATTTACCCATTTCCATAAGTTTGGGTTGGTGGATCAAAAATCTGTATATTTTTATGGAACATGTTAGAGTGTATGGAGGAGATTCGTTCCTCAGTAAGTACAGATTTGCTGTGTTCTTTTTTTTAAATCCGTGTTAAACAGTTTTTAGTTTTACATTTCTTTTATCCAATATATAAAAACATAAAATCGTATGTGTCATCTTTTGATATGCGAGTACATTGTGTAATGTTTAAATCAGGTTAAACATCTATTATGTATCAAACATTTATTTGTCTATCGAACATCTATCATCTCCGTTTGGCAAAATGTTACGTTCTTGAACATATTGCTACATTGTTAAAATACAAGTCATTGCAACCAGTGCTGGGTGCTGAGTGCCTTTTTAAAAATTTTTTAATTTGTTTGAATTAGTTATACATGACTGTAGAATGCACTTATGCACTTTGACATATCAAACATAGATGGAGTATAATTTCTCATGTTTCTGATTGTACATGTTGTAGATCACATTGGTCATGCAGTTATTCATATATGTATATATATATATATATATATATATATATANTATATATATATATATATATATATATATATATGAATGACTATCCTTCCTGTCCCCGTGTCCCCTCCCCTCCCCTCCCTTCTCTCCCCTCTACCTAATCTAAGGTAGCTCTATTTTTCCCTAGTGCCCCCCCACATTGTGAATCAGCATCCACATATTGGAGCTGTCTTTTGAAAGAGTATCCTGCATGTTCAGTTGCAGAAGCACCTGGAATATTTCATGATAGTCCCATCTGCAGACGTACTGATTCCACGGCACAGCACCAGGAGTGACGGAACAGCATGGTTCTATTTATTCAGTCCGCAAAGAGCTATTTAGGGTCTCTCCTATTAGACCGAGTGATGTGTCCTATGCACAGGAGTGTAATGGGTCCCAGTCGTGCACAGGAGTACACATATTTCACAAGTATATCTGCTTCCCCCTGCATTACCAAAGTGATTTTAGGCTGTAAATACTCCAAAATTTCTTCTTCTATCAGGAGTGTGCACCACAGGAACTTTAAGCCAGTGTGTCCCATCGGGAATTATCACCAACATTCCACAAAGGTTTACATCCAACCCACGGGCCTTTGCAATCTGATTATTCCACCGTCTTTCATGACACCACCATGCACTGAGTATGCAAGACACTTACTCTTTGGTTGGTTGAATAAAAGGAATAAGAGGAAGTATTTTATTAATTGAGACAGTCTTTGTACTTGTTCACGGGGTTTTTTATGGTAATTTGATACATGGATACAATGTGCAATAATCCCATGAGACTAATAAGTATTTCCATCTCTTCAAATATTAATCAGTTTGATGTGTTAAGAAATATGTTCTTTTCTTTTCTAGTCATTTTTAAGTACATCACCAATTGTTTTGACAAACAACTATAGCGTACTGTGCTATAGAAAAAACAGAAGTAATTCCCCTCTGACGGTGTTTTGGTGCCCCTTTGTTAAGGTACTTTCGGCCCCACACCACCTGCCCTCTCCATGGTCTACTAACCACTCTCCCATGACATTCTTCCACAAAGCTGATTTTTGAGAATCCACAAGTGAGTAGGAGCATTTTGTGTGCCCTTCTGTGTCTGTCCGACATCAGTTAACACACTGAACTCCAGTTACACTTGTGACGTTTAGATATCCATGAAATGTCAGGATTCCGTTCTTTTGTAGGGCTCAGTAATATTCCATGGTTCATGTAGACTCCAATTTCTTCATCCACTAATGGGCATCTAGATAGATTCTGTGTTATGAACTTCCTCCTGTCACTTTGTTAATTTTTTTTTTTATTTTGTGGAATTTTTGTTGTTCTTCTTCTTATCACCTATTAGCATATCATTGACTTGGTAGTTTTCTTTCATGATTTTCTTTCCTTGCTCTTTTGTATATTTATTAATCTAGTGAGCTTTCTGCATACTTATGTGCTCATAATATAAATTATCAGCCCTTAAGAATTACTTTTAAGGCTGGTCCAGTGAAGGATGAATTCCCTCTGTGTCTGCTTACGTGGGAAACACTTATTTATCTTCACATCTGGAAGGTAGTTTTGCTGGGTATAATATTCTTGATTGGCAGGTGTTTGTCTTTCAGGAGTTTGAATATACCATCCTGTTCTCTTCTGGTCTGTGATGTGTCTGCTAGAAAATACGTAAGTCTAATGGGAAGTCCCTTATATGCAACATTTACAGTTTTCTCTTGCTGTTTTCAGATTTCTCTTTCTTTGATATTTTAACTATAACATATCTTGAAGAAGATCCTTTGATTTTGATTGTGATCTTTTGAAGTTCATCTACCAGAATTTCTCTCTCTTTGAAGATTTCTAAAATCTTTAAGTTCCTGTTTGGTGAAGTAGGTTTTCCGTGCCTTTCCTGTTTCCTTCATCTTTTCAAATTCCCATATTTGTTTGCATAATAGTGTCCCATAAGTCTCCTACGTTTTCAGTTTCTTCTTGTCGGACTGGGTTCATTTCTGTGTGTGCGATGGCATTAATTCAAAAAAGGTGTTTGCCTTCAAGTTCAGAAATTCTCTTTTCTATGTGTTGGGGAAGCTCTCTCTTGTGTATTTTATTTCATTAAAGTTTATAGCTCCAGGTTTGTCTTTATGTTGGTGCATTATACATAATAGCAAGATTCATTATGCCATATTCGTACATGCACAAAACATAATTTAATCAATTTCCTTCCTCTCTTCCCATTCCTTTTCTTCTTCCCTCCCCAATTTAATTGCTCTATTCTACAGATCTCTCTTCTGTTAATAGCAGTAATGCATCATAATTATGCACATCTATCAGTAAGACTCACTGGGGTGTAAAACTCCATTGCGTATCTATACCATAGGATCTTTATCCATTTGTCTGTTGCAATGTACATAGCCTGATCCCATAACTTAATTACTGTGAATTGCACTTCAACCACAGGTTTCAGATTGACTTTTTGGTTTGCTTTTATCATTTCTGTTTGGTGAGTTTCTTATTTATATCATGAATCGCTTTTTCTCATTTATTTGTATTATCTGTATTCTCTTGCATCTCATTGACATTCCTTAGGATCATTATTGTGAATTCTCTTTTTCAGTTATTGCATAGATCTCCTTCCAGTTGAGATCTAGGTGTGGAGAATGTGTTTTCCTTTTATTTCACGTGTTCTTATGCTGAGGTCTGCACATCTGGTGTAATGTTTGCCTCCACTAGTTTGTGGAGTAGCATTTTGAGGCAAAGATTTCTTTGGTGAAATGGGATTCAGGGAGTCAAATGAGTGGGTGCTTTGTCTTCAGTTATAGCTGAGCCCAAAACTTTCCGTGTCTGTGATTTCTTCACCTTTGATTGACATCACCAGTGTCTGCAGGTGCCTTAGTCCTCTAGACTGCAGTAGTTTGTGAAGGCAGTTGTTCAACCTTGCAGTGGATACAGATTTCCAAAGGTGCCCGTTCTCAGAGTCCAGAGAATTGACCACAGATGTCTCTGAGCTCTTGTGGCAGCTGCTGCCAGAGTCTTAGTTATGTGATATGTAGAGAGGACATCCTTGTGCACCACCCTCTGGATGAATGTGGGAGATGCTTCTGCCTTTGGCAACAGCAGCCGTAGTACTGGAGCCACAAGATGGAATGAGACTTTCTTCAGGTCCTCAGCCTGAGCACAGATGACCTTCTCAAGTCTGGCACCACCAGCCACCCTGGATTTTATGTCGTGAGATGCAAATAGAAATAGGACCTTCCTTTAAATTCCGTGGGGTTATTTTAAGTGTTTCTGGTGGACAGACACAACTGTCTGTCCTGGTGGACAGACAGACACAACTGAATCCAGGACTTTGTACCCACAGCTGCAGTCCCAAGGGCATTGGCTTGGAAAGGGACGGAGCAAGCACAGGTGGCCTTGGTGTTTGGGGGAACTGGTAGCTGTGTTTATGAAACAGTGTGTTGTGGTTGGGACTTTCTTCAGGTCCTATTGGACGGTCTTGGTTGATGCCAGTCTTTTGGCACCAACAGTTACTGCTCCCAGGCCCTGGGGGGGGTGGGGAAGAGAGCGTCCCAGATGGTCGCAGTACAAATGCAGCTACAGCAAAGGCAGGTGCTGATCCCTACGGTGGCTGGGGGGGGGGGGACTGTCTTCTCCTGGTGGAGGGCACACAGCCCCAAGTCTTTTGGCTGCATCAGGAGCCCAGGTGCCAGCCCCGAGGACAGATGGTGTGTAATGTGACTATAGCTTGGGTTCTCAGGGTGGGGGAGGCCCACCCCCTTGCTTGCTCTTTGGAGCAGAGCAGACCTTCTGAATCCACCCAGCTCTGCAAACTGGACTTACAAACCTGTGGTGGAATTCCCTGCCTTTAGGACTGCATGTTGGCCCCTTCCCACTTCCCTGGTCCGGCCGTGTGGGGTCCCTCCACCAGGGAGCTGGGGTTGAGGTCACTATTTGCTTTACTCTTTCCCAATCCTCCATGATGTTTAGGGTTCCCCTCGCTTCTCGGGTTCTCCCTCAATCTCTGACCTCAAAGTACCACTTGTGCTTTATTGTTCTGGTTCTTCCCTGTGGCCCCACGGGGAGCCGTGTGGCTCTGATCTGCCATCTTGGATTCTCCTCCCCCACCAAACCAATTCGTATGTGAAGTTTCTCGATGGAATGAAATTGACCAAATTAGGCTACGTACACCTATGAATGTACTAGACTAACTTTCACCTTTATATTTATATAGCACTCAACTTTAAAAAAAAAAAAACTATACATAAAGAGAAAGAAAACCCAAGAGAGAGTCAGGGGGAGACTGCAACGGAGGGAATAGAGCCAATTATATTCCACGCATGTGTGATTATGTCAAAAGGAACCCTAGTATTATGTTTAACTCGAACGTACTGATAAAAACATAAAATTTCTTTCTTTAAGTCACCTGAACACATAAAATTTTCCAAAAAAGGTAGAACATTTTTATGGCCACTCCATTCATGTCTACTCAGTTTTTTTCTGTATTTTTAAATATGTGCCCTAGGAGAGGTTGATTGGCATGTCATGCTCCATCATGTGAAAGCCTTCCCTATGATTTTCTCTCTGAATTTCCCACCTTCCTAGCTCCCAGCCAGCCACAGCAAACAACCTACAATCTGGAAAACATATGTTCTTCTCTCAAGGCTCGATGGAAAGTATATTTACTTTTGACTAAAACTTCTGATGCTTTCCCTGGGTGAAGCAGCTTGCTCCTTGAAAAGGAAGATCTTGCTTTCCTCTGTCTCAACATGATACTATCATTTTATCGCATGTATTTATTGATAAGCATGCTCACTCTAAAAGTCAGGTGGCCTCATTATGCTGCCTAAAATACCATTAGGAATCCTCAAGTACAGTTGTGCAGCTACCATAGAATGGAGCCCCTTCAATTCAACACCCAGAGCTTAACAATTCTAGCAGAAAGACAACCTTCACCCCAGGAGTCCCAGGAGAAATTTCACGAGGGTTTCTTTATTTGCTCAAAGTTGGATTCAGCCACATTTAGACTCGAAGTTGGTGAGGGTGGGTCCCAGGGAGTTGGGGTCTTGATCAGCCTTGTCTGAACTGCAGGACAGAGAGTCGATGACAACTTGGTTGTCATAAACCAAAACCAACCAGCTGTTTCCAGAAATAGGGAAGAGAAGGGAGGCCGGTCACGCGAAACAACAACTTTGCACAATTTCTCACATGAAATAAAAGACTGGAGATGGATATTCGTGTTTTTTTTTTAAACAAAGGTTTTCATGCTAAAATGCCAAAATTGAGCCCATAAAATGAAGACACATCATCCGTCACCTACCGAAACTTTTCAGAGCTCAAATTTTCTGAAACTCGGTTCTGTCTTGTTACATTTCCATATCAACAGGATGAATTATATCTTTGGAAATCTCAGTTGCCCTGCTCGATTGACTGAAAAAAAGAGCTAATAATTCACCGGGAAATGGCCTTTCTCTTTCTCTTTCTGTTCTCTATGTCTCTGTATGCCTATGGATCACATAGATGATGCCTTTCAATCCTTCTCAGAGTGTCCATTAAGGACCGGTGAGTACATAGGGTACCACTTCGAAGAGATTGGTAAATTTATTGAACATTTCCCTTGGCCCAATTCATTTTCCATCTCTTGCTTTCTCAGAACTCTTCCAAGAATGAGTATGTGTGTATGCATAAAATCTTTGCATGGGTAAACATTTCCCAGGATGCCTCTTATCTATGGAAATGGCTTTATATTTGTTCAAATTTAGCATTTCCTCTTTTCCTCTCATCCTTCATTTATCTCCAAATTCTCTCACTCCCTGGGCTCTCCTGGAGGAGCTTAGAGATAGTCTTCAGTGGTCTCCATTTCTCACTGGGTTCATCACTGCCGCCATGTTTTTTCATAAGCTCATCATTTTCTCTAACTTCTTAAGAGATAATGCACTCTGAGCATCTGTGTTGACCTCTAACCCAATTCAAAGAATTACCTTGTATTCTGGCTTGTCACCCACTTATTCCACTGAGGCTACAGCCTAGTTATCCCTCGTCAAAAAATAACCCAAAGATTTTGCCTCCACCTCTGAAGACAATGTAATATAACAATGAAAACAATCAACATGTGTAAAACACAGGTGCCCAGGACGATGCTAAATTTGAACAAATGCTATCTCGGTATTTCACTTGATTCTTATAACAACCCTAAGATACAGACCCTATTTCCAATCTCCAGAGAAAATCAATGCTCAGAAATTTGAAGTGCATGGACTCCTAGTAACATAGTTGAGCTCAATCCTGAGTCTCTAGCCCCTGTATTCAAAGCCTACGTTTCATCTAACTCCATTCTCACTGAGTACCCTCAATCCAATCAGCTCCCCTGTTGTACCCTGCCAAAGAACATCTGAAGAACTTGTAATTTGGGAAATCATCAGTTTAGCAAAACTCCAAGTAAAATCCACTTTTGCTCTCCTGGCTATTTCCTTGTAATATTGGCAATGAAACTTCATATTCTTTAAAGGACACTAATATCCTCCATCGTACATGATTTCCCCTTAGGACCATAACACTTGGAGTACAGGGACCAACTCTTGAGTAATCAGCCCCCCAAATAGCATCTTGCACATGATAGACTCGCCATTAATGTTTGTGTCTTGGTATGTTTGCCGTTGCTAAATCACAGTACCACCGGCGACACAAGTTATAAATAAAAGAGGTTTATTGGACTGACAATTTAGGTCCAGTGTTGGGGAATTGCATCTGGGGATGGATGGCCTTCTTTCTGGGTAGGGTTTTAGAGTGATGAAGGGCTTCACATGGTAGGAGTCAGGGAACATGCGAGAGACCTAGCCCAACCCACTTTTATAGCAAACGCACTCCCAAGATAACCCATTAGTCAACGAATCCACTAATTCCATGAATGGATTAATCCATTCATGAGGTGAGGACCCTGATGGCCTCTTAAAAGTCCCACTTTTAACATCCCTTAAAGATAATTGGATCTCAACCTGAGCTTCAGAGAGTCAACCTATATTCGAACAACAGAAGTTTCCTTAAGGAATAAATTGAGCAAAGATTGTTTTATTGAATGTCGTACAACATGATAGGTTCTTACTACCCAGAAGTTGGCTCCGTGGAAAAAATTTCAAGTCTCACTGCTGAGTCTCCTTTTTCCATTCACCCTCTGAAGGCGTCACATGGTCTTTTCCTAGTTAGACACAGGCATGTTGTCCATAGGAGGCAACTTTTGAAAAAAAATATAATGCAAACTTTACGTGTATATGTCCCCTAGCCTCCATGAAGATTAAAGTAGTGTTTTAGGAAATTCTAAAAAAGAAGATTACACAGGATCCATTAAAAGGGCAGTCTTCTCCCTAGCAACTAGTTTACTTTAAAAATGACACACTTCGTCCACCATCTCTTGGGCAACCAGCATCAGTAAGATTTGGAGTATTCTACCTACAAGACCTAAAGTGATTTTGTTCATGTCAGAGATGTGAGTGATTCCTGGAGATCTCCTGACGTCTCATCCCCGGCTCCTCACTGATTTACCTTATACATTTACCAGTTACACAGAGAAGCTGGATCTTGCTCTCTGCTTAAAGCGCACTGCAAGGCCTAACACTCAGGGGACAGCGCCCTGCGATCTCACTTTCCATTCGTCCAAAGTTACCTTCTTCTTGTCCAGATTCATAAGTCCAAAAGAAGAACAGAGGAGGAAGGAAAGAAGTCAGAAATAGTCCCACACGGAATAATTTTGACGATATTTTGCTTTTTTTCCCCCAATAGATAGTATTATTTGTTGATGTTTACTTTATAATGGATACTTGAGAGTTGTGCCTACAACGGGGTACCGTGTTATGATTTCATGCATGTGGATCTTGCACACATGTTTAAATCAGGTTAAGCATGTTTATCTCCTCAAACATGGATCATTTCTTTATGGGGAAGAATTTCAAATTTCTTTTCTCCTGGGTTTTTGAAATGCACCACACAATATTGCTTGAGTGTGGAAGTCTCAGGAACCCAGGCAAATTCCTTCCTATTGAGACCCAGGTCTTACTCCACTAGAGCATTTTAAACAATGTGGAGTGTTGCCTGGTGCTGTGGCCCACACCTCTAACCCCAGAGGCTCCGGAGGCTGAGGCAGGCAGATTACAAATTCACAGTCAGTCTCAATAGCAATTGAGTGAGGCCCTAAACAACTTAGGAAGACTGTCTCAAAATACAACTTAGAAATGGCTGGAAATGTGGCTCAGGGGTTCAACACCCCTGCTTTCAACCCTGGTTACCCCTCACCCCCCCAAAAAAAAAAACCACTGAAACTAGGGCTGGGTCTCAAGGATGCATTATTGTCTATGATTAGCTCATTCACAAGCAGGGTAATCAGTTAGGGTGTGGGTCTTTACCCCCAAATGTGCCAGGTCTCTTTAGAGAAGGGATCTCATCATCGAGGTGAAGATAGAAAGCCACTCGGTGCATGCACTGCTGAGCACACAAGCACTTGTTTCAGAATTATTCCTAACCAGCTCTCCTCTGGGCTTCACATTCTCTATTGACAATTAGACCCATTAGGCATGGTCAAGTGTGCATCTCCGGTGACAATGCTCATAATCACAACGGATCATCTGGCCCCTGAAATGTCATGTCTTTATGATAGGATTGCACTGTGCTTGTAAATTTGAAGCCCAGCAATATATATATATATATATGATATTCTCTCTTTAGCAAACTTGAGTCTTGTTTGCCATAATATTGTGGCCGTGCTTAGGTGTTCTCGATGGTAGATGATGTGGGATACAGGTGTTCTCAGTTGGCTCCTGTTTGGTTCATAATTCTACAAATGCATGTCACTCAATCCATCAGCCAAATATTGAGCTCACTGCGCTCTGTGCACAGAGACAGGGTCCTCGCCCCCCCCCACCACCACCACTTTCCAGTGGCCTTGAAGTTTTACTAGGAAGAGGAGACTTGCACAGGTAAGAAAGAAATTCAGTGTCAATGGTAGGCAAGGGATTCGAGTGTTGAGAGGTGATGGGGATAGGAGGGCATGTTTCACTTCCTGGGAGAAAAAGCCACCTGCATAGACAGTGACCAGAACAGGTGTCACAGTAAGCTGGGCAGACAGATCAGACTAGGATGAATTTAGATGATCCCAGGGCTGGGGCTGGGGCTCGGTGGTGGAGCACTTGCCTGGCGCGTGTGAGGCCCTGGGCTCCATCCTCAGCACCACATTTAAATAAAGACACGAAATAAAGGTCTCGTGTCCGACTACAACTAAAAGTATTAAAAGAGGAACAGAACGTCATAGGCAGAGGAAAGAGTATGAAAGAAGGAAAGAGAAGGAAATGATTCTAACATTGGTTTTTATCGAGCATGGGCTCTGTGGGAGGCAGCCTGCTAAATATTTGATGTGTAAAATTCATTCAGAGAGAAATTAGGACAAAATTAGAGATGTTGTTGGAAGAGCTTGAAAGAATCAGGAAGGCGGTCTGGGCTGTGGTTTTGGTTCTGCCCGTAGGTGATCTTTTATCACACTAAGATCTTCTCCCTGTAAGTTCTGCTTTTTTATTTTATTTTATTTTTTAATTTGATAAATGAATGGTGTGTTCTAGAGAAATCTGGAAGTTTCCTCCTATTCCGATTCTATGGAAAAAATGTCAACACAGGGAAAATGATTTAGTAACAGTTGAAAATGGATTGGAAATAACAATAGGCCTTGGCTCTTCTGCACTGAGATAGTCGAATCATTCAGTCACTGAATAGCATGTTCGGGGGATTTTCCCAACTCATATCATTTTTTTTTGGCGGGGGAGGAGGGTACAGAGGATTGAACTCAGGGGCACTCGACCACTGAGCCACATCCCCAGCCCTATTTTATACTTTATTTAGAGACAGGGTCTCACTGAGTTGCTTAGGGCCTCGCTATTGCTGAGGCTGGCTTTGAACTCGCCATCCTCCTGCCTCAGCCTCCCGAGCCTCTGGGATGATAGGCGTGCACCACTGCGATTGGCTCATCTCATTGTTTTTATATTTGGATTTTGTGAAAACAGAGCCAGGACTTAGTTATGTGTGTTACATAAGGTCCATAAGGGAGGGGAGGGGGTGTGAATGAATAAATAAAATGCACAGTGATTGTGGGACTCAGGGGATCAGGTGCCCTGTCTAAAAGCGGAGGTCACTGCTGCTTGCTGTCAGTTCTTGGATGAGTGGGAACGTCACCATGTCCCATGCTTCTCAGCAGTGGAGACAGAGAGCTGTGCCTATCTTTATGACTGCACCCATCCGTGGTACTTTTCACACATCAACCCATGACTCTTAAAGCCTCTCTCTGTTCATTTCAGGGAAGAGAGCTTTGAGCCTCAGAGCAGTGAAGTTAACACATCCAGATTTTTTGCAGACATCAAGAAAAGAAGAAGATGGCCAGGCACGGTGGCACCCGATGGCACATACCTGTCATTCCAGCAGCTTGGGAGGCTGAGGCAGGAGCATTGTGTGTTCAAAGCCAGCCTCAGCAAAAGCGAGGCCCTAAGCAACTCAGTGAGACCCTGTCTCTAAATAAAATACAAAATAGGGCTAGGGAGGTGGCTCAGTGGTCAAGTGCCCCTGAGTTCAATCCTCTTTACCCTCCTCCCAAAAAAAGTGTATCATGCATAAGGTTAGGAGGGGCAGGGAGAAGGAATGAACTACAGTTCTGGGCCCGCAGGTGGAACAACAGGTGCTGGGGACAATGTGCTGCCGGACCTAGGGAGAGGCTCTTCCTCATCTCTCTTTCTGGGTGGCTTTGATCCTTTGGTGCAGTCAGCTGTCTGCTGTGACCTCAGTGGTGACGGAGGCCCATGCACATCTGAAGCATCAGTTGGATCAGAGCACAGCCTCGATGTCCAAGTCAACTTTCGCTGGCATTTCATGCTGACTTCTGTGGGTTTTAATAATTGCATATTCTTCAATGTTCACGTTATTTATCTGGCTGGCTGGTGCAGGGCCCATGCCATCCCTGGTCACTGCAAACGTACCCACCCAGCCACATCTCCTGCTCTGTCTTGCCCACCTGTGAGGATTCTATGCAATAGCAGCAGCATTGTCAGAAAGGAATTCCAAATCTAAGGCCTCCCAAGTGTGCATAGCTGATATCAAAGCCTTTGACATGATAAACGGTTTTCTTTTCAAGATATATACTGGAGCCAGAGCAGTGGTACATACGTGTCTTTAATCACCGCAGCTCTGGAGGCTGAGGCAGGAGGATCGAGAGTTCCAAGCCAGCCTCAGCAACTCGGCAAGGCCCTAAGCAACTCACTGAGATCCTGTCTCTAAATAAAATCCCAAAGGGGCTGGGGAGGTGGCTCCGTGGTTAAATACCCCTAGGTTTAATCCCTGGTACCCCCCCCCCAAAAAAAAAAAAAGACATAGTGGAGAATAGCTCTCAAAGTGTGTATGAAACAGTTGACTGTGAAAATCCTGGACTATGTATGTTTCCTCTCATCCTCAACAAAGTCAAGAGCTTTACAGAGTCCATCACCAATCCACCTGTTCAACATCTCCAGCCGTATCCTGCTGGGAGCTGATTCTCAGGCCCGTAACCACTTTATAATCCGAGCAACTTGAATCAAGACTCCTGTCCTGGAAGATGCCAGGTTTTTTGCTTCCATTTGGTACCAGATTCTTCTGACAGACTGTTTGTTGAAAGTTTTGCCCCTATATTTTCTCCCCAATGATTTCTTGTTTCCTGAGTTCCTCCAGATTAATACCTAACAGCTGTTTGTCTATCATGTGAAACTCTTACATAATTAAGACTTTCTCGCTCGCAGCCATTTATTTTCAAACCTGGATTGAGCTAACTTGTTCCACAGTTTGGAGAAAAGTTCTTTTTTTTTTTTTTTCCAGTGTCATTTCTTATGCATGCTCAAAAATAAAGACGACTTAATGGACGATGATATATCCCCTGGCCTATAAATATTAATGTGAGTGCCATTAGTTGGAGTGGAACGCATTCATTGGCGAACATTTCTCAAGAATATAAATGTTAATTTATTTTTTGCTTTAGAGAATGTATTCTTTGCATTTGGAATCATTTCTGCCTAATTGGTATCAGCTCTTCTCGCATAAATAAATGATATAAACTAAACTCAAATTACCAGCCCCCCCAGTGACCCAGGAGAGGCCGAGTTCTGGAACCTTCCTGGACCTTATCACTGATTACGACAGGCATGACCATCCCGCTAATGAGATGAACCCTTTTGGTTGACACCGTGTGGCTTTGATGTCGAAGCGCAGATAGAACTTTGTGGAGCTTCTTTCTTCCTGAAAATATTTCATTAGGTACAATTAAAATATACAAAAAAAAAAAAAGGAGATGCTCATTCTACAGCTTATTGTCGACCATTATCTAAACCATCCACAAATAAATCTAAGTCAAATTGACCTCCTTGATCTGACCTGACTCCATTTACCTATCTATACTGACTGCCTGTCTAATTCTGGCTTCCTGGGGATCGAGTTAGAGTTAGCATCTTGGAGTGGACATGTTCTCTTCCACTGAAAGTTTCCTAAGTGAATGTAAAATAAAAATAATAATGATTAACCACATCAAATGAGGCATCTGTAAAAAGTTGGATTGGGATGAGTAATTGATTAAAATAGATAGTCATCATTATATGGGGCTTAATAGTTAAAACAGGAAGTTGAAAGTGTTCAAAAGCAGGAATCTGTCCTAGGATTCAGCATGGTGGTTGTAGCACAAAGAATTTAGTCTATTTGGGTTTTAGGGGCTGCTTCTCAAATATAATAGCTGACATTATTTTTTTATAAAAGAGGCTACAGCCAAATATCGCTCATGCATTCAATAATCTAATTAGGAGAACTTGACTGCAGGCATGAGTTGGCTGATTTGGGGATATGAAGAGTTTTTGAGAGACAGTTCTGAACTCTGCATCTTCAGAGCAAGCATAAATCCCTTTGGGGAGCCCCTCTCTGTCTCTCCATTTCTCTGTCCCTTGTAAGTTCATAGGATATGAACAGCCCAGAAGCACCGGCTGCTGTTTGTCCTGACTGGTGAGCTGAGGAAGCCTGCAGACACAGAATAAACAAGACTCCTGGCATTTCTTACCTGTATGCATTATCAAGCGTGCGCCGTGTGCACGTGCTATCTTGTGCACATATTCTATTAACTTCTTTTAAGTCAAAGGTAGCTTGATCTGTTTGCCTCATCCCCTTGTTTCACAGGGGTGCACGTTTGGTCTGAGAGAGACATGGTACAAGCTGCCCAAGCAGCAGCTGGTGCATAGTAGAGGCAAGTTCTGCTACTGAGCACTCTGTCTCTAGAACTTAGCTCTTCAGAACCCTCCCTTCAAACTCTGGATATGAGCACAAGCAAACAGATCCACTGGGATCTGATGGGTGGAGTAAATTAATGGTTGATGGCTCTGTTCAAAGTAGAAATAAATGCAGTGAACTCCATAGATGATTTAATTGGACAGAAAAGTATCCTTCATGGTGGATTATTCTGTTCAAAGTAGAAAAATAAATGCAATACATTTCATGCATTCTTCAACGTTTTAAAGATTTAAAGGTTAATCCTGAGGTTACATATCACCTGAGTGATATAGAAAATAAAAATTTTCTTTCCTTTTATTTTTTTTCTGAATTTCTAAAAACTTTAGTATAAAGATCCCGGACCTTTAACCAGGTAGTTGCTGCAAAAATAATTAGTGGAAACAGTTATCCATTTGCCCTTCTCCATTTCTCAATCTTCCCTGCTTATATGCTGGAGCTAGTTAGGTAGCTTGAGCCAATGGGTGGTGGCAGGATGTGACAGGCTGTAGGTCTAGGCTGAATTATATCATCCTTTCCTCTCTTTCCCTTGTGGTGTCCATACCAGCCATTGCTAATGGACATGACACAGAAGGGCTACAAGACCCAGAAGGGTTGCCTCAAATCCCACCATGCACTGGAATTCATTTACATACTACTAGACACAGAAGGGCTGCCCCATATCCCAGCATGCACTGGAATTCATTTACATACTACTCCTGTTTGGCTCCTAATTGGCTGTTTTAGTCAGCTATCTTTTTATTGTTGTGTCCCCAAAGACCTGACAAGAATAATTAGAGGAGGAAAAATTCATTCTGAGTCTCATGGTTTCAGAGGTCTTAGTCCATCCATGGTCAATTCCATTCCTTGGGTTCTGAGATGAGGCAGAACATCATGGCGGACGTGTGTGGTGGAGGAAAGCTCATGGCCTTGATCAGGAAGCAGAGAGAGAGCTCCACTCAATTAAGACAAAATATATATCCCCAAGGTATGCCCCCCTGTGATCCACCTGCTCCAGCCACACCCTACCTGCCTACAGGCACCATGCAGTTGATCCCTATCAGGGAACTAACATGCTGATTAGGTGAAGTTCTCTTAACCTAATCATTTCACCTCTACCCTCAGGGGCTTGTTGAGGATACCTGACATCTAAACCATAACACTAACTGAGGTTTGCAGGTGCTTATCCTGATCCATGGGCTAGCCTTATCCGACTCCTAGGGAAGTTTAATTATCCATAGGTGAGAAGGGAATACCCATGATTCATCCACGCACTTTCTATTTATTTATTTATCTATCTATTTATTTGTGGTTCACCTTGGGGCAAACCTTTCTTGGAAAACAGAATTCGTTTTACATGCAATAACCCATGGCGGCTACCAACATCCCAGGCCTCTGGTAACCTCAGATCATAGAAACTGAAGATGTCAGTGTGTGTCTGATTAGGGAATGGTTGACTGTTACCTGAAGCCTTCCGTATGTGATAGCAGAAGTCGCTCTCCTCCGTAGTGAAGGGGTGTTCCGTGTCCCAGAGCTAAACCGCTCTGGGACAGAATTCCAGGAAAAACCACAGCCATTGGCTCGGACACTTTGGCAAGGATTCCTTGAGGTCCAAGTTTCACCCTCAAAAAAAAAAATATGAAAAATGAAAAAGTCATTTTGTCATCCTTTCTTCTCTGTTCTAAAAAAAAATATGTCTCCTTTTAAGTGTTTGGGATTACAGATCTGCAGCTAATATCCAAATAAACTTCTGTGTCATCCAATCCCCGGAGATGTACTGCTTCAGAATGTATAAATATTTAAGGATGTTTAAAGGATGTCTCTTAGGTTTTATGTTATAATCTGGGAATTTACTAGAAATATCTGGGGAGGGGCTGGGGTTGTGGCTCATCAGTAGAGTGCTCACGTAGCACGTGCGAGGCCCTGGGTTGGATCCTCAGCACCGCATAAAAATAAATAATTAAAATAAATGTATGTAAAATAAAAAGAAATATCTGGGGAAGTTAATACCCCCCACTACCTATTAAAGGCCCCCAAATCTTGTCTCAGATACAAATAAGATAGTTAAGGGTCTCCACTGAGAAGATTACTGGGTATCTCAGACCTCCTGGTCACACATCAATCCTTCCTCATAAAAATAGTGCGCATACCTAAAGGAAATATCGAATGCCAAATAACGACAGCACCGGCCAATCTGACATCCTCTATTGTGAGGGTTTGTCACCCTGGCTTTCCAATCATTTTCAAATCCCACCTGCTTTCAGATCCTTCAAAGCTGGCTTTCTATTTTGCTAGGATTTGCTCCATAGAAAATAAACAGATGGGGCTGAAAAAAATCCAGAAATACAAATGGGGTAGAAACTGCCTCAGGCTTTTGAACAGCATCAAAACAAGTTGTGTGTTTTTTTTTTTTTACTTTTTCCTGTTTGACAAACAAATCTCCTGAAACACAAAACCGCAGTAGGCTTTCCCTCTCAGCCACCGTCCAGTAAGTTTTATTTTGTCTTGTTTCTCTTGAAATCCAAAGCTAATTTTAGGATTCTTTATTTTTTTTTTTTAATTTTGATGAGTGAATGATCAATGACTGGTATTTGGAAAGTATATTAAACTAGGGGGGAAAAAAATCTCTGTGCAAGACGTTAGGATGTATGGATTCCTTTATTTCATCAGTGAGGAACTTGGGGGGCGCTAATCTCATTAATTAAATGGCCTTCAAATAAAGGCCATGTCCATTGACAGCTGACAGAGATAAATTATGCCCAAGATAGATTTCAGTTCTCTCGCATATGCTTACCCTTTATGTGTGGAACTTCCACATACAGGCATCTAAGTTAAACATAATTTTTTTTTTCTGAATACTCTATTTTTTTTTGGCAGAACTTTGTCAAGTAACTTCAAGCCTAGGATTTGGAGAAGAAAAGGAAAGGGCAGAGAAGCTCAACGCAGCAGCTCAAGGCAGACCCAAGGGACAGTTGGGCAGGTTGTGTCCTGCACAAAGCGCCGGGCTCAGGTCATGAATAGGGACTTAAATCCAATTTGAGTTCTGCTCCCCGAGCCCCCCCAGTCTGGTGGCTCCATCAGTTTGTACTGAGAAGGTTTCAAGTTTGTCCGGCCCCTGGTGGTATACCCTTTAGAAAAAGACACCTTTTTCTGATTCACAGAAAGGCCCCGTATGTTGCTGGCAGTGAACCGGTTGCTTGGCCTGAAAGGGGTGAAGGCTGTTTTGGTGATGCTCTCTGCTTCTGAGGCCAAGGATCATGGTAGCACCCCAGTGCCTTCAGAAACACAATAGGAAGGCCTGGGCAAGCGAGGTCAAAGGTCGAAATCCCAGGTCCACTCTGACAGTCCATCAGAAGTGGAGGAAAGAAGAAGGGGGCATGTGCACAAAATGGTACAGCGACAGCTAATGTGAGCATGGCCCTGAAAGGCCCTGGATTCCGTCTTGCTGTGCTCAAATCCTCCATCTCTCCAGAAAACCGGCTGCTCACAGAGCTTGGGACCATTCACAATGGCCTTGCATATTTAGGTGACCCCTTGTAAGCGAAAGCTTGGCCCTTGTCCCCAGTGCCGATGAATGCCAATGTAATAATGAGGACGTTGTTTTGAGAAAAAGGAAAAGAAGGCTTATTTCTTTGCTAGCAAAGGAGAAATACATAGGACTCCCGTCCAAAGGTTGTGACTCTCCCCATCAGGAGGGACAGGGGGGTCCCAGGGAGTCCTGATGGTGTGTTAGGATTCCCTTGTTAATTGGGGAGACATTCCCTGCCCAGATCCTCTGCAGCATCTCCTTCCTGTAGTGGGTGTGCTCCAGGGTAAAGAACTCGGGGAAGAAAAGATCACACTGTGTCCCTAATCTTGTTAGGGAGGGGGAGAGGGGAGAAGAGAGAAAAAATAAACATGTTCTTTAAAAAAATAATAATAATAATCCTTAGCACAGGGGGCTATATTCAGAAGGTAAAGGGACCACTGTTACACTGTTGGGGGGGCGGGCTGGTTCTGCTGATGTACAAGAGCTGGAGTTTCCCCCAGAGAAGAGCTCCACAGTTAGCTCTTTGGGGGCAGGGCTGGGTACAGTCCGACTTCTGTCCTAGTAGAAAGTTTAAGTGAATACTTCTGTCCTATAACATATTGAATGCATATCTAATCAGAAAACAAATAAGGAAATCATAAAGAAAAAACAAACAGACTAGATTTGACTCTCTAGAAATCAAGCAATCTCTCCCTTAGCTATTTAAGTTTTTCAAAAGACACTGCATCTATATTTTCAGGGTTTTATTTCATTTTATTTTATTTTATTTTAGTTGTGGATGGACACAAGACCTTTACTTGATATGTTTATTTTTATGTGATGCTGAGAATCAAACCCAGTGCCTCACACATGCTGGGCAAGTGCTCCACAACACCAGCCCTGTATTTTCAGGTTTGACCTGCCTCCATATTCGCTCACCAAGGCACTAAAACCTGACTTCCACCTGAGTGAACTCAATGTGACTAGTCCTGCTCAGGTCACCATTAACCAATAACCTACTGGTCACCCGTGAAAAAGGTCACATCCTCTTCTTATTTAGCCTCTGTAGTAGTCGCTTTTCTACACCATTCTCTCTCCCTTGAAACGTCCCTTGGTTCTGATGACCTTGAATTCACCTTGTCTTCCTTCCACTGAAGTTCCTACCTGCACATATGGATCTTCTTTGGAAAACTGGGAAATGTGACAGAGCCATGCTAAATAACAAGGCAGATTGCTGGAACCTTACCATCGTTTGGGCCAAATGCCCTTGTTCAAAAACTCAATTTGTATGCGACAGCCCTATTCTCATATTTGTTTTCTGCTCATTCTTGCTTTCCTTTGTTCATTTCTAACGACCCTACATGCTCTATGTGAGTGATATCCTACAACAATGTGATTTCATAATCAGACTTGAGCTAGTCAGTTTTTCATCACTGGGATAAAGTACCTGAGATAAAGAACTTGAAAGGAGAAGAGATCTCAGGTTCGGTCCATGGTCCATCGCTTTGGGGGCTGTGGCAAAGCCATACAAAATGGCGGAGAGCGCTTGGTGGGGCAGAGCAGAACAGCTCTCCTCATGGTGACTGGGAACCAAAGAGAGAAAAGAAGGGTCCAGGGTCTCAATATCACTTTCCATGGCATATATCCAATGACCTAACCTCCTCCCACCAGGCTCCACCTCCCAATAGTCCCACAGGCTGACAAATAAGACCATAGCATGGGTCGTTGGAAGGCATTTAAGATCTAAGCTGTAACAATGTTGTTCTAAATGCAAGATTATTTTTTTTCCAATTCTTACACATAAGCTCCACGCAAAGCCTTGAGGACTTCATGATGTCGTTACACAATAGTATTTAAATCACCGAAGCTTTGAAAACATGAAAAAGAAGGCAATAATAGGAGCAAAGTTTAAAAGACAGGTAAAAAGAGGTCTTTCCCCTAATTTACTCATGTTTCACGGTGGGAAGTCAATAGATATTATGTGAAAAGTTATTACATCTGTAAAGGAAAGGTATAACTACATCACACGGAGTTATAATGATAACTGCAAGAAGAATAAAGAGCTGAAACGGAAATAGGACACCATCACTTGCTTCCAGGGCATAAAAGAGAATACAGAGGAGGAGGGAGGGTTTTGCTGTTTGATTTGATGCAGTTCTATACCATTGAATTTTTAAAAAAACCATGCATTACTAAGACACTAAAACAAACTTAGGGCGTATATCCACGTTGAGTATTTATTAAGAAATGAAAAAAAAAGGAAGCTGGGTGGGTTGACCTTTCAATCGCCTTTCATGTGGAGAGCCTGTGATTCTGTGATCAGAGAGACTGTTAGGGAGATCAGTCTTGCAGCGGGACGTAGGATGGATAGCCGTGGAAAAGGAGGGTGCAGAAGCCAATTACTAGGTTAATACGGTAAGGAAGGCAGGGGAGTAATGAGGATCTGAACAACGAAGGTGTATGTAGGCAGGGGGAGAGAAGGAAGGTTAAAGACGAGGGAGAAATCTGTCATTTGGAAATTGGAGGAAGGTTCAGGGTGAGGGAGAAGAAGGTGTTCACTTGACGTGTTGTTTCAAGTCAGGGTGATTATAAGACTCGTATTAACTGAAATAAAACAGCCAGAAAGAGAGGGACATATGCCCATGGCTAGTCTGAGCCGAGAGGGAGGAGATGGGGAGATGGTAATGATGGAAACCATCGTAGTCATTGGTAGGCAGAGATTTCAGAAGGCATGAGGCTGGTTAGAAGACATTTAGAGAGGTATCTGTTGAACACCTTGACTCCTGCTATCCAGCTAGGGAAGGCTGGAGATCATTCCTGAATAGGTGGATCTATATTTGTGGTTTGATACGGTCTCAAGTGAAGAAACCACACACAAACACACACACACACACACACACACACACACAGTGAAATGATCTATCATGAATACTATTAAAAGTAAATAACAGTAACAGTACTGTACTAAAAACATCTGCCAGAGACTACATAGATGACAAAAATAATTGGTCCTATTGCCTATCTGGTACCATCAGAGTCTTCTTTGGGCAAATAGGAGATTATAAAAAGTATACAGGTAAATTTGTCATTGGAATCATCTCTTATTTCCCTCAATTCACCAAAATCATAAGAATTGAATTTCCACCAGCTATGATTGTGCATGCCTGTAATCCCAGCAAGTTGGGAGGCTGAGGCAGGAGGATCGCAAGTTCAAAGCCAGCCTCAGCAGCTTAGTGAGAGCCTAAGCAACTTAGTGAGATTCTGTGTCAAAATGAAATATTTGTAAAAGGGGAGTTGGGAGGTAACAGTGTGAAAGTGTCCCTAGGTTAAATC
The DNA here is from genome assembly GCF_001458135.2 of Marmota marmota marmota. Classification (NCBI taxonomy): domain Eukaryota; kingdom Metazoa; phylum Chordata; class Mammalia; order Rodentia; family Sciuridae; genus Marmota; species Marmota marmota. Next base: position 7,651,463 of record NW_026000168.1, read on the forward strand.
AGAAAGAAAGAAAGAGAGAGAGAGAGAGAGAGAGAGAGAGAGAGAATTGAATTTTCTAATTTAATAGAAGTAAATTAGAGTGTCTCCTGGGACATGGATTCACAGCCATTCACTTTATTTGGATTTTTTAAACGTATATTTAGACATGCTTCTTAGTAAACCGATTTTTAAAAATCTTTAAATGTACTGTAAAAAATTCCAGTTAATTCAAAATCAGGAAAGGAGGCAAGATCAAGCCTGTCACTATTATAAAGAGAAATGAAATCTCAATAGATTAATGAAGAGAAGTTTATTCCTCTGTCAAGTACAGCTTATTGGGACAAGAGTAGGGATCTGCTCCAAGCCGTTATTCTAGGATTTGGGCCTCAAGAGTTTTTTCATGACATATCAGGTCTGCCAGGGTTACGACCCCCCCATCATCAGACAGGGGACAAGACAGGTGGGTGTACGGGACGATTATGTGGTCCCGACCAGAAGTGGGGAGCACCACTTCCACCTGTATTCTTCGATCCTAAACTCAGGACGCCTGGCCACACTTTACTGCAATGGTTTCTAGGAAAAAAAGAAGAAAGAGAAAGAAAGAAAGAAAGAAAGAAAGAAAGAAAGAAAGAAAGAAAGGAAGGAAGGAAGGAAGGAAGGAAGGAAGGAAGGAAGGAAGGAAGGAAGGAAGGAAGGAAGGAAGGAAGGAAGGAAACGGGGTAAGGAGAGAAAGAGCAGAAAGAGAGAGAAAGAAAGAAAAAGATAATAAACACCCTTTCTCTGTACCCCAAGGCAAAAGAAATGGGGTTGGTTTGGTGCAGTTAGGGCTCTCGTACATCATCAGACACCTGGTTCACCCTTCACCCTGCAGATAGAAGTCCTCCCTCCCTCCCTGCCTTCCATCCAGTCTCTGTGGGAAGCTCAGTTCCAAGATGTCTCTGTGAAGCACACCAGCTCCATGTGGCTTCTCCTAGGCCATCACCTGTGATTGAAAGGGAGAGAATCTGAGTTCACCTTACCCCCCACGCCCACACACACACTATTAAATGGACAAGCAACAGCAACATAATAAAGTCCCATTAGAAAAGAAAAACATAAATAAGAGGAAACACACAGAAGTCACCAGGTCACTGGTCCCTCGAACTCTGAATCCTCCTGGGTACCGCTACACCTCTGTCCTGTCTGTGCCATCAATGTGTTAGTGTGCCTTGTGTGACTATGACCCGCATACCGCACAAGAACCGCTTAGAGGAGGAAATGTTTATTTTGGCTCATGGTCTCAGGGCTTTGGTCCATGGACGGCTGACTCCATGGCTTTGGGCTCAAGGGGAGGCAGAACACCATGGCGGAGCCTTGTGGGAGAGGGAGGCTGCTCAGTCATGGCAGCCAACATCAGAGAGAGTTTGAGTGCTAACAGTCAGGGCATGCCCCCAGTGACCTGTTTCTCCCAGCCATACCTCACCTGCCTATATCATCACGCAGTGCAGAAGTACTTTCAAATTATTAACCCAAGCCTGGCTCGGTGGTGTACACTTGTAATCCTGGTGACACAAGAGGCTGAGGCAGGAGGATTGCGAGTTTGAGGCCACCCTGGGCAACCTAGCAAGGTCCTAAGCAATTTAGCAAGACCCCCATCTCTAAGTAAATAGATAAGCAAATACATTAATACATAAAGAGCTGGGGACGAAGCACAGTGGCAAAGTGCCCTGGGTTCAATCCCCAGTACCAAAAAAAAAACAAAAAAACGTTATTATACTTCAAGTGGATTAATCCACCCATCAGGTGACAGCTCTCATAACCCAATCATTTCACCTCTGCACATGACGGCATTGTCGTACCCTGGAGCTTTTGGGAGACACCTGTTATCCAACCATAAGGGTCAGTTTCCTTATTAGGTCTGGATTTTGTTTTCTTGGAGCCACAGGAAGAGGGGGTTTTCATGGTTTTCTACATTCTTTGAATCTGCCTGTGTTATTGTTTTCAGTTTAGGTTTTTGGTTTTTTTTCACATTGACTTTCACATTGCCAACCCCAATTCTTGCCATCTCATCACAAGCATTTCAGACCTGTGGTGCTTACAGAGGGAAGGGTTTTTAAGGAAACCGTGTCCCCTGATTTTTGCCTCAATTTCCTGCCCCCTTAATCGATCTGCTACCCTTTGAATAGCCCCCCTGGGTTCGGTGAGGGTCTTGATGTTTGGGCTATCACAGGTGACGGGGGGTGGCCGCATAGTCTCAGTGATGGGGGAGGTCTCTGGACACTTGGTTACAAGAGATGACGAGGACAGGGAAAGGCTAGTTTCTCTTCACTGAGACTGCGGGAGGTTTTCACATACCAGACGCCCATTTTTCCAAATGCTTAACTCTCAGATGAACAGCCCTGTGGCCTTCAGTGCCTCTTCCTTGTCCCTCTCTGCTCATGCATTCCTGGCTGAGTAACTGCCCACCAGCAATCTGGAGGCTGTCGCTTAATTGCAAAACCCTGTCCCCCAGTTGGACTTCTCTACAAATCTGAGTCTAAAATGTATATTTGTCACTCAGAGACCGTTTTTTCCTAGTTTATTTCCTGTTTGGCATCGAGAAGCATGAACTGTTCCAAATCTTGCTGGACCTCCATTCTCTGGACACTTTTATTCTCTTTTATTCTCTGTGCAAAGCAGCTGATGCTGGTTCAGCCTGATCTCCATGTTCTAATACCCTGATTGGCTCAGCCGGTGGCTACCCACCCTCTTCAGTAATCATGAAAGAGTTAGCGATGTTGTTCTAGCTATTATTTCACTGGAAGGAATGTTTTTTTAATTCATTATTATTTTAAGTACCCTTGTTTACCGGGTACCCTGTGATCATTTGATACACGTATGTAATATGAACTGACCATATGGGTGTGAAATAAATCAGACAGAAAGACAAATACCACGTATTCTCTTTCATCTATGGATATTTTTTTGAAAACCCATCTGAAGGTGGTATAGTACTTGCTAGAGGCTAGGAAGTCCTCAGAATGGAGGAGGAAGACTGGACAATGTGTTCTGAGACCGAAGTCATAAATTCCACTTGTTCAACGGCAAAGTGGGGGGACTGGTAGTTCACAACAACCTATTATGTATTTTATGAATAACCAACCAGAAGAGAAGGGCTTCACTTCTTCAAATACCAAGGCCTGATTCGTAGATGGACTCATTAATCACTCTGATCTGATCAGAACACACCGTGTACCTACCGTGATATATCACACTGTACTTCATAAATACATACAGCTGTTCATTGTGTTAATAAAAATTGTAAAAATGCTCCATGAGATGAAAAAAATATATATTTCAGCCGTTTTCCTTAGAGTCAGAAGCTTTGTGTATATATTTTCTGCCTTCTGAGCTATCACAGCAAATGAATGTTTTATCTCTAAATAACCTGAGTTTCCATGTCTGCTACCCATGACATTCGGTTTTTGGCCACCTACTAATTAACTGTTATGTAAAACACACCCTCGAATGGGTGTTCTGGAGAGAGCGTCCCCTCTGCCACTCTGGTATCCGAAAAGTTGGCACAAAGTAGAACTCACCGTTATGTTCGTCATACCACCATCCAATGTCTGTTCTTGTCTGTCAAATAATATAGTAGTGGTTTTGTAAGTGGCACACTCCAAAGCCTGGGTGACTTGGTGCATTAGAAGATTATTTGTTGCTCACCTAGTGTGACCATGAGCGGGGTGTGGGAAACTGGAGTTGGAAGACGCTCTGCTCTCTTCAATAGGTACATTCCAAGATGGCCCCAGGCATTGTTCGGAAATGAGTAGCTTGGGAAAGCAGGAGAAGATCAGCAGAGGGGAGCCAGCCCTGAGCAAAAGCACCCTCCCCCTTCACCTACGTCTCACCGATTAGAATCAACTACGTGGACCAAACTACCTTCAAGAGAAACTGGGAAATATGGTCTAGATGCGTTCTCCATAGAGAGAGGAAATGGGAATAGAATATATTCTGTGCCACAGATGCTAAACGAGGGCTTTGATTGGGTCTTTGCATTAGGTCTGAACTGCCCGGCTACCAGGGTAAGAAAGAAGCATGTTAATAAGTAAAGGCATACAGCTCCTTAGGGGAGTATAAGGCTTTCCTGGAAATAAATCCCCCCCCCCCCCAAAAAGGATTTTCTTCCTAACTTGCAAACTTGCACGGGGACTGTGAAGTGGTGTAACAGACATTGCTTTGGACAAGAGTCTTAAAATCAATTTAATAGTAGCTTTTCATATATTCCACATGACATTAAGTAGTAATTTGAGAAAAGTTGACCCTCATTAGTGGGAGCCAAGATCCCCATTTTAAGAAGGATGGACAGTGTTTTATGGTGACTCTGCTGGCATTCACGAATCCCCTTGTCCCTTAATTGTTCTTCTCTAATCTCTTCTCTGAAGAGAAGGAAATGCTCTCATGCTTTTCGCTTGAAAGCTAAAACCAAGTGAATTTTCTGGCGCACGATTTGGTCAGATTCATTCTAGCCACCACCCCGAAATCAACAGTGTCCAACACGCCCGTTTGCCAACCGTTTGCATAAACATGATTGACTCCCACCACTGGTTAAAGAAGACCCGAGGACACAGTGGCCCAAAAGCTGCAGCTGCCCAAGCAGGTCAGGCAACAAAGCACTGTCCCAGGAGGGAACTAACTCGTGCAGAGAGATGGGCTCAAACCTGAGCTCTGTCCCAAGAGAGTACTGTCATTTGGGCAAGGTCACTATTTCAAGCCGCCGGTTTCTCATCCTTTCAAATGGGACATCAATTTTTTGCAACATCCCCGTAGTCTTTGAAGAAGCCAAAGGTGTTCTGTGCCTATAAATGTCTTTGTGCAAGACTTGATAAAGATAAGCTGTTATTATTGTTAGTTATTCCTTATCCTAGGAAACGTGGAGAACAGCATAGCGATGGACCCAACAAGGTTAATCTCCTCTGGGACCATTCACTCCCCAACTGGCCATGTATGTCCACATGGATCTATGTCTGCCCTATGTCTTTACATATAAGCAGCATTAGCTCCGAACCATGCCAAATTGCTCATGGACTTAGAAGAGGAGAATCCAGTAAATAGGACAGTGAACTTTATCTAAAATATCAATTTGAAAGAAGGAATCCAAGCACCCACATTCTTGCGAATAGAGACTAAATTTGCAATCCGCGAATTGCATAGTTCCTGGAAGGAGATGGGGGAAGATTGTCCTTGTTACATAAACTAATCTTATCGTTGGTTATTATGAAAGCACTTCCCAGAATTATGCTGTATATGATTTTTTTTTTCTTTCTGTCAGGATTCTAGGTTGCTCGAAAAGATAACCTGCTAGTACAACAAAATCAGCTTTCTTCCTCTGGCATACAATTTTATCTGCTGGTGGCTATCTGCAGAACTCACATAATCATATTCTATTTTTTTTCCCCTATCAGAGCCTGTTGGATTAATCCTACTGTTCTTGCCGTTGTTTGAAAACCATAAATAAGATACAAATATGAAAAACAGACGTTTACCATATGCAACGCTCTGTTATTAAGCCATATGCTGTGTTCCTATGATCCATTACACATCCCAGTTACAGCTATGAATGCTTAATCATTGTTTCGTTTTACAATTTTAATTACATTAGTGTATTTATTGATGATTTATTTAACGGCTTTTTGAAGACATTTTTTTTCACCATTTTTTGATGTTGCACGTCCCAGAAACACAGTGATGAAAAGATTTCAACCAAGGTGCTGAAAGTGTGGAATATCTAACTTCTGTATTAAAAAAAAAATCATTGTGTCTTTCTTCATTTTTTTGATATTTTTAAACATAGATCAAAGGCGGAAACTTATTCCTTGTACTTTGATACAATGTGTACGTAATTGTAATTTTCCCAAACATCCAGATTTATTTTTAAAAGTTTTATCTGAGTTTTCATATTTCGGATCATTTCGGTTCCACGTGTGTCTGAAGAATTGAATATGAATCACCAAAAATTTCTTAAATAATAAATGCTTTCATTTTATTTTGTGAAAGAAGACCTTAATGTAAAATAGTTATTTCAGCAGCATATGAGAAGGTCCTTAGCTAAGGAGGAATTATTTTTAAAAAATACCTTTTGGGGGCTGGGGATCTAGCTTAGTTGGTAGAGTGCTTGCCTTGCATTGCCTTGCATGCATAAGGCTCTGGGCTCAATCCCTAGCATTGCAGAAAAAAAAAGAAAAACATTTTATTGGGATATTGTGATGCCCTCATATGAGGTCATATGTCATCAAACTATTTATAACGATCAGGGTAAGAGAAAGAAAGACCCTACAATCAAAGACACTTGCAATGAAAAAGTTTTACTGCTCAATAGTTGCCTGTGTGACTTGGGAAATTTACCTGGTATCTTAGAGCTTCCGTCCCCTCCCCTATAAAATAGGGGAAAGTCCTATCTATCTGTCTCTGACAGACTGGCCAGTTGCTCCCCATATCCATAGGTCTCCCATCAATTCTGCTCCTGTAGGTGGGTAAGACCAAGGGATAGATATGTCCAGTGGGATCTCTTGGGAGAAAGCATTCCAGAGCAGATAGCAGCTGTCTGGATCCTTCTTCTCCAGATATAAAGGAGATAAATATGAGGTACATATTGAGATGGTAACATCACAGGGTTGAAACCACCTGAATTTCTGAAACACAGCATGATAAAAAAAAAAGCTTCTGGAAGTTTCACATGACCCCATGTTAAAATTTATTGTTTTACAGCAAAGGATGCAACCAAGAATGGGAAGAGAGAGCCTGCAGAATGGGAGAGAATCTTTGCCACCTGCACCTCCGATAGAGCATCGATCTCCGGAATATACCAAGAACTCAGAAAACTTAACACCAAAAAAACCCAAATAACCCAACCAATGAATAGGCCAAGGAATTGAACAGACACTTCTCAGAAGAAGAAATAGGAATGGTCAACAAATATTTCAAAGAATGTAAAACATCTCTGGCAATTAGAGAAATGGAAATGAAAACCATGCTGGGATTCCATCTCACTCCAGTCAGAATGGCAATTATCAAGAACACAAGTAACAATAAATGTTGGCGAGGATGTGGGGGAAAAGGTACACTCATACATTGCTGGTGGGACTGCAAATTGGTGCAAGCACTCTGGAAAGCAGTATGGAGAGTCTTTGGAAAACCACTTGACCCAGTTATCCCACTCCTAGGCATATACCTAAAGGACTTAAAAGAAGCATACTATAGGAACACAGCCACATCAATGTTTATAGCTGCTCAATTCACAGTAGCTAAGCTATGGAACCGACTTGGGTGCCCTTCAACAGATGAATGGATCCAGAAAACGTGATATATCTACACAATGGAATATTACTCAGCCACAAAGAAGAATAAAATTATGGCGTTTGCTGGTAAATGGATGGAACTGGAGAATATAATGCTAAGTGAAATAAGCTAATCCCAAAAAACCAAAGGCCAAATGTTCTCTCAGATATGCTAACACACAATTCGGGTAGGGAAGGAAGAATAGATGTTCATTGTGTTAAACAAAGTGGAATGAAGGGAAGGGAGGGGAATGGGAATAGGAAAGAATGAATGGGACAGAACTATCCTCTGTTCATATACAAATACACAACCAATGTAACTCCACATGGTGTACAACCCCAAGAATGGGATCCTAATTTGAATAAGTTATACTCCATGTATGTACAATATGTTAGAATGCACTCTACTGTCATGTGTATATAAAAAGAATTTTTAAAATATTTTATTGTGCTAAAGCCACAGAGATTTGGGAATTTACATGTTGATGCTGCATAGAAATAAAGTCTTATTAGATGGATTGAAGACTAACACAAAGAGATTAAGTAGTTTCACATCTATGGATATGTAATATGAATGGAATAAATAACACCAGGTGGTAGTAATAGTCATTGTCATTGGAACTTTGGCCCCACAGTGACCCTTGGGAAAAATCAGTAGATATTACCATCATATTTTGGAAGAGATGGAATCGAGGCTCATGCCTTCTAAGGATGGATCTGAAATGTCCTTCAAAAGCCAGATTGGTGCTGTTGGGGGATGGTAGAAGTGTCTAAGAGGCGAGGACTAGTGAGAAGTCTTCAGGTCATTGGGGGCGTGTGCTCAGAAGGAATTGGGAACCCTGGTGTGTTCCTCTTTCTCATCTCAACCATGAGGTGACTGACTGGTCTGCTACAAGAAACCTCCAAACCTCTGAGCCAGAATAAACCTTTCCTCTTTGTAAGTAGATCATCCCAAGTATTCATTAATACAGTATCCACCCTTCTCTTCAAGTATGTGACAGAGTCGAAGTTCAAAGCCATCCACTTTGTTTCCTGAACATTACATTTCCTCCTACTACTCTGATATCCATCCCATTTCCTGCCTCATTCTCCTGATGCATAAAAAAAAAAAATTCAACTTCTGGCCTAATCTGCTTTAAGGGCCTTCTAACAAGTAAATAATGCATCCTCCTGTTGAATATCTCCACAGACCCAAATATCGAGGCATTAAAAAAAAAATAAAAAACAGCATAGAAAACAGTCCAATTGCATTTCACAGAGGCATCTAATTAATAAACTGGTTAGTATTCTTGTGTAGTACCAGATATTGCCTGAGCCATATCTCCCATCCAAAGACTTATTAAAAAATATTTTTCATTCCAGAAATCGTCCTGAGGAAAACTCAATCTGTTTACTTGTTTGTTTTTTTTTGTTTTGTTTTGTTTTGTTTTTCCCCCTATTGGCAATTACCTGAAAGCTTAGGAAAATTTTTCTTGGAGTGCTTATCCCTCCAAAGCATGTCTAGGTCAGAATAATTACAATGTTTAATTGCAAATGAAGAGCCTTTTAGGCATCTGAATGGGTTTTGAAAAATAAGTTATCTGCTAGGTAGACGGAGTTCCAATGTGCTGGAACCACATCGTGTATTGTTCCGGGCTGTTATTTTATTTTATTTTTTTTTTGGTCCACTGAATAACAGCTGCCGCATATGGTAGTTGTTGAGTTTTCTGCTAAAAAGATCCACTTCCTGGCACAAATAGTAAATGTTTGCATGCGCTATTTTGATACTTCTCCTGTGAGTCTCTATTTCCACATTTAAATATGGATCCCATATGGTAAATCAAAATAACTTTTTGTATGGAAAGCATATGTCCAATGTGTAAACCAAAGAGACAGAGTCTACGGCACTGCCACGTTCCATATTCCACCTGGATGGGTTAAAGTTTCGTGAACAAACCATACAGCCAGGACCATTTAAGAAAAGGTTCATTTTCTCAGCGGGGACATGAGCGATTGCCAATCATAAGACCGAACCTATATCTATCATCATGTGCAATAAATGCTATTGCTGAAACTTTAACATGAACACTGTAACACAAAGGTAATTAGGATAGTTATTAAAATACTTCACTACTGTTTTGTATATTTGGATTTGTGATAGAGTATGAAACCAAACTAGCTCTCCCGGATGTATGATTTTTATTTTTATTAAAAAATACAATAGTTAGGCTAGGGTTGTAGCTCAGTGGCAGAGCGCTTGCCAAGCACGTGTGGGGCCCTGGGTTCCATCCTCAGCACCACATAAACATAAATAAACAAAATAAAGATATTATGTCCAACTATCACTTAAAAATATTTTTTTAAAAAAAATACACTAGTTAAGGTGTATGTTAAGGGTCTAACTTCCTGGACACCTTATCCACAGGCATGAGGATATGGATTTGCTGTTCAGGGAACCCACTGTCTGCCAGATTGGTAGGATTTGTCAACAGATGATTATAATCAGGAAGAAAAGGAAATGTTCACAAGAGAGCTGGAGAGATACAGTTGGATGGGAACTGGCTGGTGGGGAATCAGGAAGGGGACACATCTCAGCATTGCCAATAAGTATGTGTGACTCTGGCTGGTAAATGTGTTCTGTCTCTGGGCTACTGTATTCTCTTGTGTAAAGTTAGTGGGTGTTAGGGACTGGATTGTGTGTGACCCCCAAATTTTGTATATTGAAGCTCCAAGCGCTCACTTTCCATCAGATGGTATTTAAAAGGGGATTGATTGATTTTTTTTTTTTTTTTTTTTTTTTTTTTTTTTTACTAGGAATTGAAACCAGGAATGCTTAACCACTGAGCTACACCCCCAGCCCTTTGTTTTTTTATATTTTATTTAGAGACAGGGCCTTGCCAAGTTGCTTAGGGCCTCATTAAGTTGCTGGGACTGTCTTTGAACTCACAATCCTCCTGCCTCAGCCTCCCCAGCCACTTGGATAACAGGTGTGCACCATCACGCCCGGCCAGACCCTAGTTTCTAATCAGTGACATGTAAATAGAAGAAAAGGATTATTTTCAATTTCAGTATAACGAGAAATTGTCAATGATAATAAATTCATACTTAGATCCAAAGATTTATGTTCAAATCCCAGCCCTCATACTGAACTGACAGCCTTGGGGTAAGAATGCTCTGAATTGTTCCATAAAATGACAATCGTTTCTATTCCTAGAGAATGGTGAGCACAAAATTAGATAAAAGCATACACATACTCACACACACAAATATATTCTACAATGTCCATTCAAAATGTCTTAATATCATATCAGTAGATCCGTCCACCCACATGGATTAACTGGGTGGTAACTATAGGCAGGCAGGGTGTGACAGTGGAGTTTAGATTTTGTCCCTGGGGAGCAGAGTTCTCTCTGTTTTCCTGGTGCCATGTCTCACCTTGGGCTCAGAGCAATGGACTTGGCCATTTATGGACTAAGACTTTGAAAACTGTGAGCCAAAATAAATTTTTCCTCTTCTAATTGCTTCCGTCTGGTCTTTTGGTCACAGTGACCAAAAATGCTGACTCAAACCCCAGATGATACGGGGCAATCACTCAAGTGGTCTCTTGATGCAATTGAGACAAGATAAACACCAAATATCTGAGGCTGTTATAGGCACAACAAGGTACATCATGTCATAGTAAACTTAAAGTAGGAGTACAGTGTATATGCTCAAAAACGTGACATGGAAAATATATAAAATCACATCACTCAGTGGTAGGAGTTTTTCATCTCTGTTATGTTATCACAGGGCCATTTTGTTATGTTTTGTGGTCCATGTTGTTATGTGACACGTGACTGTACCTGTGCATTATCAGGCACCTGGTATGACATACTTTCAACATTATCACTGAAAATCTTTCAATACTTTGGTTTCGTTACCTCCATCAAAAAAAAAAAAAGTGAATAGTGCTATCTTTTCTCATATCTAATAATGGGGTTGACATAGTATATGAAGTTGTAAACTAGTCAGTATTCAATGAAAAACATATATTAGGATAGCTCTGTCCCACCAGCATTATAGGGATGTGTGTGTATCTTTCCATTGGTGGATAAATGTCAGCAGGGAGTGCCTGACGTAAATAGATTTGTATATTATCCATTCATAATTTGATGGGCATTTAGGTTATTTCCATTTTTTTAATTTTCATCTGTTCTTTTTAGATATACATGACAGTAGAGCGTATTTGGATATATTATACATACGTGGAGTATCACTTATTCTAACTAGGGTCCCATTCTTGGGATGTGGAGTTTCACTGGTCATGTATTCATATATGAACATAGGACAGTGATGTCCAATTCATTCTACTGTCTTTCTTCTTCCAATTCCCTCTCTCTTTGCTTCATTCCCATTTGTCTAATCCAACGAACTTCTATTCCCCTCTGCCATATTGTGTCTCAGCATCCCCACATCAGAGAGGATGTTCAGCCTTTGGTTTGGGGGATTGGCTTATTTCACTTAGCACGATGGCCTCCAGTTCCATCCATTTACTGGTAAACACCCATCCTTTTCCCCATTCTCTTGATCCCTGCAGTCTTTCAGTTCTCTACGTGCCTTCCCCTAAGGAAACAGGACAGTGGGAGTCAGTTCTTCAAGCCACCCAAACTGTCACCAGCCACAATGCTTGCTCTAGGACCAGTCACATTTGTACAGCAAATGGCTAGATGGGCAAGGTGGTTACGTGTTCCTTGCTAGCCTTATCTTAGTCAACACAAGGAACTGAAAACAGACTCCTGACAAAACAAGGTGATGAATGAAACCAGGGGGCTGGGGTTGTGGCTCAGTGGGGGAGCATTTGACTAGGTTCCATCCTCAGCACCACATAAAAATAAATAAATGTATACATCTACAACTAAAAAAAAATGTTGTAAAAAAGAGGTTTTTTGTTTGTTTGTTTGTTTTGTTTTTATTTTTTTAAAGAATGAAACTAGGGCTGGGGATGTGGCTCAAGCGGTAGCGTGTTCGCCTGGTATGTGTGTGGCCCGGGTTCGATCCTCAGCACCACATTCAAACAAAGATGTTGTGTCCGCCGATAACTAAAAAATAAATATTAAAATATTTTTCTCTCTCTCTCTCTCTCTCTCTCTTTAAAAAAAAAAAATTTAAGAATGAAACTAGATCCTTGAGAGTACCAGGAAGTGGGTTTCCATCCTGTAGTGATCATAAGTACAGAGTTACAGGCATTGCTCAGGCATTATTTCTTATAGTATTTTTTTTAAAGAAATAGTTGACCTGTCATTCCTATTGACTGGACCTCTTACTCATAGATGCTAAATGATCGTGAACCCAGTTGAGAAAGAAATAGATAAAAACAATTTTGTGACTATGGATTTTTTAATGAATTGCCACTATAAGGCAAGTTCATGAGGCAGGAACCACTCAGATTTAGTCAACTTCTATTCTCTTTACAAATATGGTAACACCCTCAGGAATCCCTATGAATTTCCTGGGTTCCAAACACCATACAGGATATAATTTATTCTCAACAAAGCATGTGCAGTAGTAGAGTCCTTATCTGATTTTGCAGATGAACGATGACTTAGAGAGGGTTCCTGGCTTGCCCAGTGCTGTAGAATTATAAGGTTGTCAGATCAATAGAAGACACCCAGCATGGTGGTTTAGGTCTTGGATATGTCCTCCAAAGGACTACCTGTTAAGGTTTGGATGTGAGGTGTCATCCGAAAGCTCATGTGTGAGACAATGCAAAGAAGGTTTGCAGGGGAGGTGAGATGAGGTCACAACCTTAACCTAATCAGTTAATTAATCCCTGCTGGGAATAACTGAGTGGTAATTGGAGTCAGGTCGGTTATGGTTGAAGGAGGTGGGCATTGGGGGCGTGGCTTTGGGGGTATATATTTTGTATCTGGAGAGTGGAGTCTCTCTCTGCTTTCTGATCACCATGTGAGCTACTTCCCTCCACCACTTTCTTCCGCCATGATGTTCAGCCTTGAGTCCTAAGGAATGGAGCCGGCCTTCTGTGGACTAAGACCTCTGAAACTGTGAACACTCGAATAAATTATTCTTCTCTAAAATTGTTCTGCTCAGATCTTCTAGTCACAGCAGTCAAAAAGCTCACTAAAACAGGCTTGGTCCACAGCATGTCCTATTGGAGGTGGTAGAACCTCTAAGAAGGGAGCCCCAGAAAGAGGTTTGCGGTCACCAGAGTCATGTGCTGGAAAGGTATTGAAGAATGCAGGCCACATTGCTGCTTGTTTCTCTCTCTCCCTTTTCTCTGGGACAACTTTGAGCTCCTGAATGATGAGCCAATTTACATGAGTAAGATGTATGCATATGCTCATATATATAGTCGCGTGTTTATATTTTGTGCCGCATTTGGGACAGAGTGTGATGTTTCTCATTTTGATTTTATTTTCATCACATTGTAATGTAAAGTTGTGTCACCTACCCTCCTCCATTCCTGCTTTGACAGTACATTTTATCTTCCTTGATCCTAGTGGGAAAATCGCATCAGGATCTTTGAAGTTATTTCTGTGCCATTTGGAGCAGATTTTTATAGGGCTTGCTTTTTCTTCGCAGTGTATTTGTAGGAAAATTAGTTTTTATATTGGTCATGTGAAGGCGAAGCTGTGCCACATTCTAAAGTTTCCTTAGTGTAGGAGAAGGGAGCTTATACCTAGTGGCATGATTTGTACAGAACAGGAGACACAGAGAAACCAGTGTTTCTCCCAGCAATGAAAAAATAAAATCGCCAGTGGACTGTGGACTCCAGTTGTTCTGAAGAATTTAGCACATCCTCTTTGCTTTGCCTGAGTAGAAAGCACATGAGCTGAGTTTCTTAATATTTCTTAGTATTCTCTGCTGTTTATTCTTCCCTAAAATCAAACATTCTTCATTAAACTTTAAATTGTTTGCTCCTTCTTAAGAGCCTCTAGCCATTCCATCTCCAGGACCTTGTTTTTATTATTATTATTATTATTATTATTATTATTTTTAATTTTCCTTTTCTTTCTTTTTTCCTCTCTAAGTGAACCTATTTCAAAAATCTTTCTTTATGTATTCAGATTTTTGATTCTCAGGAGATACATCCAAGTATTTCATATTCTATTATTTCCCCTAGATGGTGTCCCTTCTGAATGATTTCCTCTTCATATTTAAACATTCCCATGGTAAATGTCAAACTCCGTGGGGGGATAAGAAAGGGAACGTGCATCTCTACGTGGCAATTAGAACAATCTTTTATCCGAATGAAACAGAAAAGAAAAAAAAAGTGTTGTTTTGATCATTACAATTGTATCAGCTGTTAACATGATAGTCACAGATTTTTCAAACTGGAAAGGAGATAATAAGTATCGAGTCCAATCCATCTACGAAACTAGAAGAGAGATATTATTGTGTCCAATCCATTTACTTTAAAGTTAACTAAACTTTTCCCTAAAGAGGGGAAATGATTTTCTGAGTACCTGAACCTAAGGTTTCCCTGTTCAGTAGCTTACCTCATTGAGAAGAAGTGTGTAGTATTTCTATTCATCATTTATGTTAGTTATCCATAAAAAATAACTCCCAGGTTTGTTCTCTTTTGTTATCTGAGCTACAGATCCAAAGAGGAACCAGGTGTAACTTTTGTGGGTCTCACCACTGAGCTACCCTCTAACTGGGGAGTGGCTTACCTAGCCCAAGAAGGCAGGTGCATTTGTATGAATAATAGGCACTCATTGGTGTATGTGTCACCAATAAAATGTTCATGCTTTCAAACTCTGGTGCCTGGAAAGCACAGGTGGGATTAGTGGATTATCTGTTTAAATATTTATGAAGCTATTTAGACATATTTTATTTATTGCAAAAAATGTTTATAGTATAATTATTTCAAGAATGAAGCTTCCACATGCTATTAGAAGCTTCCACTGAAATCTAATTCTCCTCAGTCACGTCCTACTAATGCAGGGTCACGTCAGAGTTGAAGAGAAGGAGGAAGGTTCTCTAGTGGATATTTGTTGCCACAAACCTATTGATTGAGCAATCAACCAAGTTAACTCAAATTTTAGAAACACCTTCGATGTGAAAAGTCACTGGAGATGCGTACTGAGTGTTCCATCTAGACTTATAATAATAAACACATTTACCACTTAACAGACTCCAGGTGCTGGTACAAATTAACTCATCTCACACACAAAACGACCCCTCAGGTAGGTCCTGTTATCATCTGCACTATGGACACAAAGTAACTTTCACCAAATTCTGTGACTTAATTTGAAGGCACAGATAATTTCCACACATGCAACCAACACCTTTTGATAAATGTCAAAAAACAGAATCAGGAATCATTCAAGAGAAATTAATAAGTGTTGGAAGAATAAATTATACAGTTGTGTGATTAAAACACTAAAAAAAAAAATAAGTCAGACTTTGGTACAGAATGACCTCTGCACCATATTTTGCCCTTAATATATATTATATCTCTCATATTTTGAAAATTCAATTAAAGTTTAATATTAAATAGTAGGCAGATTTCATATAAAATTCCAGGTATCTGGTTTCTCTTGCACAGCAAAACAAAAACTCAGAAGATGTAGAATGTCTTGCTTCTAGTTCTTACATGGTGACAGCCAGCGGGATCCAAGTATGAAGTCCTTTTTTCAGAGAAGAGGACGCTCTTCAATTTACCATAATCCTGATGTTCTTGGGCATCCCCGAGAGCCAGCATGGTGTCCTCAGGTATTCAGTGACCAGACTGAAAAGATCAGCATGTGCTCACTGTCCACTGTCACCTCATCACTTTTTGCATCAACGTTATTTATTGGTGCTACATGGGAATGAATCCACCCAGGCCACCATCAGCTTCAGACACGTGAGATGCACATAACATTGTTCTCCTTGTCCAGAGACAGATGGTCTCGTTTAATGGAACACAATGGGATAAATAAACTTTACCTCCAAGTTTATTCTCATTTCTTTCATTTTCTTTCAAATTTCCAGGGTATGTTTGATTTGAGGTCCCCAACCCTAGCTTTTTTTCCAGATTGTGTGGGACAGCATACACTCATACATTATATATATATATATATATATATATATATATATAAAATGGAATATTACTCAGTTTTAAAGAAAAGTGAAATTATGACATTTGCCAGTAAATGGATGGTGTTGGAGAATATCACGCTAAGCGAAATAAGCCAATCCCAATAAACCAAAGGCTGAATGTTTTCTCTACTATTTGGATGCTAATTCACAACAAGGGGAGGGGGGAATGGGGAAGAATAGAGTTACTTTAGATTAGGTAGAGGGGAGTGAAGGGTGGGGAGGGGATATGGGAATAGGAAGGAAAATAGAATGAAACAGACATTATTACCTTATGTACATTGATGACTGCATGACCAATGTACAGTCAGACAAATGAGAAATCACACCCCATTTATGTATGATATTTCAAATTGCATAAATGCATTCTACTGTCATGTATAACTAATTAAAACAAACAAAAATCAATTTAAAAATATTTAAAAATAATAGTTTCTACTATTTTACTACTTCATAAGTACTTTAGTATTTGAAATACTATTTAGTATTTAGCATTTCCTAAGTCATTTCTAGTGACTCTCTTAGGTTATTTTCTTTTTCTCTTTTACTTTCTTTCTTTCTTTCTTTTTCTTGCCTTTTCTAGACCTTCAAAAGTAAAACATGATTCTGAGCAATTAAAATAAAGGCAATCAGACCCTAGACCCAAGAACCTGACATATTGATGCTCTCTAACTGCCTATAATTCCAAGACCACAAGCAGAACAACCCTTTCTCCCTATGGACTCCTGAACAGAAAAGTCTAGAAATTTTTAATTTCAGTCTTCTGGATCTCAGGAAGTTCCTTCCATATGTCACGGTCACACACACACCTGTGACAGTACATGTCTTTTCTTCAGTCTCTTTAGGAAATTTCCTGCATGCATTGGCCCACAGAATTTCTCCTTCTGTGCCTCTGACCCAGCTGAATGATCAAGCAGAACAGGCCACCGGAGCAGCCCCTTTACCGGGAGCATTTGTGACCTCACTGATAACATTTCAGGTGTTACTTTTTTTTTTTTCCATTTTTATCCCCACCCCCTCGGCATGTATGTTTAGCACCATAAAAGACAGAAAATATGCCTTTAAAAGATGCGGACGGTGGGCAAAAACTTGTAGGAGTGGAAAAGACACACCAGCAAAGTGTGACATGGAATATTTTGAAAGCGCGAATTGCACGCCACCACCAGTGTGCCTCCCAAGAAACCATGGAAATACACCTTCGGAGGTGAAAATACGATCTTTGGGGCAAGTGATAATAGTTGCTACAAAGTGCAGAGAAAATAACCCTTGAAAATTTATTATTCCTTTTATTTCTCACAACAAACATTAGAAAATGGAAAAAATCAGACCTTGTCGCAAGAAAAGTGAAGACGATATCAACCTTTGGAGTTTTTGTTGAAATTCAATCTCAGAGTGATGCTGGGAAAGAACATCCTCCTTCCCTGCCCATTTCTTCTTTGGGCGCCATGATTGAGTGAGCTTGGCGTAAAAAGGAAGTTGGTGGGGTTTTCTGTCTATGTGGAAAAATGAGAGCAATTGTTCTCACACATGGCTGGATTTTAAAATTACCCTGAGGCTTAATAAACTGTAAATTCTGGGTCCCGACTATGGCTGTCCCCAAATTCTTGATCTGGGTGATACCTGAATTAGGAGTCACAATGTTTTGCAGCTTCCAAGGAACTCAGATTTCACCCAAGTTTACGAACCACTGAGAAGTGGATATTATTTTTATTATTAAAAAAATGGAGGGGAATAGTATTTTAAAGAAACGAATGAAAGGTAAGATCAGAATCGGCCTCATCTTCCAGAAACATGTAAATCACACTCATAGGGAAGTTGTAATTTTGTTCTCCGGAGAACAGAAGAACACTAAAAACATTTGTACTTTGTATTAATCAAAGCTTCTCTGTAGAACAACAAATGAAGAGCAAATGTTCAAAAGACTCAACAATTGTCCAATGGGTATAGTTACATGAAACAAGGGTAAAATGGGTAGCCACAGGAAGGAAATATTATTTATCAGGTTTATTAATGTGCATAAAATATTTAATTGTGTATCTTTTTTTTTTGGGGGGGGGGCAGAACCAGGGATTGAACTCAGGGGTACTTGACCACTGAGCCACATCCCCAGCTCTATTTTGTATTTTATTAGAGACAGGGTCTCAACAGAGTTGCTTAGTGCCTCACTGAGTTGCTGAGCACCTCACTAAATTGCTGAGGCTGGCTTTGAACCCAGGATGCTTCTGCCTCAGCCTCCAGAGCCACTGGATTTATAGGCATGCACCACTGTGCCTGGCTCTAATTGTGTATCTTGAAGTTTTGTGATGCTCTACGGTTTACTACATGCTTTTGTGAGCAGTGTTTGATTGTTTCAACAACCCTACTTGGGAGAATGGGAAGGTATTTTCATTGTGCAGGTGCAGATATCCAGGCTGGGAAAGTCAAGTGGGGTGAGAGAGGTGATATATGCTTGAGGTCAGGCACCCAAATCCAGTCCAACGTCCCTGGGACTAAGTCTGGATTTCCCAAACCAACTATTTCTTCTCTTTGAGGGCTGCTAGCCCTTCAAATAATACTGGATCCAGGACTTGTGGGTATGTCCTGCCTTCTCCTAACAACTCTCTTGAAAGCTTTTTGTGACTAAGATGGAGATTTTTGTGACTGAATATATACAAAAATAAGAGTTTGCCCTCCATGAAAACAGGATAGTACTACTTCTCTGATCTTTTGTGCCTGGAGGAAAGATAACTTTCCTAAAGAGAAAAAATACAGTGAAAGCCATCATAGGACCTCTTTTGTTCCAGCCTGTCTATGTGGTACATTAAGTACGTTAATGGCATTTAATAGTTGACTTAATCCTCTAAATAAGCTTATCTCCACTTAACACAGAAAGAAAGTGAGATTTGAGGAACTCCCAGGTCCACGCTCTTTCTGTATTTCTGGAAGCACAGAAAAACATAAGGAAGGAGAAAAACTTACTGGGGAGTAGATTTGAGTTCTTGTCTTGACTCTGTCGCCATCTTGAATCATCCTTGAAAACAGACTCTTTGCTTCTCAGAAGGTCAACTCTTTAGGATCCCATCTAACTCCCAAACCATATATGTTTATGAAATATAGTTCAGGTTAAGGACTCTAAAATGCTTGGAGTTTGACTTTAGTTTTGGACAACACATCAGGCTTTGGCTCTTTGCTATCTTTTGTCTATTTCTACTTAGATTGATCCAAAGTCCTTGATTTCCTTCCAGTGAACCACCCATTTTTCCAGTCTTAGTGGTAGAACCTGAGGCACAGTCACCTCCACCTGACCTCCGGAGCTGACTAGTGACTTCAACCCCGTCAATCATCAGCTCTTTACCATGGTAATTCATGGACAGGAGGTCACCCTATTTTGGTCAAAGGGTCAGGGCTAACACATATATTTTTTTTAACATTAGTCAAAGGGAAGCTTGTTTTCTTTCTTGCTGGAGATGGGAGCAGAATGACACAGGTCTAGAGCTGCTGGGGGTGCTTGGTGGGGTCTTAATATGTCACTAATAGGGCCCATGGATGGATTTATACTCCGCCATTATTGTTTGAATTGCTGAATCAAGGTTTTCTTCAAAATCCAAATGGTCTGGTGAACAAATGTCCCTTTTTAAAGTTAATTTGGCTTTATTTTCTGCCACTTGCAATTGAAAAATCTTCTAGGCAATATTTATACCCCCAAGGACACCCTGTATTACTGAAAACACAGACACAAGGGTGATTTCAAGGATGGGACTTTGGGTATAGAAAAGAAGCCCCTAGTGATGAGCGTGTGTTTCGATCATGGACACTTTTGTGACCAGGGGACTCAGTTTAATCTAACTTCCAACAAAGCCAAGGATTCATTAGAAAGAGATGATTTATAAGCAAAAGAATGTCTCATTCAAAGAAGATTTGGCAATCAGAGTCTTTCATGTCACAAGTGGCTGTCAGGACGGAAGGTTCATCCAAATCCAAAGGAGCAACCTTAGTATAAGGTCACAACTCATTTCCGTGTTTAGTCTGCTCCCTTTCCGTGGCTATTTTATCTGATGCTATCGCCAAATGGCCACCAGCAACGACAAGAACTTCAAACCACTTTGTTCTCTTCCCCGCAAAGTCAAAAAAAACATTATTCCCTATAGCTCCCTTTCAAAATGCAAGGAGGATTTCTTTCGGAGAATCTCTCATTAAATATCTGCTTATCACTCATGGGACTTCTTTGGTTCCTAGGCCCTAAAACCCTACCCGTGGCCCTGGAAATTGGAGGTGCTCATCGGCTGAAGTTGAGAAGAGGTTCAAAATTCAGCAGCAGCAGCATCAAGGCTCATGACAGTCACTGAATGCTGGGCACCGAAAATGATACATGTTAAGTACTGGCCACACCAAATGGCCAAACAGTTACAGAGGATTAGACAGGAATGCAAATTACTTGGTCCCAGCCTGTGGGCTCTCTGTGGGTGCCCAAACCAACGAACCTGTACAGTTCGTCCAAGCTGTGGAATGTGTGTGGAAAGACCTTCATGAAGGAAGTTGGGTGGGATCGAGAGAGAAGGGAGGCTTAGGGATGGGGGGTGTCTTCCCACTCTGTTTCAGAAGGCTCTCTCCAAATGCCCCGCGTGAAATCTGGATGGATTCATTTTCATGGATACAACAGGAAGGTGAATGGGACACCGTTCACAGAGGAGCCAAGCTGTTTCTGGGGATGAAGATGTCCGGGGTACTGAGCCTTTCACTTTAAACACAGGTGTATGCCATGCGGTGACCACATTAACCACAAATAGGGGATCCGTTTACATAAAGCATGCAAAATGGAACCAGTAGGCACCCCCGTTAGGCATTTTGGTTCTCCCTGTAATTTCCATATGAATTCATCAAGTATATAGTATTCCCATGTACCAAAAGGCCTGTTACTCCACAGGTTATAGGCGTGGGTCCATGGATCAAACTCCACCTGAACTCTACAAAATTATCTCATTTAATTCTTAACAAAGTTCTCTTGGAGTGGGTAACTACATTATTCAGTATTCTTCTTGCCCAACCAAACTCTGGATGAACTAAGCAGAAATTTGGAGATTCCTTGGAAATCTGAGAATGGAACCACCATTGGACCCAGCTATCCCACTCCTTGGTCTATACCCAAAGGACTTAAAAACAGCATACTACAGGGACACAGTCACATCCATGTTTATGGCAGCACAATTCACAACAGCTAAACTGTGAAGCCAACCTAGATGCCCTTCAGTGGATGAATGGATGAAAAAAAAAAATTTGGCATATCTACACAATGGAATTTTACTCAGCAATAAAAGAGAATAAAATCATGGCATTTGCAGTTAAATGGATGCAGTTGGAGAAGATAATGCTAAGTGAAGTCAGCCAATCCCCCCAAAAAACAAATGCCGAATGTTGTCTGTGTTATAAGGAGGCTGACTCCTAGTGGGGTAGGGAGAGGGACTATCCAGTAGCTCCGGTGGCAAGAAGTTTAAGAATTTTCTAGAAGCAATAAGCTCTTGGTGCACCATTAATGCTTCTTGCCATCGGTTCCTTGCAGGTTTCTAATAACTAGCATCCTTACTCACAACAGAAAGTGTCTGATTGTCCGAGTCAAAGTTATACACGTGGGAAGAGAGAAGAACAATCTGTTCTCTGCAGAGGAAGGATCTATCTGGTCCCTTCAGATACACAAGATTCTCCATCAAAAAATTTCTGCATTGTAGTATTCCTCCAAAGTGAGCTGGGGATTTGCATGCAGGGCAGCTGAAGTCTGATAAATGATCTCACTAAAACTCTCTCTCTCTCTTTCACAGATAAAGAAACAGAGGATCTGAGAGAGGAGTCATAAATTCCTTTAACTCCCCACTCAGAGTTAGCAAGTGAGCCACTGGATTATATTGTGAGAGTAATTAATGATGTGCATAAATTCCTGGGGTATAGGATTGATCTCTCTTTGGTATCCTGCTCGCATTTTCTCTTGGTTTTAATCATTGTAATTCACAATGTGAGGATTCAGCTGGATTCGCACAATACCACTGAAGTTATCCTTAATTTTATGTTTCCATGTAACTGTCTTTTATAAGGTTCTTCCTCCAAAGCCGCAAGAGTCATTCATCTTGAGGATTATCAACTAGTTAGCATGTTTAAATCTCAGTTGATCCACAAGGCATTAAAACTCATATGGACACCCCTTCTTGTTAGGTATTTAATTTTCAGATGTGATTCAAAAATAGTGGTTCATTCTTTTTATTTTTTTTTGTAACTGGGGATTGAACTCAGAGGTCCTTTACCACTGAGCCACATCCCCATTCCTTTCTGATTTCAATATTTTTTTTAGAGAGAGAGAGAGAGAGAGAGAGAATTTTAATATATATATATATATATATATACATATATATATATTTTTAANTTTTTTTAGTTATTGGCGGATACAACATCTTTGTTTTGTATGTGGTGCTGAGGATCGAACCCGGGCCGCAAGCATGCCAGGCGAGCACGCTACCACTTGAGCCACATCCCAGCCCCTGATTTCAATATTTTAAGACAGGGTCTCACTTAATTTCTTAGGGCCTCCCTACATTGCTGAGGCTGGCCTTGGACTTGCAATCCTCCTGCCCTAGCCTCCCAAGTCTTTGGGATTACAGGCTTGCACCATCACACCCAGCTTCATCCATTCTTTGTTCAAGAATTTGTTGGGTATATCAGGCACAGTGGTGCACGCCTGTCATCCCAGCAGCTCTCCGGAGACTGAGGTAGGAGGATCACGAGTTCAAAGCCAGCCTCGGCAAAAGCAAGGTGCTAAGCAACTCAGTGAGACCCTGTCTCTAAGTAAAATACAAAACGAGGCTGGGGAGGTGGCTCCGTGGTTGAGTGCCCCTGAGCTTAATCCCTGAATTCATTGGGTGTATGTGACTGTGCTACTGTTACCACACTGGATTATTAGTGACCAATTTAGTAGCTGGAGAAATAAACCCAACCCATACTAGCTTAAGTAAAATTAAGATCAAAATTAAAATTAAAAAGTTGACTCTTCACCAAACCATAAATGGGAAAAAATGAGCCAGCCTTGGGGACATTTGGGCATTAGAGTGTCCAGCAGTTCTGACTTTTCTCTCTCTCTCTCTCTCTCTCTCTCTCTCTCTCTCTCTGTGCCTCTGTAACCCACTCTTCCTCTCCCTGTTCTCCTTTACAGTCTATCCTGTCTCTGACTCTGCACCCTGATCTCATGCATGCGGGCCTTCTTTCCCCATGTGAGTGAATATAGACAACCCTAGGACTATAACCACAAAACCTACCCACCCAAACCCAAAGCAGCCTCTTTATCACCATCTCTAATTTAACACTCCCACCAGGGGGCTCTTATGCCACTCCCTGGATCAGTTACAGAGGTGTGAGGATTCATCCACTGAGGCTAGATCACAGGCCAAATCCTGTGGCCAAGACTCACAGGTGCTTCCCAAGAAACGTAGAAGTCACTAAGACAGACGTGCTCCCTGGTGTCATCAGTTCGCAATGCGGCATGCAAAACGTTAAACATAAAAGTCACTATTAAGAACCACAATTGAGATGAAAGCAACTCAGAAGAAGTACACGAGTACAATAAAAAGCCATTTAATATAGATCATCAGAAAAAAGAGATTCTTCCAACAAGGTGATACCTCAAATGACACAGAAACTGTGGGAGTTGACTATATGAAGGATGTGAACTTCCCAGGCAGAGGGGAAAAGAAAGACAAAAAAAAAAAAAAATGGAAATTATATTTTAGGACACCAAATAGGCATAGGATCAAGATTAACATATCAAAAGGGAACTTGGATAACCTTTAATAGGATCATTTAAAATGTGCATGAGCTAACATTTTATTCCCTTCGTTAAAATAATTTATTAATGTAAGTCTATTTAAGGGGAGACCTAGGGAAAAACAGAGGTACTTTGGATTAGGCAGAGGGGAGTGCAGGGAAGGGAGGGGGTGTGGGGGGTAGAAAGGATAGGAGAACGAATCGGACATTATTACCCTGTGTCCATATAGGATGACATGACGGATGTGATTCTACATCACGTCCAACCAGAAGAAAGAGAAGTTACCCTCCATTTATACATGATGTGGTAAAACGCATTCTACTGTCAGGTATCACTAATTAGAACAAGTTTAAAAAAAGAAGAAGAAGATCTGCTTCTACCACTACCTACATAGCATGATGACCTCAGAGTGACAGTCTCTGCTCTTGGATCCGCCATTTTCCTATGGGCTTGCGAAGGGGATTGGGTTGGACTAAGTGTCCTCCCTGATGGTTTTGAGTCTCAAGCAGATGGTGGAAGCATCTATGTAAACAGAGTGATTCAAGATGAGGGCAGAAGGGGATTAAGACAGAGCCTTGTGGGTGCCCTTTGATAAAGGACTACAACTTCACCAGGTAATAAAAAAAGAAAGAAAGAAAGAAATCACGCGGAGATATAATGAGATGGAGGGGGAAAAAATTAACCTAGTCATATCCACGACAGTTTCATTTGAAGGGATTGCTTATATGGAGGAGACCTTGAAGACCGAGGAGAGCCTCCAAGCTCTCTTCGATGGAAATTCAGACTTGGTAACTGGATGGGTTTTATTTTCTGATTAGGGTTTACTTGCTGGTTGCCAAAAGTGGGTTGCTCAGGAAAATAAAATAGAGGCTCAAAAAAAGCTAACAGCCTTTGTCCTCCATCTCCATCTGTTTCCTACAAACATTTCGGACTCTCTTCCAAACCACTGAAGACATGTCTACTGCATCTCTGGTTTGAAGGGTTAAATGAGGTCTTAGCAGGTCTAGGATGCATGCCGTTTGGGTATAGCTCTAGATGAGGAAGAGAACCTTCTAGACTCCTGAGCATCATGGCAATTGCATTTTAATTAAGATAGGGGATGGAGGTGGGGAGCAAGTCTTCATCTTCTTCAAACCTTTGCAAGGGGAGTTTTAAGACCAGATCTCAAGATCTGTGCAAGAGTTTGTAAATTTTCTGGGAACTGACTCAGAGAGAGCAGATGTTATGGTTTAGATATGAAGTGTCCCCAGAAGCTCACGAGTGGGACAATGCCAGAATGTTCAGAGGTGGAATGACCAGATTGTGAGAGCTGTAAGCTAGTCAATGGATTAAGCCACTGATGTGGATTAATTGGTTGGTAATCACAGGCAGATAGGGTGGGGCTGGAGGAAGGAGGTCACTGGGGTTTAGATTTTGTCTCCAGAGAGCAGAGTTCCCTCTCCTTCCTTTTCCCCATGTCCTGACCTGCTTTCCTCCGCCACGCCCTTCCGCCATGATGCCCTGCCTCACCTCAGACCCAGAACTATGGAGGTCCCCAACCATGAACTGAACCTCTGAAACCTTGAGCAAAAATAAACTTTTCCACTTCTAAGCTGTTCTTGTCAGGTTTTTGGTCATGGCAATGAGAAGCTGACTAAAACAGCAGACAAAGGAAGGATAGGATTGGGACACTAGTGATCAAAGGCACTGATGGTGACCTTCAGAATGAAATTTGGCAACCCACTGTAACACTGAGCTAGGAAAGTGAGAGGGCTGAAGTAAGTTCACTTCCAGGTCTAGCCAGGGTTCCCAGAATACACGAAGGGTCCATATTCATCATTGCTAGAGAAATAGCAGGTCTAAGGTATATCTGTGCTCTTCAGAGGCAATTGCTGTAAATATCGTTTATCTTATTATACGCTTTCTGGAAAGGAACACGTACAGACTAATTTGGTTGTTCATTGCAAGGAAAGGAGTCGTCAGGATGCATTTTTAATCCAAATAGATCTCTCTTGTGAAATTATTTTCCGGAGACGTAGTCTAATGACACAAACGAAAACGGAATCTATAGCTAATTTTGGAATCAGGAGAGAACACTGAGATTTCAGGCATCTTTCCTCAGTGCCATTTCCTTGTATAATTAGAGAAAAGGAAAGTTGAAATCGGTGTGCTTGGTTTGTTTTGGGTTTTTTTTTTTTAACTTTTGAAGGAGAGCTGGAAATTCATCTCAGATGACATCTATCTTTTTGTTGGTGAAGAAAGAAAATTTATTTTGCCTTCAGAAAATTATCTCTTGATTTTTTTTAAAACTATTTCATTCCTTCCCTGCAGAAGAAAATAATATTTTAGTGAGCATAATAGACCACCTGAAAAATTAGGTAGATTTTTTTTTTATTGTTGTTGTTCCTTATTTGTTTTTTTTTTTTTTGGGGGGGGGAGGAGGGAGGCGTGGTAACTTGGAATTGAGCCCAGGGGTACTTCACCAAGGAGCCATATCCTCAGCCATTTTTATATTTTATATTAGACAGGGTCTTGCTAAGTTGCTTAGGGCCTCACTAAGTTGCAGAGGCTGGTCTTGAATTTGAGATCCTTCTGCATCATCCTTTTTCCCCCCGGTTGGTGAAATTGTTCTTATTTATTTTAGCCTGGTAGTCCTGTTGTAAAATACAGTAGGGTACTCTTTTTAATTTAATTTATTGCAATCACAGGGAAATTGGAGATAAATGAGTTTCAAATCATTTCTACATTTACTAAGAGGAGAATTTCATTATCATTATGATCAGAGAAGTTTGGCTGTATTGATTTCTCCTGCAATGCTCTTTATGTCATATAACCAATAACTGCATTCTTGATAAAGATGATGTTGATGAAGAGGAGGGTGAAGGCAATAATTATGTCGATTATAAAAAACACGTTACGTATGGATAAGTATTTTTCAAACAGTAAAACTCGAAAAACCAAAAGACACATCTGCATATGCAAAAGAGACATATTCTAAGTAAGGGAGGACAGGTCAGTAATCACAGGTCACCATGCTAGTTGAGGCTAACATTATTTACCAGGTATGCAGTCACCTGCCTTTCATCACCTTATTTTGTAAGTATTTCAAGATAAATGCGTGTCACTCCAAGTTCTTTAGAACAAAGGACAAATGAAAACTCAGGAGTAATCTTGCCACCTCAGGATTATTCAAGTTGTTAAAACAATCAAGCCCAAACTCAAATGCACCTAAATCTGCCATATGTGCAAGCCCCCAAATGCTGCTGTTAAGAACTATGCATATAGTGATGGTTTTATTTCCAAAGGTCCAAAGAGGGACAGGTTTTTTTTTTTTTTTTTGTCCCTGAACTTTATTATTAACAATCTGGGGAATTAAATACTAGAATAAATTGCAC
This sequence comes from Marmota marmota marmota, assembly GCF_001458135.2. Lineage (NCBI taxonomy): Eukaryota > Metazoa > Chordata > Mammalia > Rodentia > Sciuridae > Marmota > Marmota marmota. The sequence goes on from NW_026000168.1 coordinate 7,678,951, forward strand.
ACATAAATCACGCATGGTTGAATATATAATCGGATGATGTGTGTCATTAACATTCACCCTGTGATGTTTGCCAAGGAATATTAAATTGTCTCCCCCAAAGTTATCTGAGCGTGGTCCACTACAATGCATGTGAGAGATAGAAAGAACACCAAGAGCGCAACCTAAAGTATTTCCACAAAATGGTGCAGAATGCTAGTTAATCAGAATTAAATATTTCAAAATAAATGCACAGGGAAAGACTGAGGATATTGCTAGGAGCATGAGATCTTTACCTATAGTTATGGTTTGGATGTGAGGTCCCCCCCCCCCCGCCGCAGAGCTCATGTGTGTGACAATCCAAGAAGATTTAGAGGAGAATGGATTGGGTTTTGAGAACCTAAACTTAACCAGTGCATTAATTAGCTGATAGGGATTAAGCAGGTGGTAACTATAGGCAGGTAGGGTGTGGCTGGAGGAGGTGGGTGGTTGTGCCTCTTGGGTTTACGTTGTGTCTCTGCTGAACAGAGCTCTCTCATCTTCCTGGGGCCATGCTCCCAACAAATTTCCTCCTCCACACCCTTCCACCACGATGTTCTGCCTTATCTCGGGCTCAGAGCAAAGTCAGCCGTCTATGGACTGAGACCTCTGAAACTATGAGCCCCAAATAAACTCTTTCTTCTCTAAAATGGTTCTCGTCTGCTCATTTGGTCACAGCAAACTAAAACACCTGCAATGCTCCTACATTACCATATCGACACTTAAAAGGTAGAAATGCGACAGATGTGGTCCCAGCCTACTGCACTAAAATACCTGACTCCGCAACCCAACAATATATATATATATAAATGTACACAACAATACAAAAACAATTATACAAAGACATATGCAAATAAGGAGACAGAGATATCTCAATGATGAAAGCCAGTTCATTTTTTTCAAGAATCCTAGCAACTGCAGGAAGCATATATACTTAGACACTCCTCTTAAGAGCGATGACGTGGCAAATCAGTGGAGATCTCGTGGTTTGGTAACGGTTGCCATGAAAACAAGACATAGTTGAATCTGACCTCCCAGCTAAGAAGTGCAATGTGTGAAAAGTTTGTACTTATAAAATGGAAGCCTATTTCAGGTTGACAGACATTACTGATACAGCCTTCTGACCCCTGGAAAGACCAACCAATGACTAGCACTCATACCAAATAGATAAAACAGACCCAAAATTATTAGTTTCAAATAGATATATGTGTGGGGAGGTGATAAGTTCCAGTGAAACAACCATACTCCACAAATCTCTAAGCCATGGATGAATCAGAGGGATCTACACAGTCACAATCACTGGCCAACATATGGGACACTGTTATCCATTAGTTGCTCAAACAGATTCATCCGGGACCCACACAGAAGTCAAGAGAGACCCAGGATATTTTTATTTTTCTGACATCTCTGGCATAGTAAAAATGAGGGAATGCTAAATAAGGTAACAAAAATTGTGAAAAGTGTCAAATATTGGCACTTAAATACCTTTCTGAAGAAGGTCATTTTTTTTTTCTTTCCGTTCTGTCAATATTTCTGGGGCTCCATCTATCTTACTTGAAGATGAGATCAGAAATGTAAATTGGAGCCACTGCCCTATGGCGATCCTCAGCCTTCCCCTGTGGTATGGGATTTGATTTTCCAGCATGAGCGCCTGGGGTAGGGGGGAAGAATAATAGACAAATATGTTATGCAAATATAATTATGTAGGGAGGAATGATAGGCAAATAGAAAATGCTGTTTGAAAGTCAAAAAATAAAAAATAAAAGAAGTCAAGGGTGGAGGAGAGGAATAAATATTTAAAGTATTGAAGCCTAATATTTGAAAGTGACTCCTCACTTTGAGTGATTCTCTAACAAAGTGGTCTTCTAATCTAGGCTTCGGAGTGCATGCCTTCACATGGGATGGATAAGGACAGTGTGTTCAGCACATAAATAAGAATGAGAATTACAAGGGGGAGCCAAACAGACATCACCTCCTAATGCTGCCCTCGCAGATGGGTTACCAGTGCTCAGAAAAAATATTTCATATGAAGCCGGTTGCAGTGCAGTGGTGCATGCCTGTAATCCCAGCAGCTCAGGAGGCTGAGGCAGGAGGGTCGCGAGTTCAAAGCCAGCTTCAGCGAAAGTGAGATGCTCAGTAACTCAGTGAGATCCTGTCTCTAAATAAAATACAAAATAGGGCTGGGGAGGTGGCTCAGGGGTCAAGTGCACCTGAGTTCAATCCCTGGTACCAAAATAATAATAATAATAATAATAATAAGAAGAAGAAGAAGAAGAAGAAGAAGAAGAAGAAGAGGAAGAAAGATGAAATGCTCCTATTATTCATAGCAAGGTGATTTGGGTTATTGTATTTGGTACCCATGACTTCTTTTCCTTTTCTTAATGAGGTTGGAGAATCTCCAATTCCAAGCTCGGTTTCTGGGGTTTCAACTCTTTGGGTTTTGTTTTATTATTTATTTATTTATTTATTTATTTATTTATTTATTTATGGTACTAGTGCTTGACCCCCAAGGATGCTCTCCCACTGAACGACATCCCCAGGCCTTTTTTAAATTTTATTTCTGAGACAAGGTCTTGCTCGCTTACCCAGGTTGGCCTTGAACTTGTGATCCTCCTGCCTCAGCCTCCTCAACAGCTAAGATCACAGGCGTGCGCTGCACCTGGCTGGTGGTTCTCTTAAGATGTTTTGTTTCTGCCCATCAGGAAGGTCTTTGTGGGCCTGAAGTTGTCCTAGACGGTGACTTCATGAGATATAAAATCAGACCTGCATTCAGCACAGGGATCCTTGCGAAGGGCACGCATTGCGTGAACTTCTCTGCTTGAATCCAGTGCTCTGTGAACACTGTTCAATTCTCAGGACACAGCAGCCTGGAACACATCTTTACCGTCCTTCACTGCCGTTTGTGATAACCCAGCTATTATTGAAAGCTGGGTCTAATGGTCCCTGAAGGTCTCTTTTCCTAACTCTTGACATGTTTAAGAAGACGGGCTACAGATGCATAAAACCCCAGGGAATGCTACAGAGGTGGACTCTCCTTTACTCAGGTGTTCCTATGCCAAAATGGTCTCCAGGAAGAATATATTCAAGCAACCTGCCTCACCTTTGCATCACTAGAGCCAAACCGTGTCTCTTTCTGTGATTAAATCACACCTTCCATTTTCTCCTCTTTGCAAATTAGACACTAAAAACTCTGTCCCTTCTTTCCCGAGAACCAAGTCAAGCAAGTGTCTGATTCTCTCAGCTTTCCTGTCCAAATCTATTAGATGGTAATAATATACCCAGAAAAATTAAAACTCCTATTTCCTTCTTGAAATATAACAGTTTTTCATTGAAAACCCCTTATATTTTAAGGAACATATAGTGTTGTGGGTTAGATGTGGTGTCCCCCCAAAAGCTCACGTGTGAGACAATGCAAGAAGGTTTAGAGGCAAAACCATTGGGTTACAAGAGCCTTAAGCCAATCAGTGAGTTGATCCCTGATGGGATTAATTGAGTGGTGACTGGAGGCAGGTGGGGTGTGGCTGGAGGAGGTGGGGTATTGGTGGGCATGGCTATGGGGTATTCTATATTTGTATCTGGAGAATGAAGTCCCTCACCCTGCTTTTTGATCAGCATGTGAGCTGTTTCCCTCTGCTACACTCCTCCACCATGATGTCTGGCCTCACCTTGAGCCCCGAGGAATGGAGCCTGCTGTCTATGAACTAAGACCTCTGAAACGGTGAGTCCCCAAATAAACCTTTCCTCCTCTACAGTTGTTCTGGTTGGACCCTTTAGTTACAGCACCAGAAAATGCTGGCTAAAATATGTCGTTAAGAAAACAATAACTTCTGCCACAAAGGACAATATAGACATATTAATTACTGTATATTATTATCACTACAGATTATTAAATATCAATTATTATTATTAATAAAGTAGTTGGAAACCTGGTTCTTTCTAACTCACAGTCCAGACAGAAATAAATCCATGTACTTTGACGTAACTACTGTATGATCTACAGTAAGTACAGGGAGAGACAAACTATTGCAGAATTCTGTACATACTGGGAAGTAGTCTTTCAGCCATCTTTCCATAACAGAGCTACGGACTTGTGTGACTATAGCAATAAAAAAAAGGAGTCACACAGGCCACAGCAAAGTATGTTTGTTTAGCACAAAACTGTAAGATGAAGGAGGTAGCAATGATTCACCTTGACTACAGGGAATGATTTTGGAAAGAATAAAAATGTAAGTAAAGACGTTTTATTTCCAAGCATTTAAGAGGCAATTATAGACAATTCACAGTTAAAAAAAAAAAAAGAAGCAGTATGCATTTGAAATCTTATGAATAACAAATGAGACTTATTCAGGTAATAATAGGTTGTACCAAAGTTGCTAGAGTATTCTGTCAATATTAAGAAGGACAAATACATCCATGCTTAGCTATTTGAAGAAGAAATTCACTTGTGTATTTTTAATCACTCCTCAAAAAGCATAAAAGTGTACTCAGTAAGCAAGTTGATGGTCCTAATCAGGGTCAAATTTTTAACAGCAGGTCAACTGCTAACATATACAAAAGGACCCACACAGCAGCAACGTTAGGGAAAAAAAAATGTGAAATTCGGCTAAGCTGCTACAATTTGGGGACAAAGACATTATGCTCCAATGGTCTTCAGACCCTCAATTACCACAACAAAACAGCAAATGCTTTGAGCTAGGGCTATTTCATGATAGGTCGGTTGTACATTTCTCAAAAAGAAGATTTTAAGGTGCTTGTTATTTTTATATATATATGTATTTTTGCACTAGTTTAACCTTTCTCATTGACCTAAAAAGGTACAACACTATTCTGCAATAATTACTGTAAAACTAGCTAAAGAAATGTGCTGCTCTGAACTTGCAGGTGAAGAATAAACTTAGAAGTTTTAGGACATTCAATTAAATACTCAGGAGATGTGGTTTTTTTGTTTGTTTTTCTTCAGAAGTTACCTCAATAACAGAAAAGCAAATGCTGCGACTCTTACTTCTTCAGTGCTTTCCTGGTAAAAATGTCCTTTACCTGAAGAGTTAGGGTTGTATTTGTATGCCCTTTGGTTTATAAGGTTCCATCCAAAGGGGATCACTAAGCTAAAACCATGGCGGTGTAAAAGGGCCGGAGCCCACTGGGAAACTGAGGTAGTGTGAAGGGACACTGGGTGCCCCCCCCCCAAACCCTGAATCTTGCCATCTACTTAGAAGGATTTTAGATGGTTGCTTCAAGTAACAGGCATGAGTTTATTAAAAGGGATGGGAAAGAAAAAGGGGACAGTCTCGAGAGAGAGGGTGGACCTTTCAGAAAGGAGAGAGCATGACTCTCCTGCCCTCCAGTTTTATTGGGGGGTCCCAGAGAAGTTTCCGGAGAATGCTGCCTATTTCCACCTCTGGATCTTTATTGATAACAAGATGACATCAGACTTTCGAGTCTCCCCAACCATGACCATTCTGGGTCACGTTGGCCCGTGCTGACCAGTTCTAATTGGAATCTGTTCTTACAGACTTTGTGGTCAGGGGGAATTCTCCCCGTCTCCCTGCATTCTGGGATCTGGTGTGTATAAGGATCACACAAGTCCCCCTTGCCGGGTAACTTGTGTTCTTCGTAGAGTTGGGAGGTCTTTATTTCTTCTGCAGGTGACAGGTGGCTCTCTGAGGAATGTAGCATATCCTGTGAACTTAAGCCAGACAGAGCTGCAGGTAAATTGCTTCTCAAACATGAAAGGTTATGGGGATCAACACGGTGGGCACAGTCTATGGAGCGATTTCCCAGCCTCATATTGCCACCACTCATGTCTGTCTGTCCCTATCGGCAGGATCTGACACACAGGAGTCAAGTTCAGTATCAAATGTTTTTAATGTCTAAAGCAATCTTATTAAAAATAAGTTAAAGAACATTCAGGAATTGGTTTTTCTTCCATACTAAACTTTCCTAAATGATGCACCCATTATTACAGATTATTATTACTTACTAGTATTATTAATTATGCTATTAATTATTAATATTGATGATGGTAGATTATTGTCAATCATAATGAGAGATGGAAAGCTAGTTCTGTCTTATACTCTTAGCTATTCTTTTAATTCCTTCTATAAACTCAGTGCATAAAAAATGTTCTGATGTAAGAGGGATGAATATACTGACTTCTGTGATTCTCAAACTGTACCCTCTTTTTCTTGGTTTTTAGTACCGGGGATTGAACTCAGGGGCACTCAACCACTGAGCCACTTCCCCAGCCCTATTTTGTATTTTATTGAGAGACAGGGTCTCACTGAGTTGCTTAGCATCTCGCTTTTGCTGAGGCTGAATTTGAACTCGTGATCCTCCTGCCTCAGCCTCCCCAGCCGCTGGAATTACAGGCATGAGCCACCACACCTGCCAAAATGTATCCTCTTAAACCCTGAAGAGAACAGGTCAGAGGAGCAGCCCAGTCTTATGATTGCATGATCCCTTCCTGTAAAGATTCTATCAAGCATTAAAATGTATCCACTTTAGACAGTGAAGAAAAATTTTTAAATTTATCATGTTGATTTTGAAGGTACATAGCTGTGAGAAACCCAATTTTTTTTTGCATATGATTTCTCAGCAGTCATGATGCATATGCAGAAATTTTTGCAAAGTGAGAAAAGTCTAATCCACACAATGTTCTCCTGAGTGATGAAATTTTCAGGGATAGTGAAGTGGATAAAATATATTTTGCAGCCATTGAAAGAACAATTTATAATTTATGAAGTGAGGTTAACTTCTTGTCATTTGTCAACTGTATCTCAGTTTTCTGAAGGTGTTTCAAAGCTTGTAGATCCCCACTCTCTAAGACCTGCAAGAAAACACCCTTCTACTTACACCTCTGCTTTAACTAGACCTTATCAAATCAGGATCATTCAACACACTGAACACCTGCTGGAAAAGTAATATATATTTACAACTGGGAAAGATTGACATAGAACTTTGTAGACTCCTAAATGGGGAAATATGATAATGCTGACCCCTGTTTTGAGAAGACAATTTAGAAAGTCAAAAATAGGGAAACTTTTATGAAAGAAATCAGCTTATTTTTTAGGAAAAATTATAAAGCGATCACTGGGACATTTCATTTATTCAGATTCAATGCAGTAAACTGCCTTCACTTCAGAATATGCAAATTATCTTTGGGACTTAAATGCTGGCCAGCTAAATTACTTAGGCAATTTAAAAAAAAAATCCAATTCAGACTTATTTTGCAACACAATGTTCTTTCTCCTGAGGTTTCAGCTCCCAGGGACTCCTGACATCCAAGGTCTGAGAAGGGGAAGTAATCGGAGATGAGTGGAAGGCACATTTTTATCTCTATTAGAATACCAATTCTGTAGCCCTATTTTGTAGATAATAAATGCTATGGAATATATCTTAAATAATTGCAAGAAGTCAATTCGATTCTGGTGTTATTTTTGCATAGTATAATAACTAAAATTTATAATGATCATATTGTATATTTCCAAAAGGCCAGAACAGAGGTTTTAGAGTATCATTTTTAGAGACAAGTGAGATATGTTCGTGGTGATGGGATGTTAATCATCGTGATTTAATCATTGCACACTGTATGCATGCATCCAAACATCACACTCTACACCATAGATACGTACAATTATTATGCATCCATCCTAAAGAAAGTTTGAAAACTCCTAATCGCCAAGTCCTAAAACATAGCTAGTTCAGGATATAGTCATTCATAAAATGATCCTGTTGACAGTTATATAAGGCCCAAATGATTTCTCAATGAACTCTGCCTTCTTTCTGGTCTTGGGTTAAGAACTTGCTTCAACAACTTTTTTCTAAGTCCTGTGTGAAAACTTGCACTACAGCTTTAGATCATTTCAGCCCTTGGTTGTGTTAAAGGGATATGCCTGCACTTTAAATGTTCTTAGAAGGAAACAAAGTCCTTTCTTGAGTAACGCTAAGGTCATCAGTGACTCTATGATTTCTCCTACATCGTGTCCGGCACTCAAGATTACCAGACAGGTTAGGAAAGATAAAAATGGTCATCACAGGTGGGGCAGGTGATTGGGAATCTGAGACATTTATAATAACCAATCTTGGAAAAGCATAAGTTCTACTTCCATTACATCTCTCCTCTCTGTTCTGTTCCCCTTTACATAGCAATTGCAAATTTGTGAAAGACATAGATCACAGCAAGAGGGGGTGCTCCCTAGTTAACCTAAACTTTCCTGAGAATACCTCCCGTTTTGTTATAGCGCCAGAACTAAGACATCTACACAGAATTCAGGCTGGGGAGAGAAATTAGAATCCAGAATGGCTCAAAAGACTTAACAACGGAGGGGAAATTCCCTAAAAGCAGTTAACTCCAGGTAGAAAGATCTCGAATATATGCGTGGTGGCTTCAGTTCTCATAGTTGGCTGAGTCCCAAGCTGCAAAGGTACAGGGTAAGAATTGCCCTTTAAATCAGAGAGCAACGTGGGGGTCAGTACACAGCTAAGGAGAGCTATCTGCCTCACACACTGCCCGGTGCTAGGGGACAGAATGTTTGGGTAAAATCTTGTCAACTTGGAGGGGCTGGAGATTACCCGACTAGAGACCACATACCCGGACAAGCAACAGCACCCTGGAACTGGTGGCCCACAAAGGAAATCTACTTCCACAAGTGGAAACCCAGCTTCAAATATGGCTAATGCCAACTGCCTGTACGTTTCTTCTTTCCAAGATAAAACTCGACACTCCTCAAAGAAAAATAGTCAAATGAAAAATGTCCAAAGTATTCCAGCCATCGTGTAGAGCACGGAAGCAAAGAAGTCAAGATCTATGACCCATAACCATGAGAAAATGAGTCTCACACACACACATACACACACACACACACACACACACGCACACACACATATATATATATATATGTTTATTTCTTTATTGGTACATTACATTTGTACATAATAGTTGGGTTCATTTTGACATAATTGCACATTCATGGAGTTATTTTACCCTGTTTCAGTTTCCAATGTTCCTCCCCTTCCCGGTCCTCCCTCCCCCCCAATTTTTTTTTCTTCTACCTACTGGTCTACCTTCCACTCATTTATATATATTTTTAATTGGTACTTTATAGATACACAAAGGAGTGGAATGAATCTCCTGCCCATAAAAGTTCATTGCAGTTTTATTCACAATTCCAAACTGGGGAAGTAAACAAAATGTGCTTTGGCATATCTAGAAAATGGAATGTTATTTAGAAAAGAAAAAAAGAAATGAGATAGAAATATTAAAAAAAAGAATCTGAAATGTATATTGCTACATGAAGGAAACCAAAGGAAAAGGCTGCCTATTCTATGATTGCAACATTATAATGTTCTAGAAGAGACGGAACTGTGGAGACAGTAAAAAGATACGTGGTTTCCAGGGAAGAATGACCAGGTAGCACCAAGGTAGTTTTTAGGACAGGGAACTATTACTGTGTGGTTCTGTAATGGTGGACGTATGTCATTTATGTCTGTCAAAGCCCACACAATGTCCAATTCTAGGAGTGGACCCAAGTGTAAACTATGGGCTGTAGTTAATTATGATGCATCCTTATTACTCCACCAATTGTGATAAATGTGCCACACATTTATTAATGTAAGACTTTAATAAGAAGAAAAACTCGTGTAGATGTGTGTGTGTGTGTGTGTGTGTGTGTGTGTGTGTTGAGGGAAACATGGACACTCTCTATTTTCCACTCAGTTTTTTTTTGTAAGCCTGGGAAAGATCTAAAAGAAAAAGTGTTGATTTTGAAAAGTCATGCCTATCTTCTGAACCATAAGACGGTACCATATGGTTTAATAAACATGTACAGGGAGTCCTAGGAGAATGGAGCAGAAGAAATAGTTGATGAGATAATGATAGAATAAACCCAAACTTCTATAGAATGATCAACACCCCCAAAACCTAAGAATCTCAGAAACAAGAAGCAGGATCATTTTCGAGAAACACCATTTATAGGAAAATTGTGGTCAGATTACTAAAAGCCAGAGTAAAAATGCAAATCTTCTAAAGCCGTCAGCAGGAAAAAATAAATTAATTAATAAATAATAGATAAATAAATAATAATAAACACTACTTTCAGAGGCTTTGATTGATTTATAACTGACATTAGAAAAAGTGAAATCAGAAGACAACGAACTGCTCTTAAAATTGGGGGGAATAAAATCTAGAATAAATCCTAGAATTATTAAGTCCAGGGAACGAGGACTTTCAGCAATTGAAGCATATAAAGAAATTTTTCAGAGAAATAAAAGATTTGGTAAAAATTTGTCCTGAGGAGACGTAGATTGAAAGGCGTCTCCCACCTCTGTGGGTGGCAGTAAAACCATCTAAGATGTGTCCAAGAAGATAGATTGTTCCAAATGAGACTTCAAAAAATAACCTCTAGAAAGCCAATCAAAACAGATTGAGGGCTTGAGAAGCTACCTTGAAATGGAACCAGGAGCGACCAAAAAAGGAAGCGATAAAATGAAAATACTAAAAAAAAAACGCCTTTCAATCCAAAATAAGGCAGGAAACAAGGAAGGAAGAGATAAAAGATGGATCAAAGAGAAAGCCATTGGGAAGAAAGTGTGGTTGGGTTAATCAGCTGGGTAACCAGGTGAGTATGTGAACAGATCCCATTTCACTTCAAGGACAGAGATTGCCCCCCAGAAACAGAAAAGGGTTGGGGGGAAAAGGGAATTGGTAGAGGAAGACCCCTACGAAGGGTGGAGGCTGGGCAGGAACACTGAGAGAGCCCCAATATAAGCCCTGTGTTCTAGGAATCCACTAACAAATTACTTTCCAATGATGATGAGATTTCATGTCTTTGGGAAAAAGTTTGTTCCGTATATTCAAGAAAATTTAGAGTGCTCACATATTCAGTCTCCTAAGTCTTTTTGAAACTGGTGGGTTCTTTTTCCAAGTTCGAAACTTTTTTTTTTTTCTGTGTATGCGAGACATTTCGAACAAGTTTTAATAAGGCTTTTTAACATCTTTTCGAAAATGCGTGTCTCTTTAATAACTGGAAAGAAGCTATTACTTTTTTTTTTATCACCCTTTCAAGAGCAGAACTAGATAATGAAGTTAAACAAGCACCATGTTCTTCCTTTAAGATTCCCAGGTAGATGACTTCTTTAAATTTCAATTAAAATTTCTTTGCATTCTTGGAGTGGAAAAGCTTTAGGGGTTTCCTATAATTGCTGAGATTGACTTTTCCTGGACTTAAAATTCAATGCCTTGCCTCACAATTAAAATGGTTTCAATTACATCTGTGGCTCACGTTTAAAAATCTATAAATTACATTTTTCCTTTAATAAGAATTACGCACTGGTTTTTCTCTAGAACGGATTAGAAATCTTGACCATGAATGTAAACAGCTGATTTAAAAAAAAGAAAGAAAGAAAAAAAGAAAAAAAACCCACACACAAATCGCCTAGATATTTCAGATGAGGGGTGACCTTGGAGGACTATGGTATCATTACCAGTTTCTAGTTATATAGATGTGTCACCTAAAATAATCCGTAGGTCTGACTATATTACAGGGAGGAGAACAGAATGGAATGATAGAAGTGATTGGCGGTTACTTGACCTGGCTTCTTTGCTGGGGTGACCCTAACTACCTCTTGGGTGACTTCCTGTTTTCCACTTTCCTCTCTACAGGTAAGAGTTTTATTTACATTGTCTCCTAGTTTCTTTCACATCTGATGTTCATTTTTTTTTGTTTGTTTGTTTGTTACCTGGGATTGAACCCAGGGGCCCTCGACCACTGGGCCCCATCCCCAGCCCTATCCTGTATTTTATTTAGAGACAGGGTCTCACTGAGTTGCTTAGTGCCTCTCTGTTGCTGAGGCTGGCTTTGAACTCACCATCCTCCTGCCTCAGCCTCCGGAGCTGCAGGGATCACAGGCGTGAGTCACTGCGCCTGACCCTGATGTTCTTTAGGAGTGTAGACTTTTTGTATTTCTCTTTGACTTAGTCACCATTTAACCCACTTGCTCTTTTCTTTGGGGAGTGTCCAGCTCTCCAAGTAGAGAATATCAAACTCGTATCTGCAGTAAGAATTACTTGGAGGTATTCATTAAGGTAAAGATTCCTGGGCCCTACTCCTATAGCTACAATTTAGTAGGTGTGAGGTCAGGCCCAGGGATATGCATCTGGAATCATCATGCTAGTTCATTTTCATCAGTGGTCCTAGATACAAGAACCTAAGAGCTAGGAACTTAGTACATTTTATTTTATTTTAGTGGAGTCTATTATCTAACCAAGAGAAGTCTAGATCGTGCATCATGTCAATGGAACTGAGAAAGGTTGGGTTGGGACATGTTCTACAAGCAATGTCCACAGTCTACGTTCAAATTCATCAATTATTTGAACAAAGTGACGGAAGAGAGGACCTCAGGGTGAGGGTGATGTTTTAAGCTGGTCCAACTAGATAACTGGTAAGGCCTTTCCCTGTGAGACCAACTAAGGAGCATGAATGAGTGGGTGGTGAGTTAGAAAAATACTCAAGACAGTTTTAGTTAGTTTGGGACATCCTTGCCTAGGAAGCAGCCACATGGATCTGTTTGAAGGTAAATAGACATAACAAGTCTAGTTGTCAAGAGAAAAGATTGAGAGTGAAGACAGAGATCTTATATTTATCTGCACACAGATTGCAAATGGCCCAAGAAACAGTAAAATATCCAACCAAAAATGAAGAAGCTATCAAACAAGTTATTTTTAAAAAATGGAAAGAACACTTACACATGTAAAGTAGTCGATATCTGTATTTAACACACATGAAATCATCTGGATGGTTTCGTAGTTTCTTAGATCCTTAAAAAAAAAAAGGTTCATATTTTCTTAAACGGGGCTGGCCCCCCAGAGTCTGATTTGTAGCAAGTATTCCTTGTGTTTCCAATGGAAGAATCTTTAACTGCATTTTCAGAGACACTGGATTGGAGACAGAGGAAGCTATTATTTTCCCTCCCATAGATAGATGGATCAATAGATTTTCATGGATAGGAATTCATGTTTGTTCTTATAGAACTTTGCATGTGATTGACCTTTTCATAGCATAGATTCAATCATCTGTATTTATGAACTGTAGTAACTTTCTTCCCACTGCTAGATTAAGAACTGAGAAAGGCAAAGTGGTTCTGTTTGTGTATATCATTGCTTCCTAGTGGCATACTGGGTGCTTAGCACATATAAATACTTAGTAAATATTAATTGAGCTAAATTATAGGGGAAAAAAGTTCTTGATAGAGGTTACTTTTTTTCCCCTATTCTTTTTCATCCATATCCATGATTACAGAATAACTCAGCATTAGTGAATGGGAAAGCCTGTCCGTTTCCCTCAATCTTTCATGTGTTAGATGTGGGTATATGATCAAATTTCCTAATTGGTACTTCAGGGTCATAATAATAGAAACTGCTGAGTTATTCACTTTGAGCAAGGGCTATGATTCAGACCACCCATCTTACCGATCAAAAATGGAATAAAGTGTTTTTTTTTTTCTTTTTTTAAAAGGTGCTTGCAAGTACTCAAGGGCTAAGCATAAAAGCCAAAAACATAAGCTTAGATTTGGGGAATATTGTTCCTCCAAGGCTCCTCCTGATCCTGGGGAAATAGTGCTGAAAGATTAGAAAAGTTCTCGATGTTCTTCACAGCCTTATGGGGCGATTGGAGTCTGGTCCACAGAAAGGGTGTCTTGGTAAACCTGTCCGGCTGTGGGTTGGGATGGATCCCTCCCAGAGGACCATTGTTCATGAGGAGGGATGATCTAGAATCCCTACAACAGGGTCAAGCTGAACTGCGGTTGGTCTCTCTTTCTCCTAGTCACCTGGCAGAATGGAACAGAACTACTGAGGGACATCGTGGGGAGACTGTATCAGGCTAAGTCTCAAATTATTCCCATGACTTTTCATTTACCAATCACTTATCATGAATATAAAAAAAAAAAAAAACTAACTGGTCAAATGGGGGACGAATACATTCATGTAAAGCCAGAGAGAAGACAATAGAAAAATGGAGCTAACTCATGTGGGTCTGGATCATGGAGCTCTGAACCAGACTGAAAAAAATCATGAAGGTTAATTCCATTCTCAAAAGGTAGAATTACACATTTTGCTATAGAACCAATAGAGTTGGAAAGACAGCCGTTCTAGTTGCAAATTCATGAGTATGAAAAGAAATTAGGTAGGGTTGGAAGGAAAATAGACTAAAAATACAGATCACAAGAAAACATTCAAATGGAAAATCTAATGAAAAAGAAAAAATACAGAAGAGAAAGTTATACTCCTAGGAAATAGGGTAGGAAGGTGTTGCACAAAGGTCATCTGAGTTCAAAAGGGGAATATAGAAAGAATCAGACAGAAGCAATTTTTGAATATATTATGCATGAACATTTTACAAAGGTAGATTGCAAACGAAAAGAAATGACAGAAATTCCTACCATCCCTGAATTGAAACCATTCACCAACGTGACCTAGTCAACCTATTCTGTCAGAAGTGGAGCATATTAATCCACCCCTTTGAATTTGGTGTGGTCTTGTGGTTAGTTTTCACTGGTATAAATGAGAAAGCCGTGTTGGTGTCAGAAGACTGAGAACAGACCCCCTTAGAATGTAGGGCCCCCATATTTCTACCTGTGGGCTGTCATGTGAGGACACGGAGGCCAGCCTCTTGAGGATGAGAGACCACGTGAGAAGTGGCCTGACAGCCAGGACTATCAGACACAGAGTGTGCAGCCCCTGTCGACCAATCACAGTCATGTAGCTGTATATATTTCCATAGTGAGGACAAACAGAGGAACTGTCCAGGTGAACCCAGCACAAATTGCTGAGCTACAGGATGATGGCGAAATAAAGTGATCATTGTTTTAAGGCACTAAACTTCAGAGTATTTATTAGGAAGCAACCGATCACGAAGCTGGTATCTGTGTTAGTTAGCTTTCCGTTATTGTAATGAAATGCCTGAGATGATCCATTTAAAAACAATAAAGGTTTGTTTTGTTTCGAACTTGAAGGCTTCAGTCCACAGTGTGTTGCTTTTGAGTCTGTAGTGAGGCAAACCATCACAAGAAGAACTAAGATGATGGTTAGGAACAAAGGAGAACAGAAGAAGAGGAGTTGAGGTGCAAATGTCCTTTCAAGGTCACACACTCAGTGACTGGAACACTTTTTATTAGGTCCATTTCTTTTTGCATAGCTGACCTCCCAGTATCACCAAGTAGAGGACCAAGCCTTTAATAAATGTGCCTTTGGGGGACATTCTATGTCCAAAGCATAGTGAGACATAAAAGTAAGCTTCCTCTGTAATAAAAACAGAACCCATGCCAATGGACGTGGGATTCGGTGTAAAGACTAAAAAACTTTAAACTTTAAAACTTAAAGTTTTAAGAGACTTTAAACTCACAGTGTGAGTTTAAGAGACTTTAAACTCACAGTGTGACCAGGAGAGTCAATGAGGAAACATGGATGGCAGGTGAGAGAATGGATGAGCTGTGTAGCTCAGTCCCAGGTAAACTACCTGCAGGAACCTGGATTCAAAGGAAACCCACAGAGTTTATTAAGAGACTTGTATTAATAAACACTGCCATCTTGGTCTAAAAGTGGATCCACAGAGAAGAGTCTCCTGCAGAAGGTTGAAGTGTCCATCTGCAAGTGGGATTTCAAGGAACCACAGTGCACCTAGGACTTTCCAGGTTGTCACATAAAACTAAGTCTCATCTCCCCTCCTTCCAGTGAGCATGACATACTCAATGTAAAAAATTGGTCTCAGAGTAAAGATGAAACTCATGGGTGTGGCTACAAGATGCAATAGTAACACCTTAGAAAGATTTAGGAAGAGGGCCAGAGAACCCTCTGAGTTAGGCAAACTAATTTTAGTGTAGTTGCTTCCCAGCTTCCTGACATAACTGGAGTAGAGAGAAATCTGTTTTAAAATATAGATGTCACTCCCAGCTATCCCACTCCTTGGTTTGTACCCAAAGGACTTAAAATCAGCATAGTACAGTGAGGCAGCCACATCAATGTTTATAGCAGCTCGATTCAGAATAGCTAAACTATAGAACCCACCGAGGTGTCCCTCGATAAATGAATAGATAAAGAAAATGTGATATATATATATATACACACACACACACACACACACACACACACACACTCAATGGAATATTACTTAGCTTTAAAGAAGAATGAAATTACGGCATTTGCCAGTAAATGGATAGAGTTGGAGAATATCATGCTAAGTGAAATAAGCCAATCCCAAAAAAGCAAAGGGCAGATATTATTCTAATATGAGGATGTTAATTCACAATGTGGGGGGGGGGACTAGAGAAGAATAGAGTTACCTTAGATTAAATAGAGGGAAGTGAAGGGACGGGTGGGGAGGGAACATGAGGATAGGAAGGATAGTAGAATAGAACAGACATTGTTACCCTATGTACATACATGACTGAATGACCAGTGTAATTCTACAACATGTACACTCAGAAAAATGATAAATTATACTCCATGCATGGATGATATATCAAAGTGCATAAATGCCTTCTACTTTCATGTATGACTAAGTAAAACAAATTTTAAAAAAATTTTAAAAATATATAGATGTCACTTACAATGAGGTTACATCCCAATATACACACTGTAAATGGAGATTATCAGGAGTCAAACATTTATCTACTAGACATAACCTACTGGACATAATAGTTTAGCAACCCAGTTGTTGCTTGTTGGTTGTCAATTGTTGGTTGTTTACCTTTTCTCTCTCGTGACTGAAAGGTAGCTGTGGTTCACTGCCGCTGAACAGAATCTTGAGAGAACCAATGTCTGACTGCTAACCTGGACAAAGATCAGAATTCAAAGTAGTTTCTACAGAATGCATATTGCTCTCACACCATCCTCATATTAAAAGAAAAAAAACATTTGTAAGTCAGGTACCACCTGCAGTTGTGCCCGTGGTTTGGGGGATTTGTAGCATCACTTCATAAGTTTCAAAGGAAACCCACAAAGTTTATTAAGAGACTTGTATTAATAAACACTGCCATCTTGGTCTAGAAGTAACTGGGAGTCTCTGTTCAGTATACAAGGCAGCCTCTGAAACTTATCTTTGTATGAGAAGAGGAGTGTTGAGAAACACATCTATAGCTGAAAAATGGATCACTTCCCATTGGAAATGAATGCTTCTGCACAGGGTGAAGGCAAGAGCCTCAGACAACTATGGATTAAAGATCTACAGTAAAGGAACATAAACGAACCTCAATCAAGAAGCATTCTCTGCAGCTGGGTGAAGAGAAACTAATAAAATAAATGTAGTTCTATTAAAAAAAAATCAATGGACCAGTATTTGCTATGCTTCTCATTGTATTTTCCTCTTTTGAACAGGAGTATCTGTCTTACCATTATATTCTGGATATAGGGAGCATTACAGTTAAGCTGTCCCCGAATTCAGAAGAGATGGCACCTAGGAGCCTTGTCAGCATGAGAACTGGGTGTGGATGCTCCGATCCAAAACTCTGAGTACAACGTTGTCACTGAATGAGAGCTTTTGCAGTCTGCAAAATATAGGAGCATATGTTGTAAGTAAAAGGAGTCTAGATAATTTGTCACCAGATAGCATATTGCGGTAAATTAATAATATCAGTCGCAGCTCCCTTTCACTCACGTACGTATACCTCTTTGTAACATAGCTCTCCTAGTCCTTTCATTGAGGGATGGAGTTTATAACTTTATCACTTCAAATCAAGATTTTCTCGATGACAGGCTTTAACCAACAAAATGTAGCAGAAATGAATGAAAAAGCCAGTATTAGCCTTCCAGAAATGGAGAAACCACAAATGTCTGTCTCACCTGTTTTTGACACCTGACAAAGAAGATGTCATAAAACATCCTATCCTGGTCAAAGTTTTCAGATGAGCCATATGGTCAGGACCAACAGAAGGATCAATCCAAATCGCTGACAAAGAATCTGAACCGATAAAGGGTTACTTCAAGTCCTTAAGATTTGCAATGGATACAATTGCAGTGTGGCCAATGTATTCTTCAAGTATAAAACAAAGACATGATAGGCAATTGGAGAAGGTTCACTAACAGAATATTCTCAGTCCAGGGATAAAAGAAAGAGATGAAGGAGGAAATGAAAAGAGTCAAATGATGAATATGTGGGTCAATGTAAATGAACACTGACTTCATAAAGCCATGGTCACTGTGCCTTCGTATATCAGATGCACAGGAGATGGGCACCTGTAAGAGAGATTAAAGAGACGGAGATACGGAGTTAAAAATCACAGTAGTAATAGTATCAAGTTGAGGGGGGGGAACACACAAAGTTAAAATGTTCTAAGCTTCTTAATTATGAGAGAATAGAGAAAAGTTACAGGGAACATTGAACTTAATGTGTCAGGGATGAATTTGTAGTCTCTAGGGTGGCTTGGAGGAGAAGAGTAAAAGAGTGGGTAACTATCAAACTAATAGAGGGAGAAATTGACTGATTAAAAGCAATTAATCCAAAAGAAGGAAAATGTCGGGGAAGAAGATCATAGAGCAGGCAGAACCAGTAGAAATGTGGTGGGTTTAAACATAAGCACATCAGTAATTGCATTTGATGTAAATGCACACAATTGCTATAAATAGAAAGATGGTCAGATAGGATTAAAAATAAAACTCAGCTATTAATAATTATAAGCAACACACTCCAAATACAACAACGCAAAATGATGGTAAGCCAGTGAGAGAGAGAGAGATTGTCCTTTGGGAAGAGGAAGGGCAGTAATCAGAAATGTGAATGAACGAATTTCTATATGCTTCCAGAGTTCTGTTTCTCCATATCTTTTCTAGCTGCACACATACTAAATTTGTGACGATTTATTGCAATCTGCATATATGTTTGTGCACTTTTCTAGAAAGTCTTTGTTTCATAATTTAAAAAGCTAACCCCCCATTTCCTAGCTCATAGAGGCAGATCAATGGAGAGAAGGCATAAAAGATTAAGCTTACTTCGTGACAGATCAAGAGCAGGAAATGAATGCATATTAGGTATTATTTCCCTTATCTTTCACGATTCCAATAAATGTGTCAATAACGTTTTCTGATCTGATGAAATTATTCTCGTATCTATTTAGAAGAATCAACCAACAAAAATAGCCAGGGATTTACAATGAAAGAAGAATCCAATGGTTTATTTGGGCAGGGCATGGTGTCAGGAGTCTGTGATTTCCAGAGACTTGGGAGGATGAGGCAGGAGGTTCACAGGGTTGAGGCCAGCCTCAGCAATTTAGTGAGACCCTCAGCAACTTAGTGAGATCCTGTCTCAAAAGAAAAAAAGGCAGGAGGGGCGGGGTGTAGCTCAGTAATAATGCACCCCTGATTTTTGATTCAATACCAGGAATCAAAAATAAATTTCAAAATATTTAAAGGGCTGGGAATGTAGCTCAGTGGTAGAGGGCCCCTGGGTTCAACCCTCAGTCATGCAAAACAAACAAATGAGCAATCAAAAATGGCTTATTTGTCCTAAAAATATTAATTTTTTAATAATGGTACTGGTACTCGGTACAAGAATAAAATGAATAAATGAATAAGTAAACTAGATATATATTTACATACATGTTTCCTTTTATCAAATAATAAATTAGCATCTCTGGTTTGTTGAGAAACAGATTCGTTGGGAAAATAGAATATGCATGATTTGCCAGTATTTTAATTTCAGTCGCACAGGTCTGTTCATCTGATCTCTGCCCGGCTTCTGGCACTGCAGCTGATCAATTTTCTCTCCTGATACTCTCATGAGAATAATTGTATTCTCAACTTCTGAAGAAGTCTCCTCTCTTCCAAAAGTTTGTACCCCTTTTATTGAATACTTACTGGTCCTCTAAGCAGGACCTTTGAGTAAGATGTTTCCTGTCAAGTCCTACGTTTTGAAGGGTTCCATGGAACATCTTCAGGGTGTTTTCTTTTCTATTAGCCATGTTTTTACAATGTTGAAAAGGTGCGACCTTGCGAAGCAGAACTGATGGCCTGCATTTCATGTATTGTACCTTTCCACACCATAAATGCTGAAATGCATTGTACAAAGATGTTGGTAGAAAAGCCAACTAACTAATAAGCAAAAGCAATATTTACATAAGCAAAGAAATCATATGCCAAACAAAATCTAAAACCGAATGATTAAAGGGATATATGTGAAAATAAATCTTCAAATATACCTTTAAAATATATTTTAAAATAAAAGAAATAAAGAAAATAAAATATAGACAGGTATTTATGTTTCCTTGAAATAAGAACAGTTTCTTTTCCTTTTTTTGTTGTTTTTTTAAATAAAAGCATTAACAAAAATAGCATTTTTGCTGGGTGTGGAGGTGCACACCTGTGATCCCCAGGACTCAGAAGCCTGAGGCAGGAGGATGACAAGTTCAAGGTCAGCCTCAGCAATTTAGTGAGATTCTGTTTCAAAGGAAGAAATTCCAAAGTTTGGGATGTGGCTCAGTGGTTAAGTGTCCCTGAGGTCAATATCCAGTATCTGCCACCCCCCACCAAAAAAAACCAAAAAGTGTTTTTAAAATGAAAGCTTTATTGAGTTGTGTTTCAAATACAATACACCACCCCCAAAAACAGTGTCAGGATGTTTTCCTCAACACAAAATAAGCCCTGCAGCTTCTTTATTTTTGAGTGGGAGGTAACGGGGATGGAACTCAGGAGTGGAACTCAGAGACACTCGACCACTGAGCCCCATCCCCAGCCCTATTTTGTGTTTTATTTAGAGACAGGGTCTCACTGAGTGGCTTAGCATCTCGATTTTGCTGAGGCTGGCTTTGAACTTGAGATCCTCCTGCTTCAGCCTCCTGAGCCACTGAGATCACAGGTGGGGGCTACCATGCCCTGCCGCAGCACTAAGTCCTGATGAATCCAAATTTAAAAAGTTTAGAGTAAAAAGGGTTATTTTAAGTTTATCTTTGGGGAATATATACCCCTTCCCAATTCCTTCTTTTTGCTTTAATAAGTACATTTTAATAGTTTGATGAGCTCTTTCAACTATGCCTTGTCCCTGTGGATTGTATGGGATTCCTGTTATATGAGTAATGCCAAATGTTGAGCAAAATTGTTTAAAAGAGGTAGAAG
>NW_026000168.1:7703079-7779081 GCF_001458135.2 Marmota marmota marmota
AGAAGCTGGTGTGGGAGAGAGAGGCTTGTGGAAAGCCGGTGGTGGCAGTTGAGGCTCTGAGGATTTTTCCTGAGAGGTTGTTTTGTTTGGCGTGTGTGGTTCTAAAAATAAAGTTAGTTTCTTTTGACAAGTGGCTCCTGATTGTGCCCAGCCAGACTGCGGCAATGCCCAGCTAAGCCCTGCATCTTTAATATAAAAATAAAATATATATTTAATATATCATAAGTCCTGCATCTTAAGTATGTATATATTAAATATAAATATATTATATTATAACTAAATATTATATTATAATATATAATATTATGTTATATTATAACTATATATTATATGATAACTAAATATAAATATATTACAAGCCCTGCATCTTTAATATATATATGCAGGGCTTGTAATATATTTATATTTAGTTGCAAATGAATGTAATTATATTTAGTTTTTAGGTGGTGCCGGGGATCAAGCCCAGTGTCTCTCACATGCTAGGCAAGCGCTCTACCACTGAGCCACAGCCTCAGCCCCAGCCTAGCATCCTTTATCTATTACTCTCCCATCTCTCTGTCTTTCCCAAACCTTAACTATCTTCAAATCCACTTTCCTTCTCTATGGATTTCTCCATTCTGGACATTTCACATGAATGGAATCATATAAGATCTGATCTTTTGACTCCTTCTTTAAGTTAGTATCACGTCTCCAAGTTTTCTGGCCAAATATTCACTTTTATGAACATATCACTCTTTTTTTTCTTTACTGGTTCCTAATTGGATGGTTACTTGGGTAGTTTTCACTTTTTCTGGCTCTCATGAATAGTGTTGCTATGAATCTTCATGGACAAGCCGCATTTCATTTATTGTACCTTTCCACACCATAAATGCCATTTGGTTCGGTTGGAATAATTGCTATCACTTTATTGACCTTCATTAATTGAGATGAGGGTGTCATCAGGTGCACCCCCATTTCTTTTTTTAATTTTTAGTTGTCAATGGACCTTTATTTGATTCATTTATATGTGGTGCTGAGGATCGAACCCAGTGCCTCACTAAACCAGGCAAGCACTCTACCACCGAACCTACCTGATATTTTCGTTATTTTTATTTTGTTTTTGTTTTATTTTGTTATTGTTTTATTTTGTTATTTTTTTATTTTGTTATTGTTTTGTTTTATTTTGTTATTGTTATTTTTAGTATTAGGGGCTACATTTTTCTGCTACTTTGCACACCATGATTTTTTGTTGCAACCTAGATATTTTAAGTGAGACATTCTCACAACCCTGTAGTGGTGTTTATTGTGTGTTCTCTTCCTGGGCCACTCTACTGGAGTTCATTTCCTTATAGCGTGAGTGCCCTGCTCTTGCTTCTCGAGATATCCAGGGGCATGTGCAGTGTCCTGCGGTGACAGTGGTTTTTAGGGTGACTCTTCTGTTCTTTTTCTCAAAACTACCCCCAGCTTCTGAGCTCTTCTAATTACCTCCAGATGAATCTATTGTTTCGAATAATGCCTTGGGGCAGACATTGCTTCCCATAGGAGACAGACAATTACATTTGGACTCCTTTCTGGGGTGGGTTTTGAGATCAGTGCTTGCTTCTGTCCTGACCCCAGCTCTCTTTCCTTCTGCGTTTCTATGCTAAGCTTACTGGACTGTGGTTTATATCCTCTCTCTCTCTCTCTCAGGCAGCTAAACATCCTGTTCCTAATCACTTTGCATAAAAACCTCTATTGCGTTTGACAGCACCCTTAGGATTGAATTTCCCCCAGGCTCTGTTGCAAGTGAAGTCACTTTTATTCTTGTGACCTGCCTCTCTCCCCGGATAAAATCTCTGAGCCATGACTTTGGAACCTCTCTGGGGTCAGCAATATGCTTCTCCCTGAGCGACATCTTTCATTGGGGGGGGGGGATCTCAGTGCGGGCAGTGAGCTCTAGTAATCAAGCCTTGATGTGGAATCTCCCACTTTTCAAATGAGTTGGGGATGAGGGCAATCTGGGCTGTATAATTTTTAGCCAGTCTCTGTGCCAGAGACAACCTCTGCACCTTGAATAGGACCCAGGTGGAAGAAGGGAGCCCTGTCTTCTTACTACCTAGTGTCTGGAACAGGTGCTTGTGAGTAAGAAAAAAAAATGCTAAAACCCTTCCTCTTCCAGAAAGATGCCAGATTTGGGGTAAGGAGACCTGGCTTCTTGGCCTCACCTACCCAGATTAGATTCTCTCATGCTGACCTGAGGGAGGAGGAGAGGTCATGGTTCAAATGCCACATGGCTATTTTTACAGAATTTCACTGGATTTTCTTGGATAAATGTTGTATCTTCTGATGTATTCCTCTACGACCACGAGAGACTTTAATATCTGACTCTCTAATAACTTTGATCTCCAGTTATGCTTATTCTGCTGGGGAGGGGACTTGTTATGGCTTTTATATGAGGGGTCCCCCAAAAGCTCACGTGTGAGACAATGCAAGAAGGTTCAGAGGTGAAATTGTGCATTATGAGAGCCTTAACCCAATATGTGGATTAATCCACTCATATGGATTAACTGGGTGGTAACAATAGGTAAGGGTGTGGCTGGAGCAGGTGGGTCACTGGGGGTATGCCTTTGGGGTTGATATTCTGTCCCTGGTGAGCAGAGCTCTCTCTGCTTCCTGGTAGTCATGTCCTGAACTGCTATCCTCCTCCATAACCTGCTGCAGTCCGGCTGCAGCAAAATAACCGGGGGGGTGACGAGCAACTTGTGAAGATTGATACAGCAGGAGTGGGAGCCGTTTATTGTAGGACAGGAGGGGTATATATACATTCCACACAGCTTATCTAATTAGCATAAACTAGATACAGCAGTCAACCAATCAGGAGTCTCCACACTTAATGGCTCGCTGGCGTTACTTCACAAACCACTCCCTCTGGCAAAATGCCAGGCGCCATCCTGACTTGTTTACAGACTCTAACAATAACCCTTCCACCATGATGTTCTCTCTGCCTCGTCTGAGGCTGAGAGCCATGGAGCTCACTGTCTATGGACTAAGACTTCTGAAGCTGTTATCCAAAATAAACTTTTTCCTCTTCTGCATAGTTCTCCTCAGTTCTTTTGGCCACAGGGATGAAAGCTGACTGAAACGACCTCCTTACCTTGCCATTCTGGAAGCCAGAACTTCTGAAAACATACCTTTAACAATATGACATCAAAGATAGAAATGTGAAGAAGGAGTAATAAATTCGATGCTATGAGGATGTCAGATATCGTCTATGTTTCCAAATATAAGTGGAATGCGGGAGAAATATTTACAACAAATAAAAGTTTCCTTACTGAAAACTTTGACAAATATCTAGAATACCTATGAATGCTGAATACATGAATAAAGAACCCCAACTGGCAATTAATAAAATACCTCCAACACAAAAACATATAAAATATTTAACCTGAGTCGTGATAAAAGGGAATGGGGGACACTTGACATCCAGCAGTTAGAAATGATATAAAGAACCAGAAAAATATACTGTGATGAGACAAATAAATTGGTACGTACTTTGGCAAAGTGAATAAACATTTAAAATGTGCATAACTTTCCCGTGTTGCATTTTTTTAAATTTTAGAATGGCACATAGTTTGAGGTGTAGCTTTTGGCTGTGTAAGTATATGCCTGAATGGGTTGATTTTCACCTCTAATTATTATTATTTCTTAATATTTTTGTTTTGCTAATCAGGAATATACATTCTGGAGGTAGCGAGCTAGCATCTGTCAAGTTCTTATCAGATGTCCATATGAGAGAGGCCATTAGTTTTTTTTGTGTGTGCCAGGGATTGAACGCAGGGGTGCTAAACCCCTGAGCCACATCCCCAACCATTTTTTCATACTTTATTTAGAGACAAGATCTTGCTGAGTTGCTTAGGGCCTCACTAAATTGCTGAGGCTGGCTTTGAACTCATGATCCTCCTGCCTCAGACTCCTGAGCCACAGGAATTACAGGCATGTGACACTGTGCCCAGCGGAATCCATTAATTTTATTTATCACCAATGATAGAGCCTTGGTTAATTGGCACAGTTGAAGATATTGGTTATAACAACTGGCAAATTTTCATTTTCACTGCTAAAATGAATGGGATTGAAGACCTGGGTTTGGCTAGAAATAGCACACAATGAGTTTGGCCCTTACAGAGCATAGTGTGAGAATCTGGTGGTTCTGAGAGCCTATTTGGTTGGGAATGGTGCTCTGTGCTTTTGATTCCAACCAACCAGTTTTTTGTGTTGAACAACTTTCAGAGGATTTTGTTACCTGACCCTGACCAACCCTTTTAACCAAATCCTGGTCTTTCACTACTGTTGCATCTGCCTGAAGGGTGTCTTTCCTTCCAAGGGGTATTGGAAAACCTGTAAAGAGATTTATTAAGCCTACAGTTCAAATTACTGCTTTTTTTTAAAAATAAGTGTCTGTTTTTTTTTTCCTTGCATATGCAGAAATTAACCATTGTCTTCTTTTATTATAATTTGCTACATTATTTTTTCAGGGCGGGTGCAGGGATTGAATTTAGGGTCACTGGACCACTGAGCCACATTCCCAGCCCTGGTTTGTATTTTATTTAGAGACAGGATCTCACTGAGTTGCTTAGCACCTTGCTCTTGCTGAGGCTGGCTTTGAACTAGCCATCCTCCTGCCTCAGCCTCCTGAGCCACTGGGATTTTAGGCATATACTACCATGCCTGGCCTACTTTTAAATTTTTATTTTATATATTTATTTATTTATTTACTTCAGTACCAGGGATTGAACCTAGGAGCAATTAATCACTATGCCACATCCCCCAGTGGATAAAATTCTTTTTATATTTTATTTAGAGTCAGGGTCTCACTGAGTTGCTTGAGGTCTTGCTAAATTGCTAAGGGTGGCTTTGAACTTGTGATCCTCCTACCTCAGCCTCTGGAGCCAAAATAGGATTATAGGCCTGACACACTGCACCCGGCTTGGTATATTATTTTGAGAACCTGAGAAATGAGGCTTAGAGCCTTCACCTGTCTTTAATTGTTGGAGATTATCAATGTGTACCAAAAAAGAACGAGACAATTGAGTAAAACCACTATACCGTACTGACTCGGTAGTTCAAATTCTATGGGATTTATACTCAGGAAACAATTAATGGTATGTGTAAATTTTAACTTTGCCGTGTTTACCAAAGAGCTGTTTATCATAGCAGAACACAAACAGTTTACATGTTCAACAACAGAGAATTGATCGAGTGATTCGTAGTATATTCTAAAAATGGAATATTAAGCAGCTTTAAAGTTAAAATCGGGGCATAGAAAAGCTAGTGAGAGGATAAAATTGGGACGTCCTGGGTGTGGACAAAATGGTATTAAAACAGCATATTCGAAATGAAAAGAAGGAAACACATAATTACGGTGTGTGCATGGAGTGTCACTTGTTTCGGATACAATTGAAAGATAGGTGATTCGATGTATTCTCTAATATTTGCTCTTTCATCTCCCAATACGGGGCCTTGAAAAAGTGTGTTCTGTGGATCACCTGCTTCAAAATCACTTGGCTGGTGTGCAAAAAAGCACAGACCCAAGTCCCATAGCTGGTTTATACGAGCAGAGTATTTAGGGAGGCTCCCTAGTTATCTGCTGCTGTTTCACCAATTACCCTAAAACATGGAGACTGCAAACAACACACTTTAATTTCTGCACGTTATTTATAGGTCTGGGATCGACGCAGGTACCGGTCAGTGCTTCCTGGGTCATTCTGCTGAGACTCTGTCATGATCTTGACATCAAGCTGTTGGCCAGTGATCCAATCACCCCAAACTTCACTGGGACTGGAGAATTTGCTTCCGAGAAACCCACATAGCTTTTGGTAAGTCGGAGAATCTTCTGCTGTACCCATTTGCAAGATGACTAGCAGACTTTGGTTATCTGGCACATGGGTCTTCCAGAGACTGCCCGGGAAGTCTTCACAGCGTGGTAGCAGATGACTTGAGTCAGATTTTCCTAACATGGAAGCCAGAGTCTTTGCGTAACCTCATCTTTGGAAGTGACATCCATCATTTCAGGGTTTCAGTAACAGTGAATCAATAAGTCTAGCCAACATTTAACCCAGGAAATAAATAAGGGCATGAATACCAGAAGGCATGGATCATTAAGGGCCCACCTTATAAGTCTCATCACATGGGCTGACACCCTGGAATCAGCAATTTCATCATATCCTCAAAGATTCATATACAACCCCTTTATTTTCAAAGTCCCATTAATAGACTCAATTTTCAATGTCTCATTGGTGCATAGACTTCGATTTCTATTTGTATCTCATCTAAGAATATGCTATTCTTGGTGGCAGTGTTCTTAATTTATTTCCTTCTTTTTACTTTTTTTTTTTAAATAAAACAGGGTTTATTTTAAAATGGGTAACACGGTCTTCTCCCAGGAGAGAGAAGAGAAGGGGGGCATTGCTGGTATCCTGGTATCCCAAGAAGTGAGGGGGTTTGGCGTGTTTTATACACCCTAGATTTTCTTGGTTTCCCTGTTCTCTTCCCCCTTATCTCTCTCCTTCCTGAGCATGTGATTAGGTCCAGGAGATGCTCAGGTAGGATGGGCTCAGGGGCCAAGGTCGAGTGACCTGGGTACATCACCCTGATTTTCTGAATTTCTAGAAGTATACACTTTTTACTTTACTAAACTCTTCTTCTTTACCCTTAACTTTACATGTGTTCTCCAAACTCTCCAGTTTGTGAAAAAGTGAATGAAGTAGAAGGTTGCTCAGAAACTGCATGCCAAATCCACTTTAGAAATAACCAAACAGCGAATCTGGTGTCCAACAAACCCAAGAAGCCCTTATAATCGTAGTCAATATTTTATCTGCAGAAGACAGATTGTTAAAAAGTGTATGTCTTCGTCACAATCATGTATTTTAAATGAAGACTGCAAACAACACACTTTAATTTCTCCACGTTACTTATAGGTCTGGGATCTACATAGGTACTGGTCAGTGCATTTACAAATTGAGTACTTGTAAATGGAATCACACATCGACGGGTGGGTGCGGCTGGCCTTTAGAGACAACCTTTGAGATAGCTGATATTCATTGCTTAAAGATTCCACCTTTGCAAATATGCCTACTTGGCAAAATGTGTTTGTAACCCCAAAGTCAATACTGAAAGCATGCATTTAGACCCTCACAGACACAGAGAGGTGCTCAGAGGACACCCAGGGAGCAGTTAGAAGTCCGAGTCTCCCTATTGCACCTGTTCCCAGTTGAGGTCAATCAAGGTCATGCTCAGCCTTCTTATTTCAGCTCTTATCCTGCCAAGAAGTCTTCTTTGTGCAGGATATTTATTGTGTCCCCCCCACCACTTTGGAATTTCTGTGTCTTTTGGGGTGGTAACTTTGCTATTTTAAGTGAACCAAGGCATAGTGTTGGAGAGCTGTCTAGTGTCTCCAAGCACTTGTGTGACATGCCTTATATAGAAAACAGGTGTTGGATGAGCTGTGCTGGACCAGGGGTGTGGTGTTGCTGACCCACCTTCAAGGTTCATGAACCAACCATATCCATTAGGTAGGGCATCTTTATCAGAAGACATAAAACAAGGGGTGTGTGTTGATAGGTTAATAAAAACCTTGTCACCAGGCCCGCTTTAAGGAACCTAACCCTCTATTTTCCTCTGGAAGCAATTCAGTGTTAGGAACACCTTTAGAAGAACATATCCACTGAGAACAATAAAAATCGGCTCTGAATACTTTTGCAAAGTAAAGCCCTCTGGGGGCTATTCTCTTTTTATGAGTTTTGTATAAAGAATCCAATGAAATCTGGAAAAAAAAGTTTGAAGGGAAGAACAGAGTGATTGATTCCTAATTCCACCTTACCACACTTCAATTCGCTGGGACCTGTTCATAAAGGAATCTTGGCTGGGGTGTCAGGCGGCTAGTTTACTTTTGACTCTTTCTGTCAGTCTGTGTCACAACCTTCATGCCAATTAACTGTGCTTTTGTGTGCTAATTCTCATTATCTCACCATGAGGCGTTATTGTTCCCACGTCCTTTAGTTTGAAGCTCAAGAGTCAATCAGTCACCTAAAACAATGGCGTCTGAAAGAGTCCTTCTCTGAGTCCCATTTTACTGTATTCCATTTTAAATCTGAACATGAAGCTCCCAGGAACATAAATCTTTATAAAAATATGGCCTTGTCCATTGTTGGTCGAAGCAACGTGGAAGTTATGTTTTAAAGACAGGGATGGGACAGCCAGGATGGTTTGGAGGTGAAGAATCTATTCAGGCACCTCATATATTTTGAGAAACTAATTATAAAATGTATGTATTTTTATCCGAGTCACCTCTGCCATCGGTTCACCTTATCCAAGTCATTTAGAACCAAGAGGGTGGTATTTATGAAATTTTTAAAAATCCCCCCGGATGCCAGGAATAAGGAGAAAATCAAATCAAATCAGATATGGTCAGAAGAGACATATTTCTTTTCCTGGGATGCTCTTTTCTTTCCCCTCCTCTTATATTAAATCCACACCTGCCAAATCCCCAGGATGAGTGCAGAAGGCACAAGAAGGGGGAGAGGGGCACACTGGTGCCCTTTCTGAAGCTGGCAGAACTGTTGCATGCTGAGTAAAATCTGCCTGAATGTACTCCGTCCCTGTCTCCAAAAAGTCAAAAGCATTTTCTGCGTTGATTTCCCTTAAGAGTTATCAGACCTCATTCAGACGGGTTTAATGAGTGTAAGAGGTGACCTTGTGTCCAAATAGGTAGTGCCATATTAAAAGACCTGGGAGTACAAATCTCACCTATTTGTACACATAGTTATTCTGGAGGGTGGGATGGTGGGGGGGGGTTATTACAACGTAATTCATTCACACACTAATACAGAGTGGAGTCCCGGAGACTCTGGGTGCAGGGGTATTGAATTTGCTGCTGGCAGCGTTAATTGATTCATTGGGAACCTTTCTCCCCTGAGAATCCCAATCCCAGGTTCCCTGAGCAAGCCACTGATACATGGCCAGGGTCCCCCGGATATATGTCCAGACACACACGTGTGAAGATGTTGTGAAGCCATCTCCTGGCTGGGGCAAATCCTCTTAGGAACACTCCCCACTCCTGAGAGCTTCAGGGAGAAGCTTGCTTTCTTGGCAGAGGTGGCCTTGGAGCATCTTTCTTCCCTGCAGGATGGAAAAAATGGGACTGGATTATTTGTTGCGTTTTCCAAGGAGATTCTGTTCTTTCTGGGGGGAAATGTTGGGGAGCTATACTGATCAGGCTTGGCATTTGATCAGTGGGGGCATATTGGTCAAATGAAAAAAAAATGCCTCCCAACTGAATGTCTTACTGACATCCCTTCAATACGACCCAGATCTGTCTCTCCAGATATTCAATGTCTGTGTGCCTCACGACACAGTCACTGGGGAGCAGATTCTTAGTATGGGTCACGCTTAGTTTCCCGGTACCTGCAAGAATACCATGTTCTGCATATAGTAAAGATGAAAGGGAAGAATGAAGACAGAATATTTTTGTCTGAAATTGAGGAACACGATTAAGAGCATTGGCTTGAAATCTTCCTAGAACTTTGAAAAGTGCATCAGTCTCTGATCCCATTGGGAGAACATGACAGTCTCTCTTCGGAATTTTGAAATTTTGCTGAGAGTCTGAATGTGCTCATGCTATGTGCGTGTACAAAGGAATGTTTTCTGGAGAACTCCTGGCTGGTTACTTTTTGTTATGTGTGTACACATACATGAAACTATATATAGACCTGTTTACTTTCAATGGGCTAGTTGCAGAAAAAGGATCTGGAAAAATCTCAGCACAAGTAGTGTAAGTCACAGACAGATCAAATAGGAGCACAAAGCCCTTCAGAGGGAGTGAAAGCCATTCATTTTAAGCAGTTATTTACCATAGAAAGCACATCACAAATATTCCTATTTTATAACAGTGCCTGTATTAGAGAACAAAATGCAGAAGGGGGGGTGCATACAGTATCCGAGTTTAAGTAATTCAAAAACCTGGGAAGTTGGGGGGAACTTCTTTTCTTTAGCATTTAAATCTTTGCACCCTTGGAAGACACAGAATATCAAGTGGTGAAATTTTTGATACCACAATACCTATCAGCAAGTCTGGGTAGGCTCACTTGTCAAAAATCAATTATGTTTAAAAAAAAAAAGAAGAAGAAGACCAAACAAAACCGAATTCAACACTGTGCAGCCTGGCCCCCAGCTGCTGTATGTGTTTGGGGGGAGCTGAGTATTTGTTTGCTTACTGTGGTAGTTTAAAAATAGTTTTCCAGTTAACATCTTTTCCACATAATGGAGATGTCAGGGTAGGTTTACATGATTGTGTAAATGGTCAGAACTTGTTTATGTAGTCCGGAACTACTGAGAGCTGAGCAGGGAAACTGGGGGTTCGGCAAAGCCCCTGGGGGCTTTTTCTCTGGGAGACAAACGCAGGCTCTCTTGAGGTTGCTGGAAAAGATGAGTTAGACTGAGCTGGCTTTCCTCTGCCTGTCAGACTCGCTTTGCACAGGGCTGGTGAGGGGCCGGATCATCGCTGCCAACCTCTACTGTTACCCTGAGGTTTGGAATTGGAGTGAAGGGAGCGCTTTCTCCCCAGAAACGGTAGATGCAGGCTGGAGAAGGACCATGGTAACGTCATTATTCCCTGCACATGCTTTTGAATAACAAGCCTTTTAATGTGCCCACACACCACAAATTGATCCTTGGGCTTCTGTCTCCTTGCGACGTCTCCTCTTCCCTACACACATTGCAGCCTGAAAGCACACTGCAATAGGGTGACAGGTGCAGGTCGGTAAGGCTGTCTGGCCAATGTCCTCTGCCTAAGGACAGGCAGATACAAAAAAAAAAAAAAAATCTTTCAAAAGCCCCCCTCTTTCTCGGCTTCAGTGCCATCCGCCCACACCCAACCTGTACTCAGCAATTCTCAGCCCAGAAGCACAAGTATTTGTTTCCCCTTAATGATCCCCCGAAATCCGCGTCTCCGGAAAGCCCGAGGTTTTGGGTACCTCCTCAGGTCGCGCCTCCTGCGCCCCAATACTCATAGGAAGGACATCCCGCCGGTGTATCCCTGGTTGATACACCCTTTATGATACCTCTATAGGAACCAGGCTAATAGTCTCCACGGGCCTGAGGATCAGGTAAAGCTCCCTCTGCCAGTTTCGTGCGTGGGGACCCGGGGGCCGCCTCCCCACTGCAGGGCCGGGCAGGTGCTGCGCCCTGCGCGCGCCTCCCGGAGCCGCGCACTGAGCATGCCCAGCTCTGCCACGCGCGGCTCCCGCCCTCCCCGGCCCTCGCCCCCTCCCCGCGCGCCTTTCCCTCAGAGCGCGCAGGCAGCCGGTTTGAAGAACTCTGGTGCGCCAGGTTTTTGGAGCCGCCGGGAGCGCAGGGAGGGAGAGGAGCGCNAGGAGCGCGACACCAGACAGCACGGGGTTCAACACCGGGATTGGTCGCAAGTAGGGAGCTTTCGCCACTACACCGGGACCCTCGGACTGTGCCTGCACCGCGCTCTGGAGAGGCTGTCCTCCGCTCTCGGCGCGGAGCTCAGGTGCTGAGGTAAGTGGCCAGCGAGCAGCCAGCCGGGCTCCAGCGAACCAGGCATCCAAGCTCCCCGGTTTTTGAGTAAAGGGCTGCGTCCTCTCCAGCTGCGGGAGGGAGACAGGGCTACTCAGGGTTCCGAGTCCTGCAGGGCTGGACAGGGGCTGTGGAGCTCCACCGCCCTGAGCCGGCCAGCGCAGCAGGGTCCGGCCGGCAAGGCGCTGAGCTCCCTGACCCTGGGTAGAGGCAGGGCCCCGACGACGCCTCAGTCACCCCACGGCGACCCTTCTTCTCTCCTTTTTAGTCTGAAAATAAGTTTGTTATGCTGCAAGGCAACCACAAAATAAGGAGCCTAGAGCCTGGAATGTTCCGGGAACTGTAAAACGAGAGCACTTCCAACTGCCCTCTCCACACGCCCTGGCCCCCGTGCGCCCCCAGGTTCTAGACCGGGGCTTCCTTCTGGTGTGGGTTCCCGGGGTTTGCTCCGAAGACAGCCCACTAGAAAGGATAGCGAACTTGAGCTGAGGTGCTGAGGTTCCAGGGATTTGGACCTAAGGGAATCTGATTTCCGTGGCTGAGGTAGAAGCAGACACTCATTTGGGGAGCGCCAGCGGCCGTGCCAGGCTGGGTGCTCAGCGCGGGGATTGCGCGGCCAGCCGCATCTACCAGGTCCGTGCTCTCTCGTGGAGGCTGCTTGGTTTTTCTCCCCAGTCTGTGCGGAAGGAGCTTGTTGGGGTGACATCTATTTCCAACAACTTCTGGGGTGGGGGGTGATTTTCAGTTTCTTTTAAGAGGCAAAGACAACCAACCGCCTGCTCTCCTCTTCCAGTACCCAGACAGCCGCGAGATGTGCGCCAGGCGCCCCGCAGACACTAACCCGCTAGCTCTCCTTCTCCAACAGGGGGTGGTGGGGGCGACTGAAAACCTTGGTTTGTGCCTGGTGTGTGTACATTTTACTATTAATGAAAGGCGTGGAGGTGGGGGTAGGAGGCTGTGGGCTCCTGGATCTCTAGGAACCAGTCAGGGAGTCTGATGCATGAACACATTTTGCAGCACCGAGGAGATCTGCGAGGAGGCGGCTTCGCGCAACGGGAAGATAAGGTGTTAGATTGCTGGCACTGCTGTCTCCAGAATTGAAGCAAAAGGCTTGAGGTTGTGTAGGGCGACCGAATGTGACCCATCACCTTGGATGTGTGTTCTGCGTGCAAGAGGTTGGCTGGGATCTTGGGGTACATGGGAGGTTGATTTGTAAGGAGGAGTCCCTGCGAGCAAAGCTCCTGCAACTTTTTCTAGTTTTCCTACTGGAATCAACATAGGGGCGGGGACATGTTTTTCAGAAAAAAAAAAAATTGTCATTTAATTGCATGGGAAGCTCCTGCAGTTTGCTGCGTTGGGAGCTGGGAATCTCAAGGAATAACAGCCACATAACTCATTTGTTTGGACACTACTTAGGATAATTTGGAATGTGCTTTTATTTTTGCAGGTTGAAATTTATGGTTTCTGTTCTTCAGGGAGTATAAGGTAGGAGCTTAAAGACTGGATTTCCCCTTTAAATAGGTCCAGCTAGCAGCATTTCAAGTAGAACTGATTAGCAACTCTTTATGTCTGTGCCCAGGTGGGCGAAAAAAAGAAGTGTGTCATGGAGCAGGCAGCTAGAGGTGGTTTTGGTGCCATTCTTGAGGAGATTCACATTTCACCTCATACATTTATTCTTGCTGTCTTCCTTTTGATTTCATTCAAGACTGTGGAAATCTCCACTATGGGGTTGTGGGAGTTAGATAAGATTGGCAGGGATCAAAAAAACCCAAGTTCTGTGAGAATATTACTTTTTTGGCTACCTCGTAAAAAAGGCTATTGATTTTGTACGTTGTTTGTTTAAACTGACTTCACCTGCCCTGTCTGGTTGAGGAAAGATCATGATGATAAATCTCATTATTTTTTTTTTCAGTGTGGATCCTGCCAGTTGGCTAGCAAGCATGGAAAATAAATAATAAATAAAAATTGACCTTTTGAATTGGGAGTTAAAATGCTAAGAGACTTTACCGGTTGCTTAAAGCTTTAGGTGAGAGCCATGTGGACATTTTAACTGAGGTAATTTTTTTTGTTTTTTTTTTTGTAATTTGCAGTCTGTGAAACCCCTTTCAGTTGGTGCCTGGTGTGTATATTTTACACACCTTGGAAGACCTTCAGTGCAATTGGGAGTGAGCTTAGCCCCTCTTCCCTTGCTCACTTCATATTGACAGGTGATTGAGTGATAAGAGAACAGAACTTAAATACTGTTGGATTTTGTTTTTCAATCATCTCCTTTTTTTTTTTTAACTTCTATTTCTGTTCAGAAGTAGGTCTTCTGATTTTTTTTTTTCCTTCTAAGCACTCAATCTTTTGGTGCAGATTCTTCTGAAAGGTTCTCAGGATATCCATTAGTTCAATTTAGGTCTTACAAAATAAAAGGAACCTAAATAAACTTCGCCGTTCAAAACTCCCCTTTGTAATTTCGACTTTTCCAAGTTTATCTGCTAATGGTTTTAATGTGTCGGATGCCTCTTTGTTATCGGGAAAGAAGTGGGACCTAACATACATTAGTTCTAATCTCTCTTCTTCAACCTTCTGTGAACTCTTGCTATTATAGGATTTCCACTGAATGGATCTGTTTCATGGGATGTCTCCACACTGAAGTGGAGGAGTTTTTAGTTTTAAAAATTTTTTTTTGTTGTTTTCTGTAAAGCAGTATCTTGAGTCTAATGAACAGGGCAGGATTTATTCCCATGACTTATTGGTTTTTCACTCTCTTTTCTTATTTACTATCAGAAGAAAATTCGATCACACATCAATAAAATGTATAAACTAAAGGCATCTACTGATATCTGGTACACAACTTATAAAACACACACAGTGAGCGGGAAAGTAAAAGACAAGTAAAGCAAAAATAAGAAAGTTCTAATGTTTTTATGTATTCCCATGGATGGTTTTGTCCTGCCCCTTGCGGGGGCGGGGGGCTCTGCTTTGGATACCACAGGTAGCTCCAGGTTTTTTGTTTTTTTTTTTGACCTTTCTTTCCTTATCTTGGTTCTGCCATTTATTATCTCTGATCCTGTAGCCAGTTGCAAAATTGCTAGCAATCTGTCTCCTGTAACAGGTGGCTTGAGAGTGTTTCTGTCCTGACTACGGGTGGCTGGAATTAGGTATAAGAGATGAATGCACTCGGGAGGGGTCATCATGGCTGTCACAAAGTGGACACACAGCTGAAGGATATGGAGTTCTAAAGACTGAAGCACCAGTGGCAAGAAGGTCACAAAGGAGGGACAAAAGGGCACGTTTGGTGCTGTGCACCCTTGGGCAGAGGAGGGCAGGATCATAGACACCTGGATCCAGATTTGGCCTCATGCTGATGGCCTTCACAGTATCCCGCAAGTTAATTCCATAGCCCTAATATCCTTAGCTGTAAAATTGAGACAAGATCTATCTCAAGGTGTGGCCATAGGGGTTGGGTAGGAGAGGATAGGTAAAGAACTTGGTTGTGTTAGACTGGCTACCTTATTAGCCATAATAACAAATAAGCCCCCAAAGTATACTGCCTCCTATGTGGAATTCATTTATTTCTCACTCATGTAAATTCCCTCACGCGGGTGATGGTAGAAGCATTCATGGAAGATTCAGTTTGATCCATGATGCACCTTTGTCCTCTCCAGGGTGACCACCTGCTAGCCTGCATGAACTCATTGGAGGGCGAAAGACTTGGAGGATGTTAATTGCTCCCACCTGCAAGTGGTGCATTCACTTTGGCTTGTGTGCTGTTGTTGGCTGGAACTCAGTTCTATGGGGGTGTATCAGAAGGAAGGCTGGGAAATATAGTCCAGCTGAATATTTATGTATGTAGCCAGTATTTTTTTTTTCCAGCATTCTCTGACATTGTGTTCCCATGTGTGACATTGCCTCTATGCTCAATATATGTTCCTTCCCATTCTTCCCCTAACTACTGGTAGAAAAAAATGGCATATATATATATATATATATATATATATATATATATATATGGCAGTACTTACTTAAACTATGGAAGTATGTTTTCCTCTTGCCTATATAAAAACATTGCCAAAATAATTTTTTTTAAAAATCCTAAAGAAGAAAAAGTTCACGTCTCATCTAAAACATATAGAGTGCAGTTCGATATGATATAAGAGGATGTTGAATATGGTCTAGAATCAGGAGCAGATATTTGAATTAGGACCACCCCCACCCCCAAAGCCCTGTACTAATTTGGTTTCTGATACACACACTGTCAGCATCTGTGTCCAGCACGGTCACCCTTCTCTTAAGCTTCTGTTACCAACAGCCCTGTGCTGCCTTTTTCCTGTGACTGTATGTGAAGATGAATTTTCCTCTTCCGTTCTCAGCAATAAGTAAATATCCTTTCTGATAAGACCGCAGCTAAAACAGCCTCTCCTAGCTTCGCTTCTGATCAAAGGCATTACTTTTCATATATCTCCAACCTCCCCCAAAGGAAAACCTCCCCTCTCTTGTCCTCTCAGCTTTGCCAAACTTTTTTTTCTTTCTTCTTCTTTTCTTAAAGTATTTCCTGCATGATTGAAGGGACCTATCTCCTTCACCCTCGGAGGATCTTCTAAAAGAAAATGGTGTCTCTGGTTCTTGTCCTGTGGTCTGGCTTGCATTAGAAGATCTTCTTCCTCTCCCACCGCCTGTTATTTTTTCCTCTTTGGTAAACATAATGATTTACCTACCGTTTGGGTTTCCAGTGACGGCAGAGAAAATGTGCAGCAGCCACTGGTGAGAATGGACCTTTTGTCAAGACGGTTGGGGCATCCTCACGGTTAATTCAGATAAACTCCCAGCGTGGGTTGCCGTATATTCTGTATGCTTAGGAAGCACCTCTTTCCCCCAGGGCCCCCTGTTCATTTGCTCTTGATTTCGAAAGAAATCTCCTTTATTTATTTATTTTTTCTTAAACTCTCTTCCTTTTTCCCTCACTTCCATGCCGTGTGTGTGTGTGTGTGTGTGTGTGTGTGTTGCTAGGAATGCAATTCAGGGCCTTGTGCATGCTAGCCAAGTGCCCTACCACCCACTACAGCCAGCCCGTGCCTGTGTCCTCTTCAAGCCCCTACTTGTGATTTCGTGGGCTTGGAGAGAGAAGAGGGTTTTAACATAACTTCTATCATATTTCCAGACTCCTAAGAAGCCAGATTCCATTTTGTCTTGAGACAGGTGAACTGTCTGTTATAGCCAGGTGCTATAACAGAGGGATTCTAAATACTCAGTGAGTTGAATTAATTTTCCACTGCTTACTCCTGTGTGGTGGTCCAGGCTGAAGCCATCGTTCCTGACCTGGTGACTCTCCAAGGGGTCACTCAAGGAATGGAGTCCTTCGAAAGCCTGTGGCTTGGTCTCCTCGAAGTCCCTGGAGTCATCATCTTTCAGCCAAGGTACAGGGTGTGAGAACGAGAAGGTACAGGGTGTGCAGAGAAGCCTCTCTTGGGTGGTTATAGACCCAGCCTGGGAAGGGGCTACCTGAGCTCCCACCCATATTGTCCTTGGGCTGAACTGTCACCTGGACTTTCTTTGCGCTGAGGGGCAGTTGAGAAGCAGAGTCCAGCTGCATACCCTGGAAGAAAGGGAAATGTGTTTGGGAAAAATACCCAACAGGTTCCCTTTGAGTTCAGGAGAGATTTCCAGATGTGTCTCCATTTCCCTCTGGAGGTATGGAGAGGGGAGGGCATGGATCCTAGCACTTGGCCTGATAAATATGCATTCCCTGTCTTCCTTTGATCTTTGACCTTTAGTATGGTCCCATTCTTAGGGCAGATGATCTGGGTGAGATTCCATCTCCAGCCGGCTGACCTGGGGGTTTGACGGCTCCGAATTCATGAACTGCCCTTTGGGCTGGATTTTTATCGCTTCAAGTCCATCCTGACTCATTAGGTGAAGAAGCAAA
The DNA here is from genome assembly GCF_001458135.2 of Marmota marmota marmota. NCBI lineage: Eukaryota > Metazoa > Chordata > Mammalia > Rodentia > Sciuridae > Marmota > Marmota marmota. The sequence continues at coordinate 7,720,541 of NW_026000168.1, forward strand.
AAAGAGGAAAGAATTCTGGATAGAAATGGGAGGAGGGTCTTTTTGTGTTTGTGTTTTCCCTTTCAACTCACATGATGCATCCTTAGGTTCTAGGCTGGGCAGCAATTCACTGGCCTGTCATGAGTTAGATTCTCAGTCAAGACCCTTTGGCCACCCGCTACCCGGGCAGGTAGGTGTGTCAGTCCATCCTAACGCTGAGGGTCTTGTCTTCTCAAAGTTTTGTTCTCTTCCTAAAGTTATGGAGGAGAAATGTAAAAGGACACATTCAGGCTTTTTTTCCCCTCTTCCAAGGGGGACTCTGGTTCTTAGATGACACTTTCCAAACTCATTTCCCCATCCCCTGTCCCTCCCAGGGTTACGGCTCAGCTGTACCAATCTTCCCAGACAGGACCCAGGGGTTCCCAAGATGCTGGACATTGACTTTTACAACCCAGGAAAATCCTCAGCCATCTGGGACAAGTGTCTCCCCTACCTCCCACGGTGACCTTGCTTCTGTTGTGCACGACTCCCGTGAGTGACATAACGAGTGGGTTTCTTGCGACAAGTGGGTAAGAGCTTGAAAACCGGAGTCAGACAGAGTTCTGACCAGTGTAGACCCGTTTCCCTACCAGCTGGGTGATTGTGGGTGAGCTAACTTGCTTTTCCAAGTTTCAGTTGTATCCTCTGTAGAATGGGCTCAGATGCATTCTGTAGGATGGTTCAGACGCTGAGAAGATGTCATCAATCAGGTGATTTTTTGTCTGGAGACGCCTCTGTGAAATGATATGTGCCTATAGACACGGGGATTTGTGAAGATGGTGGATAAGGAGAACACTGGGTAAATCCCAGGAAGTCTGCAACAAACAGCTCTGTTGTTGATTGTTGTCAATCACCTTTACATCTCTCTTGCCTAACCATGGCTGCTGGAAACATCACTAAATCCAGAATACAGGTTCATGGAGCGCTGATCATCCCAGTCTGTGACCAGAGGAGCCAGCAGGTCATCAAGAGTGACCAGGAAATGTTGGCAATAGTCCTTCAATGTGTGAAACTTAACTTTGCATGGATCGACTATATATGGGTTCCTTTTTTTCTAGACAAGGTTAGATTTTTTTTTCCCCTTGCTTCCTAAGCCAGAGTTAACAATTTTCATGTTTTTTGGAAAGATAAATAAATGATTTCTCCTATGGGGGCGACATCCATTTCATCTCATAACCTTTCCTGTGCCTATTGGCCACTATCAATTACATAAGGGTGGAGGGCTTGGGGGAGGAACTTTCAATTCATGGGGTAAATATGGGTTAGGATGGTAGGACCATGGGCTGACTCCCTAGTGATCTCGAGTTTAAAAATAACATATGCATACCCTTTGTTCTCACCACACCAAACTGACCTGTTTACCTTGAGGCTGAGCTTTTGTACGGAGAGGTATTGTGCCCTGACAGCTGTATTAATAGAAATCCAGAGTATTCCTGTTGCCTGTGCCTTTTCATGGAAAAAGATTTCATGGAAATTTCCAGCAAGGACAGGTGCTTCACGTGGGCGTCTGATGAGACGGGTCCGTTTTTGGAAGAGAGGGAAATCAAACAAAAAATACGATATGACTTAAACCGCCCCTTCTGTTCTAGGAGGCTTGATTCTGGGCACTTGCCACTGTTTTCGCGTTCTGTGAATTTGCTTTATCGTCGGTATTAGGATAGCTTTTCACCCACCAAATGTAAATACGAATGTTGGTGTCTTTGGCGACTCATTTGATTAGCTGTTAGCTGGCTATTGATTCTAGACTTTGTGCAGATTAGTGAATTAATTGGGGATTCCAAGCCCTATGCTCACTGTATTTAATTTCGGCAATGACATTCGTTATAGAAACATTGATAATTTAAATCACACACCCAACTCCTAGTAAAAAGTAAAGTATGAACACGGTTATCTAAGAATTCTCGGATGTCAGTGATTGTAAATAGTGGTTTGTCTTTAATACATAAACATTTTTTTTAATGGAAATCTTTGAAGGATCTATTTCTTTCTTGCTTTGACAAGTGACTAAATATAATTTACTTCTGGGTGACACTGAGTCACTAGAGCCTAGACCTTTCAATGAAATTGGCCCTGAATTCGAATCCTTGTTCTTACCCAGCTATGGGATCTCAAACACATTCTCACCTTTTCTGAGGTAGTTTTGTAAATCTCAACAGTGACGTTCATCATGCCTGTAGCTCACAGAGGTGTTGCAACTGTTAAATGTTATACACTTAAGAGTTTAGTACAGTGTGCCTGGCACATGCTAAATACCAAGTAAATTAGTGCTTTTGTGTATCTTTGCAACTTATACAGAACAGAGGGTGTGTATTCCGTCTATTTTACGGAATGAAGAAATGTTTATATCATAGAATGCTTTTTTTTTTTTTTAACATTTGTCAAAGCCATGAATGTTGGCCAGGCTCTGTGGCTCATGCCTGTAATCCCAGTGGCTCTGGAGGCTGAGGCAGGAAGATCCTGAGTTCAGAGCCAGCCTCAGCAACTCAGGGAGGCAGTAAGCAACTCAGTGAGACCCTGTCTATAAATAAAATGCAAAATAGGGCTGGGGTTGAGTGCCCCAAAATTCTATCCCCAGTACCAACCGCCCCCCAAGAAAAAAACAAAAACCAACCAAACAAAAAAAGATGGCTGTTGCTCCAGTCCTGTGACAGGGGGTTGTGCAACAGAATACCACTGTGTGGCTGAGACATTGTTACCTAAGCTGGAGATGCTCATCTGCTCTCTGATACCTGTCAGATGGTCATAGATAATACCTGGTTTGGGTGAAGTAGCTTTTTCTATTTGCTGTCCTTGGAAAAGATGAAATTCAAGTATACTTGCTGTTCAGACTGTGTTCATGGTAGAGTCTGAGTAAGGCTAGGGAGGACCTTTCCCCCCCCCCACCCCCCCCCACCCCGATTTGGGTGAGAAAATCGCAGTTGGGATGCTTCTCATCCATTCCCACCAAGTCTCGGCTTCACTTTTCTCTCCTTCTTGACTGAGTGACTGAGTGTCAAGATATGACCACACTAGAGCAGAAAAAGAAAGGAACCTGTTCTGATCATACTGTCACATGTATCTCTGATGTGTTTTGCAGATGACTCATGTTCCTGAAGATTCCTGTCACTTGTACAATGTTGGAATTCTTACAGGGCAGTCAACTTTATTCATTTATCTTCTTTTTTGGTGGGGCTTGGTACCAGGGATTGAACTCAGGGGGACACTGGACCACTGAGCCACCTCCCCAGCCCTATTTGGTATTTTATTTAGAGACAGGGTCTTCCTGAGTAGCTTAGGGCCTCACTTTTGCTGAGGCTGGCTTTGAACTCGAGATCCTCCTGCCTCAGCCTCCCGAGCTGCTGGGATGACAGGGGAGCGCCATTGCACCTGGCTCATTCATTTATTTTCTTCAGCACATTTCAAAGTCTTGCTTCCCATTACTAGAATCCAACTTAAAATTCCCCCACTTATTTCACCAGTTCTTTCTTTTTTTTTTATTTGAAAACCAAGGTCAGATTTCCTGACCCCACAATGGTTGTAAATACAGTTTCCCAGTTGTGCTGTGTACCTGCATGCACCGTGTAGCAGGAGGTCATTGTGAATTCAGTTTCGTTAACTCTGTTCAGTTCCTTTATTAGCAGCAATTTACAAGAGTATTGTAGTTTTCATAATGCGCCGTAACTGAATTGAAGACGTTTTTGAGTCATCACCGTTACTTGGAGTAGAATCTTTTTCTGTTCCTCTGAATTAATGAACTTTTATGAATTTGAGTGCGTTTCTCATCATGCGCCTCCTGAAATCCGTGTACTAAAAACAGATGAGAAGGAACCTGGTAGATTGCATTCTCAGGTATAATGGAGCCCATGTTGGAGGTTGCCATCCGGTCTCTGTGGATGGAAAACAGTATTTTATGTGCTGTAAGGAAAAACTGTAGGCAAACATGGTGATTCAGAGTGACTTGATGATTCAAATCCTGGCCGTGCTACTGATGCTTTTATAACTTTGGTCCAAGTTTCTGAAGCTTTCTCTGCTTCGTTTTTCTCATACATATAATGGAGCTATTCCTGAGGAATTGTGGAGATGAACATAAGTTAATTGTACATACACAAAGCCTGGTGCCAGGTGCATAGTTTGATGACCATCTCTCTTTTGTTTTGTTTTCCTTTGGTACTAGGGATTGAACCTAGGGGCACCTAACCTCTGAGCCTCACCCCTAACCATTTTTATTTTTTTATATTGAGACAGGGTCTGGCTAAGTTGCTTAGGGCCTTGCTAAGTTGCTGAGGCTGGCTTTGAACTTGCAATCTCCTGCCTCAGCCTCCCCAGCTACTAGGATTAGAGGTGTGCACCACTGTACCTGGATAGACCATCTCTCAGTGCCAAATGTATACTTAGGGTTTTATCCTTTGGCACTATGTACTTAGCATGACACCTGTGTCGTAGATTAACTGGGTGAATGTTATTACGGAAAGAATTGCAATTGCATTCTTTCAAAAATACTCAGCACCGTGATATATGCCTACTCTTGTGTCTTTGTCCACCGGATGGACCGTGGAGTCTCCTTCGCTGTGGAGACAGAGGGGGACATTTCCATAGCCAGGTGTTTTATGGTCGACCTTATTACACAGCAAGCCACTGGATCAGAACCGGGATGGGATTAGTCCTGTTTGTGATTTCATTCTGGGAAAAAACGATTTTGGCTATGGTCAAGAATCTTATTTATTGAGAGGGATGAATTACGGACTCGGCTCTAATCTGTATTCCTTCAGCTTCTGCTGTGGTCCATCTTGGCAGCCTGCAAAAGAAACGTTGACATGTGACAGTAGAAACAGAAAAATGTTTCAAGTTGCTTTCAGTCAAAGGCAATTGATGTTTTATAAAAGATTTACAATTAAAAAAAAAAGATTTTCCTAGGATTGGGGTTGTCGCTCAGTGGTAGAGCACTTGCCTACCATGCATGAGGCCCTGGGTTCTTCTTTTTGGTGGGGCGTGGTACCAGTGATTGAACCCAGGGGGCACTCGACCACTGAGCCACATCCCCAGCCCTATTTTGGATTTTATTTAGAGACAGGGTCTCACTGAGTTGCTTAGGGCCTCACTTTTGCTGAGGCTGGCTTTGAACTCACCATCCTCCTGCCTCAGCCTCCCAAGCCACTAGGATTACAGGTGTGCACCATTGTACCTGGATAGACCATCTCTCAGTGCCAAATGTACACTTAGGATTTTATCCTTTTGCATATGACACCTGTGTTGTAGATTAACTGAGTGAATGTTATTATCGAAAGAATTGCAATTGCATTCTTTCAAAAATACTCAGCACTGTGATATACGCCTACTCTTAATGATAAATAAATAAAAGGAAGGTATTGGGTCCATCTATAACTTAAAAAATAGATTTTTACTACAATACTGGGAAATGAAATTCTGTTTATTCTGGGGGGAATAGCAGTCACTTTATGGGTACTTTGGATTGCAAAACTTAGCAAACCAATAGTGATTGGTTTATTATTAATAGGCAGGCAGGGAAGGAGTTTTACATATCTGAAGAGGAAAAAAAAGTTAATGTTTTACTTCCTATATTTTTATGGCCTTTCGAGAGTGAAACATTGCGGGTAAATATGTTTTGAATGTTTTTCTAACTTCATCCTTGTATGCAAATTCACCATCTATTTTACAGCACAAAGGAATGTTTAGATCACCAATTGCTTTGTTTAGGGTTCATGATTTACTCTCCTTGTTTGTTCCTTAGTTGCTTTTCCCATGTTGCTTTCTATATTTTGAAAACCTTTGAAAATTTATCGACGGTGTTCCACTGTGTTTTCATTCCCCCGCCCCCACGGCCATCCATCAGGCTCACTCTCAGCAGAATCTTAATTCCTTGACAGACTTGTAGCCATTTATTTATGTCACCTAGATTCTAAGTGGTGGCTTTTGTTGTAGGAATTGGCCTGACTGCAGGTTCTAATCATTCATGCCCTGGTATTTTCTGAGTTAGAGTCTTCCCAAGATAACCCACATGCTACCAATTCTGTGTGATCATTCTAAGGCCAAAGTATCTGTGAAAATCCTAAAAAATACACTTTATGTCATTGCCCTCTGTAGCCTAAATTACCAGGGTTAAGTAGCTGAAGCAGGTGGAAGGTTCTTTGGGTTCCATCTGAACATATAATGCGGTGAATTGCTCATCAGTGGCGACGATTGGATTGGTTGCTGATTCCTGATGTTAGGTACCCCGCATCTCACTTCCCCAGAATCTGCATTCTAGCTCGGCCAAGGTCTAAGCACGGAGTCTGTGCTTAGAACAGAGGGTGATTCATGCAAGACATCTGTGTGTGTCTGCGGTCTTGCAGTCGCTATGGTCCACCCATGGGCATCTCCTGGGAGAGGGTGAGTAAGGAGAACTTGGGTTCTCACCCTAGATCTGCTGTAGCAGCGCCTTCAGTGTTTAAGGTCATTTGTTTACAACATAAAGAGAGATGGGCCTTCCTGGGTGTCATATTCTTAACTAACTCAACCAACTAGTTTCCTTTTTCCTAAGCCTAAATACCAAGTAAATGTACGTCTTGCTTAAATGTGTAGTAAGGACACAATACTGCAGACTCAGATAAGTTAGACCTTGGCCCAAAGATGGTCAAAGTGTATGTGGTGTGTAGCTACATCTACGTATCTATATATAAATCTGTCTATCTATATCTATATCTGTCTATATCTATATATACACACGTATCAGACCCTATATGTATCTAATATATGTGTATGTGTATCAGACCAAAATGCAAATAGAATATAGTCAACATGCCGAGCATGATGGCTGGTGACACGTGCCTGTATAATCCCAGTAGCTCCAGAGGCTGAGTCAGGAGGATCATGAGTTCAAAGCCAGCCTCAGCAATAGCGAGCCACTAAGCTACTCAGTGAGACCCTGTCTCTAAATAAAATACAAAATAGGGCTGGGGAGGTGGCTCAGTGGTCAAGTACCCCTAAGTTCAATCCCTGGTATCCACCCCACACAGCAAAAAAAGTATGTCGTCAAGATGAATGGAATAGAACAGTGGTTTGGAAATGTTGAGACTGGCTCTGTCGCTGAATGGCAGCCTGTCCCTGTTACTTTCTCCTTGAAGTCCTTCGTGATTCTGTTTCTCCACCATTTTTCCTTTTGACGAAGGTCAGGAACCCTGAGTATATCATATTTGGCTTTTTACCTCTCAATGTGATGGGTCAGCCTTGAGCATGCTACTACATACTCAGATCTAAGAACAGACTTTTCAGCCGGGCACAGTGGCACATGCCTGTAATGCCAGCAATTTAGGAGTCTGAGGCAGGGGAATTGCAAGTTCAAGGCCAGCCTCAGCAACTGAGCGAGGCCCTGTCTCAAAGTAAAAACCAAAAAAAAAAAAAAAGTGCTGGTGATCTGACTCAGTGGTTAAGTGTCCCTGGGTTCAATCACCAGTGCCAATAAATGAATGAATGAATGAATGACTTTTGGTATGCACATATGAAAAGGCATGTTACATGTGCTTTCCAGGAGAAGTATGGCTACTGTATTAGGGAATTGTGCAGAATGTCACCTGTAGCATATGGGACAAATTGGGGGACATGAAGAAGTTGGTAGACTATTTTTTTTTGGGGGGGGTGGTCCTAGGGATTTAATCCAAAGATGCTCTACCATGGACCTGCATTCCCAGGCCTTTTTATTTTTTCATTTTGAGACAGGGTCTCACCGAGTTGCTTAAGGCCTCCCTAAGTTGATGAGGCTGGCCTTGAACTTTTGATCCTCCTGCCTCAGCCTCTGGAGCCACTTGGATTACAGGTGTGGGCCACCATGCCTGTTGGGCAGTATTCTTTTATGCTGGAGAAAGCCATTAGAAGATTTTAAATGACTGAAGTGACATGTCATTGCTAAATGTGACAGATCCACCTGAGTTCCGTGTGCAGATGTGAATGATGGGCAGGGGATGGTGCTTGGGGTGGCACTCATAACCTGTCGCTTTTTGAGATGGATGCCTGACCTATGATCAGTTCCTATTTCCTTTCCTGCCTCCTGCTCATTATGTCGGATAACAGTAAATTGGGTATAAAAGTGCATTTGCATTTCTTCTATGAAATATTTATACCTGTTAAATGTATTTCATGTTGAAATCCAATATGCATAGGGATTAACAAGTAATTTGGGGCTTAAATTAGAGAACCAAGAAAATGAGCAAACAGGAAAGGTTATTATGTATATAACGGGAAAAAAAAAATCTCCAAGAAATGAGGTGCTTTTAGGTGGTAGTAGGAGAAGAACTGTCTCATGGCCAGAGGTTTCCAAATGGACTCCTTCAGTTCAGTACCAAGCACTCGGGTTTCTGTTTTGTTTTATTTTGTTTCTGTGTTTTCCAATTTAAAATATGCGAGCGTCTGAGATTTCATGGCAAGGTATCCGGTGCCCATCTGCTGTCCAATACGGCTTTTGGCTCCCTTCCATTTCTCTCCTGTGACTGAGGTGGACTCCTTGGCTAATCGCATTTGCTGTCCTTAGATATTATTAAAGAGAAACTAATGCTCTCTGACAGCATTTCAAGTAGCAGCCATGCATATATATATATATATATATATATTTTTTTTTTTTTTTCTTTGCTCATTCGCAAGAATAAGTGTCTTTTCCTAACAGTGAAATCTCTTTGGCTCTTTGTGATCTTCTTGGATGAAAAGCCCTAAACCCACCCTCCCTTGAAGAAATGGGTCAGGACATCCTCTCTGGTGGCTTCAACAGCTTGATAGTTCTTCCTGCTCCAGAGTCCCCAGGGTACAGGCCCGTGAACTCGCATGCAATACTGAGACCTTCTCCTCCTCTGCAGAATCTTGAGCTTGGCCAAGGGAGAAGAGATAGTGATTAGGATTTACTCTTGTCACTGTGGCAAGGTCCTCCTGGCTGCCCTGTCCAGAGGTTATCTGCCCCTGGGGAGTTGGAGATGTTTGATCCTCTAGTTCTTCCTTCTATCAAATGAGCTACTCATATATATATATATATATATATATATATATATTTTTTTTTTTTCTTTTTTTAAACAAAATCTCCTTTTGCCTGGCTCTCCAAGAGTTGACTATTCTTGCTTGCAAGCCAACACTTATAGGGAAAAAAAAAAAAAAAAAAAAAACAAAGGTTCTCTTGGTGAACTGGTAAACCCTGTTTATGCTTTTATCTTTCTGTTAGGAAAGGCGCTGTGCCCAACCATGCAGGTGACCTTTCCAGGGTCCATCACTGGCTAGCTTGAGGTCACCTTAGAAACAGGGAAAATGTATCCCTTTGAGAGCCTCTTTCTCAGATTCCAGTATTCACCCTCCGATGTTCTGCAGTACCGGGGGCAATGCCTAAAAATTGGATCTGTCAATCGCCCTGCCTTCTCGGGTTTCCAGATATGGCTGAGGCTTTAATTAAAAGGCCTGCTCCCATCTCTTACCACCACCAGCTGCCAAGCTGCTTCTTTAAAAGCTGATTCCGTCTCTGAATAATTGATACCATCCAGGACCTTCGGATGCTTCCTGCAAGCAACACCTGAAGGTATCCCTCTGGGTCTAGCCAATGCCTAAAGGCTCTTCTGCAAATCCATTCCTGGAGGCCGCGTGATCCCCGTAAGGAGTGGGCACTTGGCTTTCTGTGCCGTGCCTGCCAACTTGGGGCTGTTAACTCTGGAAACGAGGGGAATTGCTATTTATGCACAGAGACTTCCATCTTTCTCTGACAGGTGCTTATAGGAGCCTGAGTGTCAAAGGTTCTGGGCTTGACTTTTGCTTGGTGTTCATTAAAAGGGGACCCTGCAATGGATGATCTGCAAATACGGTTTCATTTACGATCATTCATTCCTAAGCTCATGTTAGAAAAAAGGGTTTTGCAAAAGGCCTGATGTTGAATATACATATGCATATATGAAAATTCCCTGTCTTCACCCTGGAACAGGGAGACGAGGGCCCGTTTTTAGGACTCAATATCAACTCTCTGGGGGTAATTGCTACAAAATATGGTCCTCAGAAAAACCTGGGAGCTTTACAAGAAAATAAAGATTCACAGCCCCACTCTAGAGGTTTGGAATCAGAGTCCCTGGGGATGAGCTTTAGGAAACTGAATTTTGAATATGCTCCTCATGTGACTCTGATGTTCTTCTAGGTTTGGTAACTNGGGTCCAAGATTATAGATATAGATTGTGGTATTCTTTGTAATACACTTTGGGAAATTTAATCCAAATGTGTTTCATAGCACCTTTTTTTATAATCAGATGATTTTACTGCATTTATATATGCATTATATTTTCAATGTATTTGGCAGATATTTTCCCTGATTTTGTGTGTGTGTGTGTGTGTGTGTGTGTGTATCTCCTCTTTAGGAAAAAAAAAAAATACCTCTATTCTTTAGAGACATTCTGTGAGAAAAAAAAATTATATATGAGACAGGAATTGTGTTAGTTCATTTTCTATTGCTATAACACAATAACTGAGGTAGCATACTATATGAAGAAAAAAATCTTTGATTAGCCCACAGTTTTGTTAATCCAAGAGCATGGTGCTAACATGTGCTGGGTTCACATTAGGGCCTCATGGCACATAGCATCACAGTGGTTGGAGCCTGTGCAGAAATCTCCTGATGAGACAGGAAGCCAGGGGCCAGGCTTACTCTCAGAAGAACTAACTAGGGTTCACAAGAACTCCAAGACCCCTTCCAAGGGCAGCATCCCCAGTGACCTGGTCACCTCCCCCTAACCACTTCTTAAAAGCCCAATCAATCTGTAAACGTTGCTACTCTGAGGACAGAGTTTCTAGCATATGAAATGGGGGTGGACCCACTCTTAGGAGCTGTGTCCTCGGTAAGATGACTGAAAATCAGAGACATAGATTCAGATCATGCACTGAGCACAGGGCAGTACTGACATCAGTTCCCAGGTGTGCCTGAGTGTGACTGTGATAGCCCGTCTTCTGCAGAGACTTCAGGGTTTAATGATCTGTGTATGGGTAAAACACTTCTCGATGTGCATTGCTTTCAGAAGAACGTTTTATTTTTTTAAAAAAGGGTGTGTCTTCTCAAATGATAAGAGTTTGAGAGGGAATTCCAAGTGCTTAGAACCATTTCAAAATCTCAGTATTTTTCAGCCCAAAACTGGTATATGAACGCGAGCACATTTTTGAAGCCACTGTAAACTAGTAATTTCTGCACATACAAAATTAAATACTTATATTTTTCATTGATATGAATGTATTTGAATATTCAAAAGTAACTTTTTAAATACCCTTTTTTGGTACAGATAGTTTTCCAGATATTGCTAAGCTTCTAGAAAATATTGAGTTTGATGGCTATTTTTGTTGTTTTTATTCTGACCACAAATTTAAACAAAAGAGAAGGAATGATTTTGTCGACTGTCAATGAAACTCAGGGAAGGGTATTTACATACGTGACCGAATGCATGCTTAGTAGTCATTCCGAACCTGATGCTGCATTGGAAAACATGCCTTTGCATCTAACAACATTTAGAAAAAAGTTTTCATTCCTTTCGTTTTGCCAGAAAAGATAAACTAATTAATATGTAAATGACGTTATATGTATTCAAGTTCAAGTATGATGGTTAATTTTATATGTCAACTTGGCTAGGCCATGGTACCCAGATATTTGGTCAGATGCGTCTGGAGGATACTGTGGAGATATTTTGAAGATGAGATGGACATCTAAATATTGGATTTTTAATGAAGTATATTCATATATGAATGGGTTCCATGCAGTCAGCGGAAGGCCTTCATACAAAGACTGACCTCATCCAAAGAGGAAGGATTCTACCAGAAGTTTCCTTTTGGGCACTAGCTGGGATATTAACACTTCCTGGGTCTCCAGCCTGCTCAGTCATGTGAGACAGTTCCTTAATCAGTCTCTCCATAATCAGTCTCTCCATAGCCATCCTTCCATCCATCCATCCATCCATCCTCCCATCCATCCATCCATCTACCCATCCATCCTTCCATCCATCCATCCATCCATTCATCCATCCATCCACTCACCCATCCATCTATCCATCCATATGCTGCGTTAGATGGCAGAGTCGTGAATGGCTTCTTGGTTGGTGTGAATTTGGAGCGTCCAGACTTGAGAAGAAGTTAGCCATCAGTAAACAGACAGGCAGATCCTAGCCTGTGAGGGACAGGTAGTAAGGAGGGGTCCCCTTCACACCCTGTCCTAGGTCCCATTGATCAAGGAAACCTTGGATCACACTGAGGGAGGTGACTCTGAGAGTCTAGGGAGAGTTTAGCTGGCTTCAGTGTCAGAGTCTATTAAGAGAGAAAATGCTATCTCCTTCATCCACTGGCTTTTAAATGTGTTTAATTTCTGTATAATTGAAACCATAAGCGGCATCATTTAGGGAACAGATAATTTTATAGTCACTTAGGGAATAGATCATTTTAGAGTGTGAGTGTGACACTCACGCGTGTGGATTACCACCTGAGGCTGGCTCCTCCACACTGAAGCCCAGAGCTCGTGAGTCTTCAAGGGCAATATGGATGGTTGGGCGCCTCCTCCTACTTTGAGGGGATGTTTCTGTATCTCCCTCCCTTGAAGGTCTAGGCTCAATGCTTTCATGAATTTTAATAGTATGACTGGGTTCATTCCTTCCACGTCTCCTTCCGTCTCTCCTCCCTTTCATCCTTTCTGCCCTCAAACAAACACTAGAAGCCTCCAACAGCCCTGGGTATGGGGAATATATCATTTCAAGTATAAAAGAGCTACGTGCTGAGAGATCCCTCCGGTCCTGTAGAATTGTAAAATAGGTTGCCATAGAACTGGTGCTGTATATGGAGCCTCTCACGGAAGCATCTAAGCAAATGTCAAAGTTTGTCACTTGGCAGAATTTCCGCATCTCAGTCTGAAGAATGAAAGTTCCCCATCAACACTGTGGAAATGAAGAGTCTGGGTGATTACGCGTGGAACTTGATAGCAAAAGAAAATTCCGCTTCTGATGAAGGAGATTGGGTCTTTGATTCATTGGGATTGACTCCTCACGTTGGTGAGTGTCCCTGGGTAGCGTCTGAACGCTCTGTTTCAGTTTGGCTTTATAATTCTTTGTGTTTCCAAATGATTCTTCCTTAAAGGTTATATGTCTGCGAATTTGAATTTTAATAATGTAAAAGAGTCCCTGGTCAAAATCCATTCTGTCATCTACTGCTAGCTCTTTCTTCTAGAGGTCATGCTGTTATTATTTTTTTTAGAGATATGATGCATAGGGGTACATATATATGGCAACATATTTTTTAATTTAAAAAGTTTGAACACCTGTTGTGTGAGCAATGGCATGCCTTAGAGATAAGGTATCTCTTAGAAAGTCGTGTGAGACAATACAAGAATGTTCAGAGATGAAATGATTGGGTTATGAGAGCCATAAATTAATCAAGTGGATTAATCCACTGATATAGATCAATTTGGTGCTGACTATAGGCAGGTAGGTATGGGTGGAGGAAATAGGTTACTGAGGGCATGTGATTTGGGATGTATTTTCTCCATGGTGAGGAGAATTCTCTCTCTGCTTCCTGTGGCCATGTCCTGAGCTGCTTTCCCCCTCCATGCCCTTCTGCCATGTTGTTTTTTGCCTCACATTGGGTTCAAAGCCATGGAGCTGCCCACCATGGACTGAACCTCTGAAGTTGTGAGCCAACATAAACTATTCCTCCCCAAGTTGCTCTTGTCAGGTCTTTAGATCACAGGGATTAAAAAAAAAAGGCTAATTAAAAATTGTGGGATATCCATTCTTCATCTACCAGAAATCTTCGATATCAGATCAGAGGGTCTGTTCCCTTGGACCAAGGTCATGATACCAAATCCCTCCCCTTATCATCCCTTATGTTCTTTACAGGTCTTTGCTACTACAAATGAAATTTTTGCAGACATGTATCTTCTAGTCCACGTGAGATAATTTAGAGAAATGTGAGTAGAATCTCCTTCTAGAATTCGCTTAATTCTTCCATTTAGCCTATAGTTACTAAGTGCCGAGGCAGAGGTGAGTCCTGTGTGTGGAAAAAAATTCAACATGGAACCTCCTGTCAAGGAGTTTGTTACGAAAAACCACTCTCCCCCCAAAGCTAAATTTAAAAAAAAGAACCTTAAATAATCATAAACTATACAGTTCTTCTGAAGGAAGTAGGCAGGGTTGATATGGAGACTAATATAGGAGGATCCTCTTTAGACAAAGGCAAGGAAGGATGTGTGCTAGCGTGAATTCCTGAAAGAGGAATAGGGATCTCTCAGTCAAAAAGCAGTGATTTTATTTTATATTTTTTGCATTGTTAACTTTTATGGTTATTTCTACATTATCCTGAATGACATTCTTACCGTATATAAGCTAAGGTCGTCCAGATGATGTCTTCCTGTGCATTGATATGGTTGCTCCTTAGTGACTAATAGAATTCTTTGCATAATACATCAACAGCAGCAGGTTTTATAAAGCTTTGTCACGGATCCTGTTAAGGATCTGGGCAAGGTGGTTTCTCTTCTCCCCAACTAGAAGGACTCGTGGAGGGCTCTGGGTTCCAGGTTGCTAGGTTATGTTAGGAGGTGTGGGGTGCGGTAGCTAAGGGCTTCACTGATGCAGCCAGACTGGTCTCTGAATTTGCATGGCAGGTAGGAGCCAGGAAATGTGTTCTTCCCTGCCCACCCTCTCTATCCTCCACTTTGGTACTAGGAATTGAACTTAGGAACCTTTTACCACAGAGCTACCTCACCAATCCTTTTATTTATTTATACTTTCCTGACTTTGAGACAGGGGCTTGCTAAATTGCTGAGGCTGGCCTTGAACTTGTGATCCTCCTGCCTCAGCCTCCCAAGTCTCTGGGGTTACAGGTGTGCACCCAGCTCAGAGAAATGTGCTCTCGGCTTAGGGGCATCTTTAGCATTTGATACCAAAGCAATAACCCAGCTGATGTTGGGGTTTCCTAAACCACAGCAGAGTTAATGATGAATAATAACTCAGTTTTGTTGAGTATTAATTATATGCCTGCCACGTTTGCGTACATTATTTCTAATCTTTACAACAACCTTTCAAGGTGGGAATTACTATAGTTCACTTTATAGTTGTGGAGATTTTAGTTCCCAGAGGCCGAATGCCTTCCTCGAGGTGACATAACTAATAATAGGAAGAGAGATTTCCATTCTGAAGTCTAGGTGCAGTTCTGTCCTCTGCACTGCACCCGTGTTGGTGACCCAGCTAACCCACCTTCCGGAGACACTTTCCATTGGTTGCATGACTGAGGTGGCCTTTAGAATCACATGGCTTTGCTGATATGGGTGCATGACAAAGATCCTTGCTGGTCAACATCCACAGGAGAATTTAGACAGTAGCGGAGGACAGATTCCCTTTAATGGGTTGATCCAACTTTTGCCTCCCTGCTGATCTGAATGCTCAACCTATTTGTGCTCCCCTGTATCCAGCACTATCATGTCCCCTCTTGCCACCCATACCTAATATATCTAAATGGATGTCTCACAAGACGTATGGAGATGCCAGGGTTTTCTAGCACGCCACGGATTGTAATTAGTTTCCTGGCATTCGAGGACGTCGGAGAATTCTTTACAGATTTACTGGGTGTCATGGGGCTACCTATAGGTGCTACAATTTCAGATATGAGGTTCTTGTCTTATACCATCAATCAACATATGAAGAGGAATCTCCCCGAGGCCGGGCTGGTGCATAGCATGAACATCAGGAAGAGCAACCACTTGCAATGTGTTGCCAATATGTCCCGTCAAAGAATCTCTATAAAGAATTCAGAGAAAGGCCCGGTGCAGGAGACAGAGATCTGGGGTTGGGGGAGAGGAGGGCGCTTCAGAAAATATAAAGGGGGCATTAGTGAGAGAAAAGACATGGGCATGGACCTTTTCTGTCCCTTCATTTCTCATTGCTGTCAACCGTGCCAGTAAGGTCAGCTCCGTATGTTGTTAGAGTGTGACAGTTTCGGGTAGGAGTCACTTTCTGGATGAATCGAGGATCCTTTTTCTCTTTGAGGTCATGCGATTCTAATAGAATTCATTCGGCCTTAAGTTTCTGTCTTGAACAGTTTTATCGAGGCGTAACTGATGTCCACCAAACCATACATATTTGATCCATTATTAAGTGTGATGGATTTGGACACAGGCACGTACCTGTGAGGCCATCCTCACAATTAAGGTAACAAATATACCCGTCCCCTCTGAAAGTGTCTTCCTTTTCCTTCTTATTTGGGGCTGACAACAGTAGTTGAAATCGACTCCATCAAATTTTAGGTGCATAGTACAGTATTACATGCCGCATTTTCTTATCCATTCGTCTGTTGATGGACATGGAGGGTTTTCTTCCATATCTTGTCAACTGTGCTTAAAGCTACAATGAACAGAGGGAACCAGTATCCATTGTAGAGCTATCTCTTGGGGAATCCTGATTTCAGTTCTTTTGAGCATAGATTTCTATGAGGATATCTTAGTACCTCCGTTGTGTGTGTGTGTGTGTGTGCGTGTGTGTGTGGCGGTGTGTGTGTCTGCACACGCACGCGTGCGTGCTTGCATTTTAAAAACTATACCTTATTTAGGAATTGCCTTGTGATGGATGTGATCGTTGTGGTTAGGACCCTGTGTTGGAACCAAAAGCAACATATTTTTCTTGCAAACATCCCTTGATGTGGAGTCCACCTGAATGTCTTAGTATGTGATTCACCGTCTTGAAGGAATGTCCTCCAAAGAGCATGCTTTTTCCTTAACTCACAGATCTCTATTCACTTAGAACCCAGAGACTCTTAGGTGGTAGGATAGAAAATGCACAGATGGATCTCTGCTTTGGCCTGTTCTCGTCTGTGTCTCCTGGAGGCTGAGTTGTGGAGACTGGTGGGTGTACCTCTAGTCTGACCTTGCAGGACACATTCAGAGTGCTGTACAGTTCCTCCTATCAGGGTACGAGTGAATTCTACGGCTGATCCTTTATCTGGCACCTTCTTTGTATTTTCCAAGCAAATAAGTGGCGACTTTTCAGTAGACAGATGTCTTGTAATTAACAAGTATTGGTTTAATAATCTGTGTGTCCTGTGGATTTTATTTAATCACTAACTAATAAGACGTATTGAGCATTGTGCAGTTCTGTGGCCCTTTATTTTGATGGTGTTAGCTCCTCAGTATATAATTGTTTGGAATAGAATGATAATTCAGGATAATTTGGTATAAACATCTAAGTACGGTGTGTGGCAAGGTTGGGAGGAGGAAGGGAGGTTGTGACTTTAAATTTAAAAGGTGACTTTAGATACTACTCGCCGAGTAGTATTTTTTCTTACTTTCCAATGGGCTTTGACCTCCTGAGGTTGGGAGCAGTGGAGAGTTATTTCAGTTCCATTTAGAACAGGGTGTTTATCAATAGGTAAAATACAGAATTAGAGCAGAGAGAATATCTTCCATGTGGAAGATTCAGAAAGGCCCTTTGGTCCAGCCGCACACCCATAGTGCTCTCAGCCCTCACCCAGGTAGAGGCCAGTGCGGGCCGGGCAGGGCACAGGGGATCTTTTGTGACATTTACTTGATGAGGAATGCTAGCAGTTTGCAGGTCCCCCGTGCACCTGTCACACAGTTGATGCAATTGACCTGTTTATTCTATTGAAATGAATGACTTGCTCTTCTCCGGAGAAGACTCAATTGGGTAAGCCGCCATCTCCCTAGTTCTATGTGCCCCTTGCCGGGCTGCACCTTACAGCTACCCTGCCAAGGTGTTCTGCTGTATCAGGCATATGCCAGAGTCCAGGAGGCAATGGTTGGGGGGGATGGCCAGGGTGTTCAGAGATAAGAAATAACATCAGAGAACTTTGAGAAGTCACTTGCTGTGAATCATCCTTCACAGCTTAGTGGATGTCTGCTTTTTTTCAAAATGTAGAGAGGAACTCGACACTTCTCCATACGATTCGGAGGGAAGGAGAGGGAGTCACCTGATCCTCACAGAACAAAAAGAACCAGACTAATTTAACTTACAGGAGACGCCACAATCCTTTGAGCCATAGGATTGAAACAGTCTATTTTCTCTCTTTCTTTTCTTTTTTTTTTTCAATGGAGGGTTAGAAATCAAGAACGTTCCTAAAATATCCAAAGAAATTACGGGAGAGATAAATCGAGTCTCTTCTCTTTCCATTCTCCTGCCAAGAGTTTTCCCACAAACCCCACCGATTATAGAAGGATCCGGATGGATTTTGGAAATAGACGCCAACTTCAGTCTGCTCTGTGCCAAGAATCCGTGTACCTGTAAGACACTGGGGGTCTGGGCTAATGGAACCCCAATCATCACTGCTGCAGAACTCTGCCACGTTTCCGTGGTGCTACAGGGAAACTATATAAGTCATGCACCAAATTAAAAGATTGCAAACACCACTGGTGTCCTCAGACGCAAGCTCAAAGCCGAGTGGCATCAGACCAACAGCAGAAAAAACTTAACGGTGAATCTTGTTCTGCTTCTGAATGCCACTCTCTCAAGCTGAGCAGGGAGGGAAGGGGGGGGGGTCCCTGTTGTTAAAAGATGTTTATTTCTAGACCTCCATTTCTCTCTCATGTTGAAGGCTCTTGCAGATTGTGTTTCGTGGGAACCCTTAGAAGGAAGTGTCATGTTACAACATGACAAGACAAGGGTAGAGTCTGGTTGGTAATGATTATGCGGTCCAGGCTTTATCTGCTTGCAGATAATTCGTACCCTATTTTTCATCCTCTGCCAGTGTCTTTCCTCCCTGTTCCATTTACCTGCTGATTGCAACACTGAGCCAATCAGTCATCGCCGAGGGCCCGGTGAATTCCTTTTTTAAAACCGAGTGGAAGAAAACATGGTTCAAAAATGGGCAGAGTGATGCTACCTTGAATTTATTGAGCACTTCTTATGGAGTAGATTTCAATATTTTAAATTTTAATGTTCACAAGAAAACTCCCCATGGCAAGAACTATTGTTAAAAGTGTTTTACTGGTGGGTAGGACAAGACTGAGCCAGCTCACTTGTGAAGGCCCTGAAGATTCTCAATGGCAGAGCGAGCGCTGGAACCCAGGAAAACCGTGGTTGGGACTCTTCTTGTCATAATCGATGATTACCATCTGAAAACTAGGATCTATACCACAAAGAATTTAGCAAACACGCATGTTTCATGAGGTGATCAGGGTAGGTGACGACAGACAGCATCCCCAGTTGAGTCCCATGAAGGACATAAGTTAGCGTTTAGTGATGTTAACTTGGTACCAGAGGTTGGGATAGGTCTCTTCCTAGATAGGAGAGGTTTTCAAGTGAAATACGACTTAGATCCAATTTGCACAGAGGTCAGGTCTCAGATATATTCAAGGAAAACTGGGAGGCAGCTAAATGGAATGATCCAAAAAATACACGTGTCCCACTCTTGGAAATTTAAAAAAATAAAATGGAGTTGATTTTAGCTTTTTAGTTGTAAGACTATGCACGGATTAAAGCGTATTATAGAGAATAACTATGCAAAATATGTTTTTTAGTGGATGGAGGAAGCACAAACCAAAATTTTCTGAAGTCATGTATTTTCAAAATACCTCCTTTTTATTCGATTCATTAAATATCTATTGACATGGGAAAGGCCTTAGGAAAACAAGACTCCACAAAGTTTATTAACTGGGAATTTCCCATACTTTGGCATTTTTTCATTTATTACTTTTGAATATCACAAACACCTTTTCTTGTGGTTTTAGTCTTTTTTTTTGGGGGGGGGGTGTCATTTGTGACCAAAAGTCCTGACAAGAACAACATAGAGGAGTAAAGTTTATTTTGATTTAGGGTTTGAGAGGTTCAGTCCATGGTTAGGCAACTCCATAACTCCGGGCCTTAGGTGAGGCAGAACATCATGGCGGAAGGGTATGGAGGAAGAAAGTAGCTCAAGGTATGAAAACCAGGAAGTGCAGAGAAAACTCCCCTCATCATGGAAAAAATATATACCCCAAAGGCCTACTGATTGACTTCCTCCACTTCCACTGTACCTGCCCAGAGTCAGCACTTAGTTAAATCATATCAGTGGATTAACCTGCGGATTAAGTTATGGTTCTCATAATCTAATCCTTTCACACCTTTACCCATAATTGCGTTGTGTCACATAGGAACTTTCTCTGGACAGCTCATATTTAAGCCCAACCCTGGTGCATTAAGATCTAGCATTTGAGGTCTAGCATTAAGCATTAATCTAGCATGAAGATACCATAGCACATGGCCAAGGCTGATTTAAACCTTTCAAATATAATGTTGTCTGTGTGTGTGGATACTCTTCCCATGGAGCATTGGATGCAGCGATTTGTAATGAAAAACAAAAGAAGCATTGAATTCCCCTGTGATTTGGGTAGAAAACAGTAGTTTTGTATGGCACAGGGATAAAGAAATTTGTTTGCAATATGCTGTTTTGCATTCTCTTTAGTTCTCGGAAATAGTCAAGTGTTGACGGCATTAAATTTTCTTTAGCACACATGTAAAGATGGCAGAGTTTCTGGACTTTGATTTTAATTTCTTGTAACAGCCTTATTTTCCCTGGGTGCACTTCTACTTGCTTAGAAACAGATGCTCTCTGAAAAATTCATGAAAACCGAAAATATGCTAGAGACTTGGGAAGAGAAGCTCTTCACCCTCTTTTTAAAGTTGGTTTGTCTTGAACAAATGGCCTCTTGCCACCTCTGTTTGGCAGTTGACTTCATGCCCTGGACCATGCGTCTTGCTCAGCCTGGATGTGATTCACTTACCGACTGAGTTAGATCGTACATAAAATTACCTGCCATGTATCACAGTCTCTGTGAACAGGTCCTTTTAAGTCCCTTTGTGTTGGTGGTTTCAAGAAGGAGTTTTGCAGTTGCAGCAGATAAGACAAGTTTTCTCAGGGGGAAGGTTTCCAAAACTGGCATTAGGTGTAAACTTTGTATATTGTTACTTGGTCCAACCCCAAGTTCTTCACCCTGTTCCTAGCATGCACAAAGCCCTGGTTGGCTCCTTAGTACTGCAAACCACACAACACAACAAAAAAAGCAAAACAAAACAAAAAACAAAACCCCTCAACTGTTTACTCTCTCAATTAGAGTACATTTAAGGAAGCATTTTTTTTTTAAAGATCTGCAGAGGTAAACCAATATGGTGCATTGCTACTTTATTTATTATAATAAGTAATGACTCTGTCCTATGTCATTCCCATTTAGTTACAATGTTTTTTTTTTTTCATATGGAGGCTCCCAAGTGTTTCTCAATCTCCCTGTTTTAATTTTTCTTTTCTTTTCTTTTTTTTTTTGGTACTAGGGGTTGAACTCAGGCGCATTCACCTGACCACTGAGCCACATCTCCAGCTCCATTCTGTATTTTATCTAGAGACAGGGTCTCACTGAGTTGCTCAGCACCTCACTCTTGCGGAGGCTGGCTTTGAACTCGAGATCCTCCTGCGTCAGCCTCCCGAGCCCCTGGGATTACAGGTGGGCACCACCACACCTGGCCCATTTTTATATTAGTAAACAGCCTCAGAATCTTTCTTCGGAAGTTAAAACTTAACCACAGAGAAAAGATGCAATAGCACTTGGTCTGTTTTCTAGAGCTCCCGATCTAGCAATGTGAGTGTACACAGCCATCCAGGGACAGAGCTGGATTCAGACCTTATTGGATTCCGTGTGCGTGGAAGGAGACAATCCGAGTGAACGGCCTGACTCCGAGAAACCTACAGATGCAACCCCAGAACTACGTAAATCAGGAAATAAGATGCAGTTCTTACACACTAAGTGAAAAGCACTTCTAATGCTGTGCCTTAATTAGAAGTAGGATATTTATAAAGAAGCTTATCAAATTATATGTAAATTTGTTCTTTTGGCCCAATTTGGCCATACAAGCGGAATTTGTTCCGTGTAAAGTGTGTGTTGTCAAAATTGGCCCCAGTATTAGGTAGTTCCAATTTCACAGGCTCACACACAGTTCTCCGTAGCTGCTAGGATTAGTGTGGGCTGTTTTCATTACAGTATTTTTGAATGATAACAACATACAGATAAACACTCTTTCATCTGAACTCCTTGGGATCCAGTGTGATTCAGAAGTCGATTTTAGAAAGGAAGGATCCTACCCATGCCCCACGCTGTCTTGGGCAGCACCCAATCATGGTAACATGTCTTCATGGCTGAGAGGGATGAAGGTCATGAGCAGGTTGTTTTCAGATGAGGTCAAGCTTTTCTGATGGTGAGTTTGGGTTTTCAGAGCTTTTTTGGAGATTCAGTGGCAGATAAAAGATTATGGACCTGCAATATTCATCATAATAACTTTTATTGAGTTTCCTCCAAGCCAGACATTGCACTTGACTCGTATTTTCGAATTTAGCCTTTGCATCTGTCTGAAGAAGGTCATTCATTTTATTTTGCAGATGAGGGACAGTTTGGGAGAAGTTCAGAAACTTGTCTAAGGAGACAGACAGCTGGTAAGGAAGTGGCAGAGTCATACTGAAACTCACTGGAGTTAGGCCTCAAAGCTGGTGTGCACAATTACTGCATTGTCTGTCGTGTATTGAGTGTCCTCTGGCTGCAGGCTGCGGAAGATCTCATAACAGCACAAAGGGAATGAATGGGCAGGAGATCAGGTGACCACAGGACCATGCCCGGGGATGGGGGAGGGAATGAGTCTCATTAGCAACCATTGCTTGACAGTGTCTCCTGGCGTTGCTACCAGAATCAATGTGCTTCATGGTCACTTTAGTTTCTGTTTCTGTGATTTCGATCCCAGAGACACTGGGGCACTTGCTTTGCTAGAGTGGCACAGCGTGTCATGAATACAGTTTGAACGAGCAGAGGTCCTCAAGGAAAATTGGAAAATGGATTGCTGGTAGCCAAGGAGGGTATGATTCGTGTGGGACAGAACAGCCTCCCTTGAGATGTCCACTCTTTGTGCATGGTGAATTAATTGCAGATGAAATGAACAATGATATGACAACTTCATTTACATCTTAAACTGTAATCTGTTTTTTGGAATTTTATAAATTTTTAACATGTTTTAATTAGTTCTACAGGACAGTAGGATGCATTTATGCACTTTGATATATCATACATAAATGGGATGTAAATTCTCACTTTTCTGAGGGTACATGTTGCAGAATCACATTGGTCATGCAGTCACATAGACACATACAGTAATAATGTCTGTTTCATTCTATTATCTTTCTTATCCCCCACATCGCCTCCCCTCCCCTCCCATCACTTCCCTCTGCCTAATCTAAGGTAACACTGTTTTTCCCTAGTGCCCCCCCCCCAGCCTTATTGTGAATTAGCATGCACATATTAGAGAAAACATTAAGCCTTTGGGTTTTTTGGGACTGGCTTACTTCACTTAGCATGATATTCTCCAGCTCCATCCATTTACATGCAAATGCCATAATTTTACTCTTCTTTAAAGCTGAGTAATAGTCCAGTGTGTGTATGTACCACATTTTCTTTATCCATTTATCTACTGAAGGGCATCTAGGTTAGTTCCACAGTTTAGCTATTGTGAATTGAGCTGCTATAAACATTGATGTGGCTATGTCACTGTAGTGTGCTGATTTTAAGTCCTTTTGGTATAAACTGAAGAGTGGGATAGCTGGGTCAAGTGGTGGTTCCATTTCAAGTTTTCTAAGGAATCTCCATACTGCTTTCATAGTGGTTGCACCAATTTGCAGTCCCACCAGCAGTGTATGAGTGTGCCTTTTCCCCCCACATCCTCACCAACATTTATTGTTGCCGGTATTCTTGATAGTTCCATTCTGACTGGAGTGAGATAAAATCTTAGAGTAGTTTTGATTTGCATTTCTGTAATTGCTAGAGATGATACATACTTTCTTCATATCTGTTGATCAGTTGTATTTCTTCTTCTGTGAAGTTTCTGTTCAGTTCCTTAGCCCATTTATTGATTTGAGTTCTTTATATGTCCTAGAGATTAATGCTTTATCAGAGGTGCATGTGGTAAAGATTTCCTCCCAATCTGTAGGCTCTCTCCTCACATTATCGATTATTTCCATTGCTGAGAAGAAGCTTTTTAATTTGAATCTAACCCATATATTGATTCTTGATTCTACTTCTTGTGCTTTAGGAGTCTTGTTAAGGAACTCAGATCCTAGGCCAATGTGGTGAAGATTTGGGCCTATTTTTTCTTCTATTAAGTGCAAGGTCTCTGTTCTAGTGCCTAACTCTTTGATCCACTTTGAGTTGACTTTTGTGCAGGATGAGAGAGAGGTTTAATTTCACTTTGCTACATATGGATTTCCAGTTTTTCCAGCACCATTTGTTGAATAGGCTCTCTTTTCTCCAGTGAATGTTCTTGGCACCTTGGTCTAGTATGATTAAATTTGCCACCTGCCTCGTACTGTCTGAAGGGTGGACTTAGAATCTAAGTATTTCAATGCCTGTCCCAGTTTGGATAATGTCTCATTTGGGGATATCAGACTTAGAATTAATTCTAATTCATAATCCAAGGACAATCTTTACCCAGTAGTATCTAGCTATTTAAAATAACGCAGAGAACCTCTGCAAGTTCATAGCCCAGGTGGTCATCTCACACAATGCACAGAATTGTGCAGATTCTGTGTCACCCGGGGCTCTGCTGGAGAACTCCTCCATGACTCTTGTGACAAAATCTACAGGACTTTTGTAGTATACACCTTGTGTTTTTGGCATCCTTTCTCTGGGGGATGCCCCTTACCAAGGTGCTATGAAGAAGCCCATGCTAGCCATATGGAAGAAGCCAACTACTACACCCGCTGATGAGCTGGTATATATATATTGCCCTGGATGTCCCCATCCAACCAAGCCATCAGATCATTTGAGGGGAAGGGACCAGAGGGAAGATGCACCCTTCTGGGGCACACCCCCAGGGACCCACCTCCTCCAGCCATGCCCCACCTGCCTTCGGTGACCACCCAGTCAGTCTTTTTAAATTAGGATGGACGATTAGGTTACAGCTCTCACAACCCAGTCATTTCACTTTTGATCATTCCTGCGTGAACACGGGAGACACCTCATATCCACACCATCACCCAGGGAGATATTGTGTTCTATTCTTCCAACGAAGGTGAGCAGCTGTTTTATTATCATTGTTTTGACAATCCCGAAACCAAAGCCTCTCTGTCTCATATCCTCAGAGGTTTCATTATAATTTATCACTGTGATGAGGAGAGTGATCACTCTATATTTGGATAAGTAGAGAGGGGACTTGTGATTGGCTGGTGTCCAAGATAATCATCCTTTTTCATTAGGAAAGAAGTTTAGAAAGTTCTGCCTTTTTTTTTAACACTCGTATGTATTTATTTATTTATTTTTACCCACACCGAAAGAGATTTTCTATAGCCATAAACCTTTATTGTCCTGGAGTCTCTTATGTAAATTTTTTTTCCGGCTGGATTTTCCATCTGGAGGACAGGTCCTGTGACACTGTCTTTACGGACGCTTCCTCAGTCTGCACGGTGCAGGGGAAATCATCTCACAGTGCCCAGACCAGCCCCTGGGTGGATTCTGAAGAAGTGGTAGCAACAGTCAAAGAACAGTTGGCCCAACAGCATCCAACATTCAGGACAGACCGCCAGGGTGAATGTCACAGAGAAATCGCTTCTCAGGAGGTGTTCACAGAACAAGAAGCTAATGACACATAGGAGGAAGTAGGCGGTATGGAGGGAGGGTCTGATGTTGGAGCAGAAGAGCAATCCATGGGAGGTTGGATGGGACAGGTTCTGGCTTGGGGACTTCAGCCCTGGGTGGGCTCACTCTTTCCCATCTGCAGTTGTAGCTGTATTTGATTCATTTCCTCTATAGAGAAAAAAATAATTAATAAAATAAAAAGAAGTGGCCTGCACCTTCTTCTTCTTCTTTTGTTTTTTTTTAATTATTCTTGTTTGGAATCAAGGGGCACTTCCTATGAAGTCTGTTTTTCCCATGTCATCCTTCAGATTATGTAAGGGCCTTTGTCTTTATCAAATTCAGCTGTGTTGTATGATTGTTGCTAGCAGAGGGAAAGAGAGGGCGATGATGGTATTTTTTTGTGAACAGTAATGAAGAACAAATTGCACATTCCGGTGTTGATCTGTTCTCCAGAAAAGAGTAACTCCAAGTCTCCCCCGTGGCTTTTTGAAATGGCTTCTGATTTCCGCGTCGTTTTCCTGGATGTACATAGATTTTTATTTTTCGGGGGGAACTTTTACATAGTCATATTATTGTTAATATTTACAGACCGACTGTGAAGTTTTAAACTGGCCACCTGAAGGCCCTTGAGATAAGGAATTTATATTCCAGCGGAGCAAAGTAAATACGTATCCTGAAGCTTGAATCTTGGTAGTGAATTTTAGGAAATTACTTGTGTGCCTGAGTTCATGAATTATTTAATTTGGGTTTACTTTCCTATTCTAATTTATCGCTGGCTAGGTCACTTAATAATCTCTTCATTTATTAAGAGTCTCTTTGCAGAATTGGATTTAAGATCCTATTGTTACGATTTTCCTACGAAAATCAAGTCTGCGACTTCTAAAAGCTTGTATTTCTGTGACTTCACGTGTTGTTATGAGAAATGATCTTTTTGGGACTGATGAAAAAAAATGTTTTAAAAAAATTAATCCCAGCTGAAAACAAACTCATTTCATGATCTTTCCTTACATTTTGGAAAAAAAAAAAACAAAACTATCAAGTTGGGAGCTGGACCATCTGCAACCCCTCTCCCATCCAGAGACAGATGGCTTGTCTACAGGTATTTGTGCCATTGCTGATCATATCCTGTTGCACTTTTAGGAAAATTGCACCCCTACTGGGATTACGTATCAGAATCACCTAGGAAACTTTTTTGTTAATAGAGATTTGCTGGCCCTCACAACAGTGTTTGTTAAATCAGCTTCTTCTCCGTGGTGCTGGTGTGTTGAGCAAGCCTCTTGGATAAATTGAGTTCTTACCGGGTCTGAATCTGGGAATCACTAATTTACAGAGACAAGATGGGCAGGTTGATGGATGAGAGGATCCCATCTGAAGCAGAGAAGAGCTATGAGGAGAGAGCATGGAGGATTATTCAATTCAGGAAGGATCTGGATATTGACAATGACGGTGTTACCACTGCTACAGTGTTCGAGATTTTTCGGGGATAGTTTTATGCCCCCAAGTGTCCCAATGGTGTCTCTTATTAACCAATGGTGTCTCTTAATAATGGTTGGAGACATTTGGTTGCCATGACCAAAGGGATTGCGGTCAAGGACAAGGATGCCAATCAACATCTCACAATGCACAGACCAGCCCCTGGGTGAGTCATGATTCTCCAGACTCAGAACCAATATGGCGCCCCAGCTCATAGAGTCAGGCAGGAATGTGCCCTTAACATATCCTTTCTGCTCTGCTTATATTTCCCTTGACTGTGTGGGACTTACCTGCATTGGGGAGGGCAGTCTGCTTCAACCCACCTACTCTTCCACGTGATTCCCATCTCATCCAACACAAACATGGCATGATACTCAACCAAATGCCTGGGTATCCTGTAGCCCAGTTAAGTTGATCCATTATTATTAACCACCACAGTTCCCTACAACAAAGATTTATCTAGCCCAAAAGGTCACTAGTGCTAGGGTTGACAGACCCTGATCTTATGAAGTACAATGAAATTCTCAAAACTATCCCAGGGTCCAGCACTGGAAGGGGTATGGCAGGACCAAAGGAGGGCACTGGAGATGACCTACCTGCACCATGTGGAAGCCAGAGATGATAAAGAGGAGAAGGTGTGAGCATGGGCAGAGAGCCTGGGGCAGGAGGAATATTCTAGATTACAGCCACAGCTCAACAGAATGGAGTCTTTTTTAGTTTGCCTTTTTATTAGTGCACTGTAGGAATTACTTAATTTTGGAGTCTGTTTTTGCCCAACAAAATGAAATGAGTGAAGGTGGTTTGAAGGACTCTTTCCAGGTCATCCAGTTTTATGTGATTGCTGAAATGCAAACAAAACAAAAAAAAAAAGAAGGAAAAAAGAAAAAAAATAGGACATTTGTGACATAACAAATTAGAATCTGTGAGAGGAAAAATATTTTCACAGTGTCTCATGCCATTGAATCAAAATAATTGCGTAGATCATACTTGAGTTCAGATATAACCGAGATAAATTCTCCCAGTGGTGGCACCCATCTGTCAAAAAAGAAAACTCTGGGCTTCCTTTTAAATGGCTCTTTAGACTGAGGTCATCTGGCTGTATCTAAAAGGGACACGAAATGTCAATTTCATATGTTATAGTGGCACATTTCATATTGTTCTACTTACGTTGGTGTCAGCTTTACCCATAAAAAAGCAAGTGATTTAGGTCTTCTTCTAAATGAACTAGGCAGAGAGATCAGCCACGGGCTCTGCCTTGCTGCAGGCGAAGGGGCCGTGAGAAGAGGTGGCCCCGGGACCCCTTCTCTGGTTTCTGAGCTCTGTATTTGGAGTTCCAAGTCAGAATGTCTGTTCTGGGTGTCTCCAGATTTGCATTTCCTGTGAATGCAAATTTGTATGGAGGGGGTTGGGAAGATGCCTTATTCACAATTGTTTGTGGCTCAGTGGTGATTATTATGGTTTAGAGATGAGGTGCTCCTTGAAAATGCATGAGTGAGAAAATGCAAGAGAATTGAGAGGTGAGATGATCAGGTTATGAGAGCCTTCACCCAATCAGTGCATGAATGGGGACTAGCTAGCTGGTGACTGCAGACAGGTGGGGTGTGGCTGGAAGAAGTAGGATATTGGGGTATGCCTTTGGGGGTTCATATTCTGTCCCTAGTGAGTCAAGCTCTTTCTCCTTCCCAGTGGCCATGTCCTGAGCTGCTTCCGCCATGATGTGTGACCTCCCCTTATGCCCAGAGCAATGGAGTTGGCTTGCTATGGAAACCATGAGCCCCCCAATAACTTTTCCTCATCTAATTGTTCTTGTCAACTCTTTTGGTCACAGCATTAAAAAAAAGAAAAAGCAAAATAGCTGATTAAAACGGTGATTCACATGCTCACGTTCCATATGCAAGTTGCTTTACGTAATGAGAGGCTTAACAGAACTTGTCAAGAAGATTGCATTTGGACGACTGTGCTCATCATGGCCGTCTCGCAAGTGCCAGAAAAATGCTGACTTCAGTAGAAAGAAGTGGATTGGGGGGGTGGGGTGGGGCGAAAACTTTGGAGTCCAGCAGGGAGATCAGAGTCATACTTAGAAGATGGTCAAAGGACCTGGACTGGGCTCCCCTGGCTACCACATGCCAAGGGAGGGTCATGAATAGTCTTTTAGCCTCCTGCAGCCTCCGGAGACTGAATGCCCCCCCTCCCTCTGTGGCACTATGCAAATCCTACCTCCGAGCGTCTGCTTTTCTGCATCTGGTCTCAGGGTCCTGGGCACAGCGCATCAGAAGGCCTGAGCACATATTGGGGATGGGTGCCCAGCCTACCAGGTGTGGTAGGATCTGCCCGCCTGCCAACATGTCTATGTCAGGGGCTCCCCAGAGGAGGAAGAGGAGGCTTCACAGGTCTGGGAGCTGTCATGCTTCATGCTATGTGTCAACCTGACTCTGCCAGGGGTGCCTCATTGAGCATTCTTTCTGGGTCTGTCTCTGAAGGTGCTTCTGAGAGGAACATGGAGTTAGGTTGCTCTCCCTTGCGTGGGTGGGCAGCATCCAATCTGTTGAGGGCCTCAACAGAACACAGAGGCAGGAGGAGGAAGAATTCTCTTGTTTTTCTTCCTGCCTCACGGACTGAGCTGGGACATGGGTCTTCTCCTGGAATTTACGCCCTCGGCACCCCTGGGATCCCAGGATTTGGGACCTGGACTGGAATCGCATCAGTTCTCTCCTGGATCTCACGGGGATGTGGCCTCCATGATCACGTGAGCCAATTCCTCCTAGTAAATCTCTACCCGTCAATCAATCAGCCGTCTGTCTTCCCATCTGTCCGATGATACTTGTAAGATGACTTGTCTCTCGCTCCTTTTGGATTCCGTTTCTCTAAAGAACTCTGATCAACACAGCAGCAAAGCGTACTGCTTTGTAAGGAGTTTTTAATGGGTGAAGAGATGAATTTTTCTGGAAACCAGGAGAAAAATGTTCAAAAATACTTGCAAGTTCTTCTTTTCTCCTCTAATGGATGAGGGAACGCAGGGCCTCTGGAGTCCTGCATTTGGTTAACAAACCAGGAGAGGCATTTTTTTTTATGAATTTAAATGGACAATCATAAATCCAGAGTCCCCAAGATTTGGTTCCTGGGTGTCTTTGATATGTCAGTAACATTCTTACAACTTCTTGGCCAAAAGAAATACACAACAGTTTCATTCATTAAGAACTTAGGTCCAAACAAATAAGGTTTATATATATATTTTAATTGTTGATAGACCTTTATTTATTTATATGCAGTGCTGAGAATCGAACCCAGTGCCTCACACCTGCTAGGCAAGCGCTCTGCTACTGAGCCACCACCCCAGCCCTGAAACAAATAAGTTTTTATTGACTAACATCATTTGAAAAAAATTTACATCATTTGAAAAAAAAATATATATATATATATACACACCTAAATTGGAAGGAAAAGACATTTGTTCTGTCTGTTAAATAACCACATCTCCTTACTAAGGGGATCTGTCCACCTGATGGGCTCTGAATGATTTCTCACACATTTGAATTAGACCGGACACTGCTACCTTATTTCCCATTCACGTGAATTTTCATGCAACCCATTTTTTTTTTAATCTTGGCAATCGTGATGAGCACAGTTTTGCAAGGATATGACATAATCAAAAGGAAGGCGCTGTCATCTGACATTGAAACTGGGAAGGACCCCAAGCTGTCTGGAAGGTTGGATACAGGGAACTGTGGACCTAGATGGTCAGTGAATTCTGAGGCCATGCTGATGGAGACGGCAGCACCTTCTTGCAAGGCGGTTTGGCTGGGGAGAGTCTCAGCAGCTGGGAGCCAGCTATGCCCATAGGCAGGGTGCATCTTTCTCCTTGATGCAGCCATGTTGCTTCTGTGTTCTTGACTTAAATGAGTTAGGCACGTGACACTGAGGTGCACAGTGTTTTCCTTATCATCCACAGAACTCACCGAAATCTACCACAGCTTTTAAAATCCTTCTTTAGGGTACTCGAGGGACAAGGCACCTTTCCTCTCCCGTGATTGACAGGACATGTGGACCTCTTACCCATGCTCTTTTGGTCCATTTGGGCTTCCGTAATAAATGGCCATTCACGGAGTCACTCCTAAGTCACAGACATTTCTTAAAGTTCTGAAGGCTGGGAAGGCCACCGTTAAGACAACTGTGAATGTGTCTCTTGAGGTCTGACTTTCTGGTTCACAGTTGATGTCTTCTTGCTGTGTGTTCTCTCTCTGTGGAAAGGACAAGAGAATCTCTGGAACCTCTTTTTACAAGGATATTAGTCCCATTCCTGAGAGTTCCATTCTCATGATCTAATCACCTCCTCAAAGACCCCCTGCAATCCATACACCATCATCTTGAGTTTGAGGATTTAAACATAAGAATTTGGAGGGTGGCAAACATTCAGACAAAGTATGGTCCTGTTAAAAACTAAGTATATCAAAGTATGGTGTTTTTATCAGTTTTTCAATACTATAATAAAATGCCTGAGGCAGGCTATTATATAAGGGAAAAAAAGGCTTATTTAATACAATGGGCTTATGACTTTGGGTATTCTACCTCCTGCCTTAATTTGGCAGGACGAGTGTGCTTATATAAACCGTAGTGCATGGTCTCCTTTGTTTGGTACTGTGTGTGTGAGGACACAGCTGGTGTACGCCTTGGAAATTCATATTTGCACTCAGAAAAATACTTCGTTTTCTTCTTTTTTCCTGAGCTGCTTGTTCAAGTGAACTCTGCATCCATAAGCCCACATCTGTCACATGTGGATGAGTTTAAATCTTTTATGGTGACAAGAGCATCCTCTGATTCGGTCAAACAATTCCAGCTCTTTTTCTTTAAAAAGTCCCATGATTTCTAATCTGCCAGTCCAAGCAAACTCACTGGGCAGTCCACATGGTAAAGAGCTACATGAAACTCTCCAAGAACCTCTTGCTTATTTTTGTTCTTCAGCTGGAAGAGTGGTCACTAGGAAAGTGGGGAAAACGTCTCTCAACTGCAGATCACTTTAGCAATTTAGCACCCTGCACAGGACGCCCCTGCCCTAATCTCTGGAACCTGTGAACGTGTTGCTTCACCTGACAAAGGGACTGTGCCGATGTTGGGGACATTGACATGCGGGAGGAGGTGCTGGATTAGATTTTGGACTTCCACAATTATAAGATGATCGATCATCTGTATCGTTTGAAATGATGTTGTCGTGGTCATTTGTCCCAGGGGCCATCGGAAATGAATGCGCAGGTGTGTGGTTGAACCATGAAGAGCTCATTGAGGTTTTTGAAATCCATCTTTAGCGCGTGCTCTGACATTATAGAGCGTGAGTTGAACAGGGGTGACTGCGTGCTCCCTGGTTTCTCAGTTCTCAGGCACAAACAGAGTCATGCCCTACGTGTATCCTACATGGTGCGCCCCCCCCCCCCCCCACCCGCCCTCCGGGAAATGCTTTTCCCCTGGGCAGCTGTGCTTGTCCCCAGAAACCTCCGATCTTTGGCAGAGGCTTGCATGTCATGAATCCAACCTCAGTGAATAGTGAGGTCCCGATGGTCCCTGGGCTCCATCAAGGTCTGACGATGGCTCTTCCCATCCAGACTTGGTGGCCGTTAGTGACACATGTCTCCCGGCAGATCTCTCTCATCTTCATTTGATGACATTTCCATCGTTTGAGTCCTGGGCACGTTAACCATTCGTGGGCAAACCTGGTGCACGTGACTTCAGTTTACCATAGAGATATTTCGGTCCCACAGCCAAAGAAGGAAGCAAAGGACGTAAACAGTGTAGGTGCTTGTATTTCCCCCCCCCCCCAGTATTTGTGAAGCCATCTGTCTCTACCTAACTCTACGCCCATAATATCTTTTTATGTTAAAAAAAAAAATCTTTTGTAATCTCTCCCAAGTATACCAGCCTCTCCGTTTTATTTGCTTTGTTAAGAGCTAGATCTCAGGGCTGTATTTCTGCCTTTCTGATTTTTTTTTTTAATTATGACCTGTCCCAACCACTCCGTCCCTTACAGTTCAGAAACTCATATAATTGGCTTTTGCAAGTGAGAAGGGTCCAGGGGAGGAGAATGCTCCCCAGAAACTGAGGATTTCATTTCAGGCGTCTGATGTGAGATCTTAGGAGAGAACATAGAGGGTGTTTTCACATGATTTTCGTGTTTTGTGAAGTTGAGGCTTGTTTTGCCCCTATCTGGCAGTGAAACTATACTCCTCTCTCTTCTCTGGAGCAAAACGAGTGCCCTGGGGTCTTTACCTCTGTCTTAGCTTTATTCAGATGCATGCTGGGCTTCCTGCACGGGTGGGCTCTCCTCAGTGTCACTCAGAGGAGCCCACTCCCTGCTTTCTGGATGCTTCTAGACTACAGTGAAGCCCTTTTGGATCAGGTCATTATTTGTGGATCATTTGATACACCAGATCTTTCTGTTTAATCCTATTTCCTTTGTAACTCATGCCCAAATTAATTGATAAAATAGTTCTGTGCGTCTTCTTTTATTTGGACACTTGGCACACACCTCACTTGGAACAAATATTTTGGTGGTTAATGAGTTCAAACCCAAATTCGGTAGGTCTGATTTTGTATGCAATACATGCCAAAGCTTTTTTCTTTTTTCTTTTCTTTTCTTTTCTTTTTTTTTTTTTTTTTGGTAGTTGTAGATGTACAATGTGCCTTTATTTTATTTGTTTATTTTATGTGGTGCTGAGGATCGAACCCGGTGCCTCACATGTGCTAGGCAAGTGCTCTAACACTGGGCCACAGCCTCAGGTCCATGCCAAAGCTTTGTTAGGCTCAATAATATTCATTTTCTCCTCTGTCTTTGGAAGAACTTTCAGCATGAGGTAGAAATAGTTTCATATTAAAATGTGAGGTTCAGAGAATTCCAAGAAGAATACAATTTTGAGCCCAAACCGACATCTAAATTGTTACTCCTTTTTATATTATTTTGCTAATTTATTAATACTAAATAATCATATATATTATTTTTCTTCTCTCCTTCCCTCCCTCCCCAGGGGCATTCAACTACTGAGCCATATCCCCAGCCCTTTTTAAAAATTTTATTTTATTTTTTTCTGGTGCTGGAGATTGAACCCAGGGCCTTGTCCAGCTGAGCTATATCCCCATCCCATTAATTTTAAAATTTTGAGAGGGTCTTACTAAGTTGCTCAGGGGCTCACAAAGTTGCTGAGGCTGGCCTTGAGCTTGCAATCTTCCTGCCTCAGCCTCCTGAGCTGCTGTAATTACAGGTACAGCTGTAATCCCATATGAATAGCTCTTCTAATAGTGTCTGTTAGGTGCATGTTGCATGAAGGGCATTGTGCCCTGCCCTTTATGTACATTCCGTCATCTGATCAACCGACACTGTTATTATCTCTGGTTTGACGAAGGGCAAACTGAGCGTAGACTTCACGGAGCGCCCACGGTTCTGCTGTGTACGATCACTCACCACCCTGGTGTGCTGTGGTACCCAGAGCCGGAGCGCCTGCACTCGGGGAAGTGACTAAAGGCACCTGTGACAGATTTTAAGGAGTAACGTGAGTTTGGTGAGGCTGTCTTATACCACAGCCTTCTGGTACTTTCTGGGCTCACTCGGGTGGACATACTTGAACTATCGGCAGCCAAGAGTAGAAGGGAATGTAGGTTCTGATCCATCTCTTTTGGGTTATAGAAATAAAGGTGGCCCATCCCTGATCTGGAAAGAGATCAACCAAAATCCAAAAGTTTTTTAAGCACCAATCTGATGCTCAAAAAGGTGTTAGATGCGGGGTTGGGGGGAGGAGCCTTTCAGATTTCAGATTTTTGGATTAGGGATGCTCTGTGAGCAAATGGTATGCCAATAATACAGAATCCTGACAACTCCCAAATCGGAAATGCCTCCAAAATGCGATTTTGCATCAGGGACCCACAACTCCTCCTTGTAAGTGAGAAGACAAAATAGGATCCCAGGTGAAAACAACCTGGGTTCCCTCCCTCAGTCGGTGTGTGGAAGGAGAGTTGGAAGGTTGGGGGGGGGGGAGCCATGGACACCTCCTCAGAACAGCTGTCAAGAGCTGTTCGTGACACCGTCCCCATGAAGTTCACTATTTCCAAGTGGCCTGTCATCTCTTTCCCTTGGCCACAGCTCTGGGGTTCTTTGGGGCCCTGGGGATTCTGGTGTCCAGCCGTGAGGATTTTTCTTGCACTTGTACATGTCTGAAAGATTGCTTCTTTCCCCTGAAAACTCTCCTCCCACACAGTGGCCATGACCATTCTTCAACTTGGTGGCATCTTAGAGTGTCCGTCCACATCCACCTTCTGGGTTTCCAAGAGGCACTAGCCGGGAAGGTAAGCACTTGAGTGAAGAACCCTTCTTAGGATGCAGAGCTCATCAGCCCTGCCTGGGCTCACCCATCAAGTTCAAGGGCAAAGGAGGATGGTGGGGGGGGGGTGGCCTTTGCCTGGCCACAGAGAGGATGCTGAGGATCTGCCTGGTATTGTGTTCATCTCCTTCTGGCCCCAGATCCAAGTGCTCAATGGTTACTTTTGAACCCAGGAACTTGAAGATAAAGCATTGCCTGACAATCAGCAAGTCCACGGTTAAGTCTTTGGAGTTAAAAACAGAATGATGGGAATTGTATGTGTCCAAGGCACATCCGTTCTCGTCCCGAGGGGTCATCTCTTGTGAAGACAAGCATCTGCTCGGGATTTCCCTGGAGAGATTTCTCAACATGGGTACCACCTTGTTCGTACCAGTTGGATTTTCCTTATATAAATGGGAATGGAGATGCAGGGGGAGGTGACATACCACAATAAATAAAGCTTTGGACATCATGCACATCTCTGCCCTCCTCCGGAGAAGCAGTACTGATGGACACAGTCGTGTTGAGGGTCCCACGAGGATGGGTGTGCAGGGGCAGGTGACCTCTGGGCTTCTTCATACCGTTCTGCCCCCAGAGAGACCTTTCCAACCCCACCATCTCTTCACTCTCTGGGAAATCAAGTATCAGAAGGACGAAGAGAGTTTGTGACCCACAACTCTAATCTGTGTTCTCTGGTTGCTTCTTCAAATGATTTCTGATGGGAACTTTTTTTTTTCCCCTCCAACCATCAATCACTCCTGAGTGATTGTTCATAACGCACAAAGCACATTTATCAGACCACAGTGATCTGAACCCCTTCGGGGCGTTGCAGTTGGTGACATTGCGGGCCTGGCTCTGCCGACCTGGTCACATTGAGTGTCTCTCTTTCCTCTTTCTGCTCCTGTTGATCCTTTTGAGCCGAGGCTTGAGGCTTTGGAGAATTGGAAATCGTGATATATAAAACCGAGGAGGTGTGCTCAGGTGACATGGAGCCTTGGTCTCGTGTTCACGGAGGGCGGGAAGGCAGACAGGGCAGGTGAGCAGGCGGCCGTGGGGGACAATGACCAAACAGTCCCAAGAGTCAGAAAGAGGAAAAAGGTGATAAAGAATTTTATCGAAATAAAGAGCAGCAATGAATCTGACCAAACTTTCCTAAATGCACGCACAGATATGCCACAGTGATTCTCCACGTCAAGTATATCCACAAGATCATAGTTTAAAAAAAAACTGTATATAAATTATAGAAAAATCAGTTAAAGTTGATGGAGGGCAGAGGAGGAGGGGAAGGGGAGACAGTTCTGGGGACTGAATTAGAGCCAATTATATTCCATGCTTTTGTGACTATGTCAGAATGCATCGTAATGTTACAGATAACCAAAAAGAATCAGTTTTTAAAAAGCCACAAAAGTTCAGCTTGTGTGATACCTTTGCTTCTCTCTCAGTTTTAATTGTTGTGAAATGTAATGCAAGCGACCACTGGCTTTTGGCCCAAATGAATCTTTCCAGGCTGAGGGTGTGACTCAGTGGT
This sequence comes from Marmota marmota marmota, assembly GCF_001458135.2. NCBI lineage: Eukaryota > Metazoa > Chordata > Mammalia > Rodentia > Sciuridae > Marmota > Marmota marmota. Next base: position 7,757,484 of record NW_026000168.1, read on the forward strand.
AGAGGGTTTGCAGGACAGGGGTGAGCACTCAGGACTTCCCAATGAGCTTGTGAGGCCTGGGACCCAGGAGAGAATTGGAGAGATGTCATTCACCTTTGGTTTTGGAACTTCACATTTCATGCATGAGGTCCTTCCTGGGTTTGATCTCCAGCTCTGCAAAAAAAATAAAATAAAAATTAAAAAATTAAAAATAAAATCCTTCTGACCATTCAACATGAAATGACACGTCAGTCATATTTGCTGAACCTTCTCCAAAAGCTTGGCATTCTGTCTCAGCACGTCACATAGAGTTTCTCATTATCTTCCTTACAAAAATGTGGTAAATATTATCATTTGCTCTTTTGATGCAAGAATATTTGGGGGGGGGGGGCAGAAAGTTTTAAGTATTGTGACCCAGGCCTTATAGCCTGCTAGATTAGGCTGTTACAAAACCCAGGTATTCTAATTACTATGCTAGGACAATTCTTATTTTTTAAAAACGATGTTTAGTTAATTTTTTAAAAATCTTTGAGACTTTTATTTGGGAGTTGATAACCCTTTCAAGAATGTAGTTATATCATACATTTAGAAGTCTTTGGAACATGTTATTAATTTATGATATTTAATTTTTATCTGTATTTGAGGAGGGTCTCAGAATCTAAGACTTTATTACTTTTTCATATTATTGATTCTGTGTACTGCAGTTTTGGGGAATCATTTAATTAACTATTCTATTAGTTTGGTCATCATCTGCAAAAACCTCAGTCATTGCTGTTAGAATTTTACATTAGCATGTATTTTACTCCTAGCCGTAAGCCATAAGTAACAAGGATCCACATTTTGTCTGAGGAGATTCTCATGCAGTACTTTGCCAACTTAGTTTGCTATTCCTTGAAATAAGAAATAGTTTTCACATCCTGTCCCGGTAACTACACGCACGTAAAAAAAACATGTATATAAATTGAATATTTCGTATAATAACAGATACCTCTATTAAGGTGGCTGCTCTTTGATATATTGCATTTTGATCTCTCTGCAAAACACATCCTGGTCCTGACCCATAGTACTGACCACCCCACTCCGCGGTGGGGGGCAGCCTGTGGTTTGTGGCTTGTTCAAGTAGGGGGTGGTGGGAAAAGACGAGATGGCTTTTCCATCATCAAACTTGATTTTGGTGTCCTTCCCTCATGTCTATGAGTTATCTATCACCTTACTTGCATAACAGGGGTGAGCACTCAGGACTTCCCCATGAGCTTGTGAGGCCTGGGACCCAGGAGATAATTGGGGGAAATGTCAGTCACCTTCATTTTTGGAGCTTCACATTTCATTCCAAAGTATCATAGGGAATGTCCAGTCACCTGAGCATTCCAGGTGTGGGATTTTTTTTTAACTACGTGTATTCTTCCGATTTTAGGCTTAAAAAAAACACACACACACACACACACAATGAAAATAAACAACCAAACATCTTGGAGTCATTTTAACCAGTCAACATTAAGTCCTCTAGAAGCCAGTGTGCTGCCCAGGGCTCCTTGACTTTTATGGGTCATAAACGGAAGGGACTACTTTTACTTGTTAATGATTGTTGGACGACGGCACATTTCTAACACACGTCACCTTCCTGGTGGGTTGTTGGGTGGAGGGCCGGGGGGCTCCTGCCCAGCCCAGGGTGGAGTGCCATGACTTTCTTCCTCAGTAGCGGTCCCTGGCCTCTGCTGTTTTCAAACCCTTCTCCAGCTCCTGAGCTTGAATTCAGGCCTTCGTGATGCAAGTCCAGTCTACCTTTCGGCCACCTTTTGAGACTTTTCTTTCTCTTCCACTGCCCTCTCTCTCTGTACCTGATGCTCTCTACTCCCATCAACCAGGGTGACATGTTTCCCCTGCTGATTCTCGTAGTCTCTGTGTCTCTGTCTCGGGAGGTGTCTTCTCCCTGCAGGGCCTCTCTGCTCCCCCGTCTCACACTGAACGCCCCTCCTGGGGTCCCCCTTCGAGTTGACCCCCTTCCCCTCCTGCTTGACTTCTGTGGACTCTGACTTATCGGAAGCTCCCTGCTCAGTCTTTCTCTCTCTCCCAACCTGAAGGCATGTATGGCCTGTCTCAACGTGAGAATATCTTACGACCCCCTCATCCAATTCATTGGCAGTGGGGACTTTATCCTGGAGGTAGCTCGGAATCATCCTACCAGGACCGATTTCCCCTGGTGTAGCTTTATCCTGAAGCATAGGCTGTTTGGGGGGACTGGGGTGGTTGGATCAATGCAGCCAGTTTGTATGAAACTTCAAGATGACTCAGAACAGGGGACAAGATGGCAGGGTAGTGAGGAACCAGGCCTGGGCGCTCCTTAGTCCCACATTTGTAAAGCGTGAAGACTGTTCCTCTGTGGGGTGAGTGATCAAGGAGCCTCGCTTCATTAATGATGAAGCGTAAAACAATTTTTAAAAAAGTTCATGGAGCCACAGAGACTCAGTCACCTGAGCATAAGAAACAACACCCCGGAGTCACCAGCTCCAGCTGCTACCAGAGTGAGGAGCGTGGATAATAGATGCAGGACAGAGGAGGAAGACGTCAAAACAGAAAGAAAAATTGACCTGGGGAAAGCCGGGCTTGACAGAGGAGGACTCATTTCAGGGGACACAGAATTGGTGGGGAAGTGGCTCAGTGCAAACAAACCCCCAGTGGTCTCTGGGGTAAAAGGGTCAGGGAGCAAGCCCCCAACCCCCCAGCCACGTCCTCTTTCTGAAGAAGATCTTAGTGCATGGAAAGACTTCTGATGCTCTCAGGTAGGCAACATTCATATTGTCCAAATGGCCATATCACCAAAAGCCATATACAGAGTCAGCGCGATCCCCATCGACACGCCAGTGAACTTCCTGAATTCGTATGGAAGAATAAGAGACCCAGAGTAGTCAAAGCACTACTGAGCAGGAAAAGGAACACAGGAGTCATCACAATACCAGACCTGAAATTATACTACGGAGCTGTCGTCACAAAAACAGCTTGGTATTGGCATGAAAATAGACCAACGGAACAGAGTAGGAGACGCACAGAAAAATCTACATGATATTTAACAAAAGTGGCAAAAATACATTTTGAGCTGGGCCCGGGTGGCACACACGTATAATCCCAGCAGCTCCAGAGGCTGAGGCAGGAGGATCAAGAGTTCAAAGCCAGCCTCAGCAACTTAGTGAGGCCCTAAGCAAGCCTCTAGATAAAAATTTAAAAAAGTCTGGGGATGTGGCTCAGTGGTTAAACACCCCTGGGTTCAATCTGTGGTACCCCAAAAAATAAAGAGGAGGAAAGAGAGCCTTTTATTTGTTTTTGTTTAATTTTTTTATTAGTTATTGATGATGGACCTTTATTTATTGATTTGTTTATATGCGGTGCTGAGAATCGAAGTCAGTGCCTCACACATGCTAGGCAAGCGCTCTACCACTAAGCCACAACCACAGCCCAAAGAGAGTCATTTTAAAACACAGTGCTGGCAAAACTGGGTAGCTATATATAGAAAAAATGAGTTCCCTATCTCTCACCCTGCACAAAAGTCAAATCGAAATGAATCAAAGGCTTAGAAATTAGACCAAAGCCCTTGCAACTGCTGGAATAAAATATAGACTCAATATTCCTTCTTATTGGTACTGGCACCAACTTCCTTGACAAGACCCCTAAAGCTCAAGAAATAAAACCAAGAATCAGTAAGTGGGATGCCATCGAATTAAAAAAACGTGCCCACAGCAGAGGAAATGATTAAGAGTGTGAGGAGAGAGCCTGCAGAATGGGAGAAAACCTTTGCCACCTTCTCTTTTGATAAGTGACTAATATCCACAATTTATATAGAACCCCCAAAATGAACACCAAGAAAAAAAGATACCTAAATATGCCCGTCAATAAATGCTCCAAAGAACTAAATGAGAGTTCTCAAAAGAAGAAGCACATATGACCAACAAGTACATGAAAAAATGTTTGACATCTCTAGCCATTAGGGAAATGCAGATCAGAAACTAAGATTTCATCTTACTGCAGTTAGAGTGACAATAATCCAGAATACAGACACCAATCAATGCTGGTAGGCTGTGTGTGTGTCAGGGGGAAGGTACACTTGTGCATTTCTGGTGGGACTGCGGACTAGTACAACCACTTTGGAAAGCAGTAAGGAGGTTCCTTAAAAAATTAGAGGGAACCACCAGCAATCCCACTGTGTGGTATTTTCCTCCCAAAACATCTAAAATCAGAATGCTGCAAGTCAGACCGCCACGTGCATATTTACAGCGGCATAATCCACAATAGCTGAATCATGGAATCAACCCAAATGCTCACCCATAGATGAGTGGATTAAAAAGCCATGGTCTGTACACACCATAGAATTCCACTCAGACATGGAGAAGAGTGAAATGACGGCATTGCATGTGTAACTATACCACAGGTAACTTCACCTTTGTGAATAAGTAACAAGTGTCCATCAAATATAAATAAATAGATGAGCCAAAGGAAATCCAACAGAATCAAGGAAGGAGAATGGGGAAGGGGAGAGAGAAGCTGGGATCGTGAACTGAGATCGTTTTTATGCATCCAAATCTCTGTTGGGATGAACCCAACTCCTGTGTATTACTATAAGCTCTAATAAGAAACAAAAAAGATTCTTTAGTGATTTTTGTAATTTTATAACGTTTAGACTCCAACGTACTCTGATTCTTGGATTTTGGCAATGGAGCAAAATTACCCAGTTTGTATAAATGTTATGAGGCTTGATAAATAGACTTGATCATGATCCAATGGTGGTGAAATTCAACGAGTGGGTGAATCCTAATGCATGTCTCCTTCCGTATCACTAGACGCCTTGGGACAGTTCCAATATGTGGCATTTATATCGTATTGTGATGTGTGAATGACCTGCATCAGAGATGAATAGAAGTCAAGGACAAATGGAAATTTCTGTGACAACGTACATTTAATACATTTTTAACATTTCGCTGAGTTACCTTTGGGTGTCATTTAAGCATTATCTCCCTTCCTTCCAGGATCCTGTGTGTGTGTGGTGTGTCTATCGAATGAAGTGATTAATCCTCTTACTGCATTCTCTATTACCAAAGCATTGCAGATTTTTCTTTAATTAAATTGAGTCTTGTATATTTTATTGATTCTGCTATAATCTGAGAGATTTGTTTGGTGGCTGAGAGCAAATGAGGTGAATTTTACAGTGCATGAAGCTCTTGGGTCAGCTATTAGATTATTTTATTATTTTGGAAATGTGCTGCCCGCCTTCTGGTGGCCTTCAAGTTTGGTTAAGCACTGGACTGGTGCAGAGTACAAATGTTGTGGAAATCCCACGCCCACAGGCAGTGGTTTGCTTCTCAGAGGTGCACACTTTGATTGGGCTGTTTGAAGGCAGAGCACAGAATTCTTAGGTGGGCAGGTCGAATGTCGGCTTCCAGTCTGTGCAGAGAGGCATTGAGAATAGGGCCGCTGACGGTACGTCGTCCCCTTGAGACTCACACATGCGACATAACCCCTACTGGCTCCCGGTTATTGTTGGACCCTAAAAGCCCTTTCAAGTTTCCACACTTTCATAGTTAAAATATAGCATTCCCTAAGGACCTAGGAAATGTGGCTGGGGATCCTGTAACCTTATTTGATGTTTTTCAATCAGCAGGCTACGTATGTAGGTGGACGCCTATAGAGGTCATCTGTATTTCCACTTACGTAAGTGGGTGCAGGCATTTTTACCTGTGATCTGAAATTAATCTACTGTTCATTTACAAATGCAAACACCAGACGCCTGACAGGTTTTGTCGTTGACTTGGGTGGGAGAATGTGACCAGAGGCCTGACCTGTGCTAGTCAGATAACCCAAAGAATCTCCATAAGGCTGTCAGGCAGACCTGAGGGTTTCAGGGAAAATTGAAGAGAGAAGGAGGTAGACATGCTTGCTTTCTCTGTCTCCACCTGGCTCCTTCCCTGTCTGTCTGCTTCCTCCCTCCCTCCCTCTCATGTTGTATTGTAGGTGGACATAGGTAAGAGTCTTAAAAAATAATGCTTAGACATATTCCTATGCATTTACAAGCTAATAATCTACAAAATGCTCAACGCCAGACTTGACACATTGCAAGGGCTCAAAAAGGTGACTTTATCCTTTAGGAAGCATTTAACAAGGAAGTTAGAAGTATCCCCTCTGGAGCAAAACTCCATGTTTAAGCCAAGTGTCTGCAAACAAGCTGCCTAAACTATCTCTGCCCGTTGTCCTGTCTGCAGTTCTGAGACAGATCATTTACCTGGTAGGATGCCATTCAGTGCACTACATATTTTTAATTTAATGCTTGTTTTTAATAATCATATGATAATTTCGATGACATGTTAACTTTTTGTTATTTATGTATTTTACAACGATTGAGTTTCAGGTAAATTTGTGCTTTGGCCAATGCATGGAAACATCAAGATCATACATATGAATGGGTGACAGGTGATGTGTCAATTACACGTACTCACCATGCAATGTTTGTGTCAGGTTAAATGCTGCTGTTTCCTCACACCTTTGTCTTGTCTTTTTGGTGAATATTTTCAAAGTCCTTCCTTCTAGCTATTTATTTATTTAGCAGAACTGGGGATTGAACCAGGGTTGCTTTGCCACTGAGCCCCTTCCCAGCCCTTTTTATGTTTTAATTTCACACAGGGTCTCACTAAGTTGGGAAGGCTGGCCTTGAACTTGGGATCCTTCTTCCTTGGCCTCCCTAGTAGCTGGAATTATAGATACATAGGACCGTGCACAGCTCTTCTAGCTTTGGAAAACATGTAGTACATTGTTGTTAATGCAGATGCAAAGTATACTTAACATTGCTGGAAAATTGGTATCTATTATTTTCGTTACTTTCTTTGCGTATTTGAAGTGATAGGTGGCTCTACCCAGGTGCAGGACCTGTGTTTTCATTGCTTTTCTTCACCTTCTTCTCCCCGCACCCTTGGTTGGGGAGACCTATTTGCCAGGAATGGCCTGGTTATCTGTCTACCGAGCCTTCCCTGGTGATTATAGCTCCTTCACAGACACCTCAGCTTGAAGTTAATCATTTGAAACATCAAATAACTAGCCTGTTTATTTTATGCATGTTTTCTTATTGAGGACATTAGTCAACCTAAAGTGAACACCAGATGCTTATTTTTCTTGCTTTCCCTCCTAACACAGTTCTCAAACATGTTTATCTTGGAAGAGAGGGCACTCTCCTGCAGCTCTTAAGAATGACTGAGCCTGGGAACATTCTGTTTAACCACAAAACTCATGTTCCCTCTGTTAATTTCTTGAGGCTTACCCTCCCTTTTAGCGCAGTTAACATTCTGTACCCCCCCCCGTAGGAGGGGGGCATGATTTGTTTTGCCTCGTCTTTGTGGGGGGGGGGGAGGATCTTTATTTATTTAGCAAATACTTGTCGAGTTCCTTCTGGTCCCTGAAGCATGGCTGCAGGTGAGGTGAGGAGACAGGGGTGAGCGGGGTGCCCAGACTCGTTGATCTGATGGAGAATTCACCCTGGAGGGACGGGGCAGGCAGTGGTAGTCAGTGCGTAAATCATGTCTGCCTGAGAGTGTTGATAAAGGAAGGGTCCAAGAGGCGAGCAGAAGTCCTCCCTGAGGAAGTGGTATGTGGTGGGGACTAGAATCCTGTGAGGGATGAGGGTGTATTGGGGCATAGCATTGGTCAGATAGAAGGACAGGGTAAGCCAGGGTCTGAGCCATTACTGGGCTGGATCTGGGTCAGAAGGGAAATGGATGATGGAATGCAGTCTTGTGGTCTTCTCTGTTTCAGGTGCTTGGAGCATAGCAGCCCCGCACCCATCCCTCCCCACCACCCTATTTAATTCTAGGGTTGATACTTGCTGATCAGTGTTATGAAAAAAACAAAAACAAAAACATTGTGGGGAGGAATAGTGCAAGTGTAAGGGGATTATAATAGAAAATGGAGAGCCCCAGGTAGGTCCCATAGAGCAAGAGATACTCAATCTAGATATTAAAGATGGGAAGCCAGTTTGCCACGTAGGTGTCGAGGAGAAGGAATTACCAAGGCTGCGTCACAGTGTGTTAGTCTGGGTTCTGAATCAACAGGAGGTATGATTATAAAAAGGGGACTTGTTAGGCTGGCTTAGGCCACCAGAAGCTGAGAGTCCCCAGTGGCCGTCTGCAGGCTGCAGAGCTGGAGGACCCAGCAGCTGCACAGTCCAAGAGGCTGAAGCCCCAGAACAAGAGAGACTGCTGGAGCTATGATAATCCAAGACCAAAGGCTTCTGGAGGATCCCTGGCAGAGTCCACTTTAGAGGAGTAAGAAGCCAGAATCCTATATCCTCAGAGGATCCCAGCAGCAATCTAGAACCCCTTCCAGAAGAATGGAGCTTGCATCTGCTGCTGATTCCTGATCTCCCAGCTTTTATTCCATCCCAGCCATCATCCTCCTGGACAGTGCTGCCCACCCTTAGGGAGGGTCTTCACTTCAGTTGGCTATCCCACATGCCAATCATTCCTGGACACGCCCCCGAATGACCCACCCCAGAGCTTCTCAATCTTTGGCATCTCTTAATCCCATCCAGTCGAGGATGCCAATTAACCACGACCCACAGCCAGTGCACTTGGTCTGTCTCGTTCAGAGAGTCTGCAGGACGTCCCTGTAACCGGAGCAGGGTGGTGTGAGTAGGTGTCACACAGGGCTTTGTGAACCAGTGTCAGGACTTCTGGGTGACTCTGAAGTGGGGTGCCACGTGGTGCATGGGTTGGAGGGGCACTGACTGGGCAGGGGGTGTTGGCTAGAAGCCAGACCCATGTTAGCAGAAGAGAGGAGTCAGCAGGAGGCACTGTGGACATGTTCAAGGGTATACGGGGACTTCGTCAGATTCGGAATGGGTTTTGAAGGCATGGAAGTGGAAGTGAGAGAACTGAAGACAGGTCACCCAAGATGACTGTGGGTGTCTTGTCCTTCTAGAAGGTGGAGATGGGAAAGACGTGGGTGGAGCAGGATGGGAAGGGGCGAAGTTGGATACCCAGAGTGGGAAGTGTCACCGTTCCCGGGGTCCGCGGGCTTGCCGTTCCCCGACCGGCTTCCTGATGCAGCCAGGACACAGGAACAGCTTTGGCCAGAGACTCAGGAGGGGTAAGACTAAGATAAGGGGTGGAACTGACTCATCACGAGATGGGCCCAGGCTCATCATGAGAAGATGTCCTCTCACCCTGGTCCCTACATGAAAGTAGGTCAAGCAGAGTTACCCCAGTTAAGCATCAGCCAGTCATGCGGAGTGAAGCCAGGCTGCCCACTGAGCACACCAGGCCTCTCTGAATTTCGGGGTGGTCTGTTATGCAGGAATTCTGTGGCCATAGCCCATGGATTGAGCATCTCAGCAGGAAAGAGAGAGAGTCAACAAGACGTCAGAGTCTGGAATGAGAAGAAGGCTGGGCTATGGAAGTAAATTTGGAAGTTATCTATATATGCAAAGTATTTTCTTTAACTTTGTAACTTTGGGGGAGGAAGCACCAGGGATTGAGCTCAGAGGCATTCGTCCACTGAGCCCCATCCCCAGCCCTATTTTGTATTTTATTCAGAGACAGGGTCTCACTGAATTGCTTAGGGCCTCGCTTTTGCTGAGGCTGGCTTTGAATTTGCAATCCTCCTGCCTCAACCTCCTGAGCCACTGGATTACGGGCCTCTGCTACCATGCCTGGCTTACTTTTTAATTTTTATTTTATATATCTATTTACTTACTTTCGGTACCAGGGATTGAACCCAGGGAGCACTTAACCACTGAGTCACATCCCCAGCCCCTTTTTAATATTTTATTTAGAGTCAGGGTCTCACTCAGTTGCTGAAGGCCTCGCTAAATCGCCGAGGCTGGCTTTGAACTAGGGATCCTCCTGCCTCAGCCTCCCAGGCCCCTGGGATGACAGGTGTGCACCATCACCATGCCCGGATGGGTGGGTATTTTAAACCTCAGGGTAAACTGAGATGGCCATGGAGTGAACGCCGTAGGGAAGTCAGGTGAGGGTTACATTTCTGCATTATCAGGAGATCTGGTGAAGAAGAGCAAGCGTCAAAGGGAGTCTCCTGCCCTGAGAACAAGGTGAACAAAGACATCTTGGCAGAGAAGGAAGCAGTAAACCCCGTCAGAGTCAGCCACTGAGACGGACCACGGGATGGGGGAACCTGGAGGAGGTCCATCGTTGACCTTGACCTATGGAGTCTCATAGGAGTATGAGAGACCAAAGCTAAACATGAATGTGGCTACCAGGGCGTTGCAGATGGGTAGCAAAATAACTTCCTGAGAAGTTTGTAGGCAGGAGAACCAGGAGAGCAAACAGTGGTCTCCGTGACGCGGGGATTGGTAAACCACGGTCAGGGGGCGTCCTTTATTTGGAGTGAGGGGGGAGGTGGTTGAAGTAGTTTCAATAGGGATCTGTTTGTCTCTCGTAGATATCGCCCCAGCTGCTGCACAGAGAAAGGTCTGGAGTGAAAGCTATTTCTGTCTCCTAGGTGAGAAATGATGTTGGCACCTTCAGGGCACGCGGGGCAGGAGGAGTCGAAAGTCATGGAGAAATGTTACGGAGTCGTGTTAGGGAGTCGAGGGAAGCTTTCACTTAAAGAAATTTAAAAAAAATAAAAAAAAAAAAGTTGTAAGCATCCAAGGAAAATCACCCATGTGCCTGAAAAATAATTATTTTTATAACTTCTCTCCAGCTGTTATGTAAATCCTGAATCTCGGAGGCGATAGGGTGGGATGTTGGGAAAGACGTTAAAATTTGCATCCTGCCATTCTTCCACACGGTAATTTCTGTGGTTGATGCAAAATGTAGGTAGGATCATTTTTCTCTTTCTCTCCTTCCGTTTCTATTCAACTCCACTGGCCTAAGGTACTCCCCTGTCCCTAGATTGGCATAATGACTTTGCCTGAGTCTGTGTGCAGAATAACTTTTTTATTTTTAATTTTATTTTTATTTTTTGAGTGGAAAATGTTCCGTGGTCTCTGCTTGGGATGTATATGAAGCCATAGCAACAGAGCTGAGTTTTTCCTTCCCCGGTTCCTGGGGAAGGAAACGAGAGAGAATTACTTCTCCAAAAGTGGCAGCGACAGTGTTTTGCCAACCCGAAGGGTTGTCTGTGATCTGTTTTGCTCTTACACCAAGTCCAGAGGTTCCCATGGGAACCCTCCCCCCCATTTCGTGGGAAGAGTCGAATTTAACCAACAGTACAGAAAAGCCATTTAGTCATCCTCTGTGTGATCCGTGAAAGGGCCAGGAATACAGAGGAAATACAATCACTAGAATCTCTTGCTATCTATATGGGACTGTCCAAAGAAGAACAGTCCCGCTCATGGTAAATGGATTTGATAGATGGCAGAGAGAAAAAAAAAAAGTAAAAAGAGAAAAGAAAAGAAACAAAGAAAATCAATGTCCTCAATTGACAGTAATAAAACCAACTGACATCCTCTGTCTCCCTGTGGGTTCAGATACCTCTTCAAAACTGGCTAAGTGTTTTTGTGTCTTTGACTCATATCCTGCCGCTCATTTTTATTTAACTATTTTTCCCCCTGAAATGTTTGTTTCTAGAAAAATCTGGGGATTCGAAGGCGGCAAGCTTTTACCCATCATCTTCCCATTACGTGCAGGAAGCTCGGTATAAGCCTGAGTTCCCCAGCTCTCTTATTCCAAGGCTGACCTGTCTGCATTCATTCCTTCCTGGGTGGCCGTGAAGAAATCTCAGTGACTTGACCTGTGAGCTACTGATTTTGGAGGTGCCACAGGACATGCAAACACATTATCTGCACCAAGGAAACGACTACAAGAGCAGAGACATTGGGGTCCCCGAGGAGCAGCTAAGCAGATGATTAGAGCAGAGGGTACCCCACCATCTCTGTGTTACAGGACCCCCCCCCCCTTTCCTCCCTGATTTCACTGAAAACTATTTTTAAGTGAATTTGATTAGGTTAGCTTGTCCCTGGGGGCTGTAGTTAGCTTCTTTGCCACCGTGACCAAGAGCCATGTTAGAGAAGGAAGAGTTTATTTGGTGCTCATGGTTTCAGAGGTCTCAATCCATAGGTGGCCAACTCCCTCTGGGCCCAAGGTGAGATAGGACATCGTGGCGGGTGACAGTGGAGAAGGAGAGCAGCTCAGGATATGGCAGCCGGGAAGCAGAGAGAGAGCTCCACTGAGGAGGGACAGATATAAACCCCCAAGTGCACTCAGTAATCTGCCTTTTCTAGCCACACCCTACTTGCCTATAGTGGACACCCAGTTAACCCCCATCAGTGGATTAATCCAGTGATTAAGTTACATCTCACATCATCTGAAAGAACAATCAAGGCTTGCCTTCTGAGAAAATGCTCCTTTATTGAGGCAGCTCTGCATATTTATAGAGCCAGGGGTGGTCTGATGGTTGAAACAGTTTAACAATTTAACGGTTTTGGCAGCTGGCATGGGGTGCTTTCTGATTGGTGGATAAGGATCATGTGAGTCAGCAGGACTCACCATTGGACGGCTCTTCCCGGGGGATGGGGAAGTTCTGATAGGTGGGTAATGATCATGTGAGTTAGCAGGCTCACCATTGGATGGCTCTGCTCAGGGGATGGGGAAGTTCTGATTGGTGGGTAAGGATCATGTGATTTAGCAGGCTCAGCATTGGATGGCTCTTTTTGGTGGATGGGGAGGTTAGTCTTTGGAGCCTGGGTGACTCCCAACATCATCTAATCATTTCACCTCTCAACTTCCCTGCGTTGTCTCACACACAGGCTTTTAGAGGACACCTCATATCTAAACCATGACAGTTGACATTGAGTCCTGAAGATGGTACCCTGGAAGGGTCTTGGAGAGTGTGTCGTCCAATCTCCACAGGATCCAATCCTCCAGATTCATCTTCTTATTCTCCTTTTGCCCTCTGCTGGGAAAACACATCTTTTATTTAGTTCTTCTCTGCATTACCCAGAGTGTTTGCCTGCAGTACTCCTGAGTAAGTTCCGGTCCACCCTTCACATCTCAGATCATATGCTGTTTCCTCAGAAAACATCTCCTTGATCCTCCAATCTATGGTGGTATCTATGGACTGAAATCTCATGGTCCCTCCAGTTGTCCATCAGGACGCTGAGCCTAGTTCATACTTATGTTTTGAAGATGAGGTTCTGCAAAAGGCGTTGCTTAATCGGAGTTGCCTTTTTCTCTTCTCTACTAGGAGATTTCAGAATCACTTCAACTTGGAAGCATTCCTCTGAGGGTGCCTTGGAAGGAGTGTAGTCAGGCTAAAAAAACCACATAGGTCCGTATCTTTGAGGAAGAACCAATGAGGTTTTGCAGAGATGGTTCCAGAGCCACCCCACGCTCCATGCTCCCGAGACTGGTCATAGGAGGTGGCCATTTGTAGGGTTAAAACAAAGAAGTCATGAGAATATCGGAAGCCCCCAGGTGCTAGCCATCTTCCGTGAGCTTAGCATTTTGCAAGTGAAGACTTCTTCCATAGTCTGTATGGGACCTGGATGGGTACCTGTCCCAGGGAGACCCCCTTGAGGCCACTCTACGCAGCATCTTTAAGCAGCACCACTGTGTGGCAGCATTAAGTAATGGCAGTGGACAGATCTCCCTGGTGTGGCTCTCCCAGGAGGATCCCCTGCCCATTTATGCGTGGGTGACACTAAGAGATCAATTGGAAGAATAAGACAGCTGTTTACGAACCCCTATTTGGAGAAGCATTTGTTTCCAAATATTTGTAGAAGAGATAAGGAGACGGAGGTGGAGAGATGTCAAGCCACTTAACACAGACCGATGGCATTAATTAGGAGCAGAGTTTGGGTAAAAATATTTGAATCATCTGGTCCCTGTCTTGGTGGCCCGGGGTGGAGGGTTATCCTGAGGAAGGCTCGGGGGAATTCCTGTTGTGCATTAAGATGTCATGATCTACTCCCTCCGAGAGAGGGTACTAAAAATCATTGGTTTCCAGGAACATTCCTCACTCTGTGTGGTCAGAGAAGTCTGAGTTTGTGGTGTGCTTATCCAAAATCTGACTTTACTGCCTGCCACCTGGGTGACCTGGGGTGAGCTCTTTAAGATCTGAGACTCTACAAGGAGGCTGAGGCAGGAGAAATGGTTGAGACCTGGACTTTAGGGTTCTCTCTAAGTAAAATTGTCAGAGTTCATTCAGTTCACCTTTTCAAACAAGATTTGAGACTGTTTTTTCACATATGCATTTAATTTTTTTTTAATTGTCAAAATTTTTAATTTTTAAATTTTTTTTTTAATGACCGTCCAGTTAAATAGCCTATGAGATGCCCGAGAACCAGTCTGTCTGAGAGGAGATGTGCCACAAATGTTAGTTTTACACATTAAAATGTACTCAATCCAAATCTTCATAATTGCAGGAGCTGGAGTGTAGAATGAATATTTTCAGTTTACCTTGAATTATTTAATTTCCTGGCTCATCACTCTTCCCTTTGGGTTTTCTCAGAAACGAATATTTTTTTTTCATAAGTAGATGCAAAATAAATCATTGTTTTCATTCCAGAATCTTGGATGAATAAGCACCCACTTACATGAAATCATTCTTAGAAATCGCTCAAAGTGAATGAAAAAAAAACCCCTCAAATTAGGGGGATGATTTCATTTATCTGAAATTAGAGTGGAGGAGTAGAAGATCATCTTAAAACTCTAAATTATATATTAAAAAAAAGTAGTTTTTGGATTCAATTTAGTAGCAGCTGCCAAGATTTCATACACACGTTCTTTTTTTAAAATTTGTTCTAATTAGTTATACATGACAGCAGATTGCACTTTGACACATCGTACATAAATGGAGTATAACCTCTCATTCTTCTTGTTGTACCTGATGTAGAGTTTCACAGGTCATGTGATCACATATGCACATAGGGTCATGATGTCCAAATCATTCTCTGACCTTCCTTCCCCCAAGCCCTCTCCCCTCCCTTCACGCCCCTTTAATATAAAGTACCTCTACTCTTCCCTAGGCCCCACACCCACCACCCTATTGTGAATTAGCATCTGCATATTAGACAAAACATTAAGCCTTTAGGTTTTGGGGGGGATTGGCTAATTTCATTTAGCATGATATTCTCCAGTTCTGTCCATTTACTGGCAAATGCCATAATTTCATTCTTCTTTGTGGCTGAGTAATATTCCATTGTGTATATACATATCACAATTTCTTTATCCATTCGTGTGTTGAAGGGCACCTAGGTTGGTTCCATAGTTTGGTATTGAGAATTGAGCTGCTATAAACATTGATATAGCTGTATCAAGTCCTTTGGGTATAGACTGAGGAGCAGGATAGCTGGGTCAAATGGTGGTTCCATTCCCAATTTTCTGAAGAATCTCCATACTGCTTTCCATGCCCCCTCCTTCCCCTCTGCCCTATTTAGAGATCCTGCATTCCTCCCATGCTCTTCTCCATCGCCATTGGTTTTGGGGATTGGCTGACTTGACTTAGCGTAGTATTCTGCAGCTCCATCCTGTCTTTTCAACAGTGTGGCTGGCCCTGGGGGGCTGGGCAGGAGACATCGCTCAGTCACACTTGGTCCAAAGCTTTCAGGTCACAACCTCTCTGCTTCCTGACCCCACCATGAGCGGAGCCCTTCCTCCCCTGCCATGATGCTCTTGCTCATCTTGAGCCCAGAGCCATGCGTTCACCTTCCTCTGGCCTGAGACCTCTGTAACCATGAGCCCCACATGAGCTTCCCCCACCTCGAGGTTGTTCTTACCAGGTATCTTGATCACCGTGAAGGAAAAGTTGGCTGAAGCCGCCAGTATCTCCTGTTCCTCATGGAGGGTTTCTTAGGTGCGTCTGCCACCGATAGGGGTGTTCGTCTTCCAGTTTGCAGATCCCCTTGGGTGCTGAGAACTGGAACCAAATCCGTGCATTCATCCACTGGAACAAATTAACGGGGTGGATTTTTTTAGGAGGCCCATTGGCTTCATGAATTTATTAAGTGTGTATGAATCACCTTTCCTCTGCCAACAAGGATCCGTGCCAGCACCTGAGGGCACAGTGGGAACCCAGAGGCCCCCTGAGGGGCCGGGCATGCGGCTCAGTGTTGGAGCATTGGCAGGGCACCTGTGCTCATCGGGGTGAGTCTCCAACACTGCAAAAATGGAAAATAAAAATAAGTAAATAAACAAGTAAATGAGAAGACACCGTGTCCCTGTCTTCCTGCAGTCAGTGTTCTAAAGTGGGAGAGTAGAAGCTCAACAAATGATCATATTTGGGTCAAGTCACAGTTTTACTAAGTGATAAAAATGAGAAGCTGAGGGCTTGGCATGAGTAGAAAAGGGGCATCACGGCGGATCCCTGGAGGGCAGGTTCATCTTTGCTAGACCAAAAGGGCCAAAGCTTCGTATCTGGAAGGGCGACTCTCTGTGCAAGCCAGGGGAGAAGAGATGGACATTCTAGAACTGGGTACGGAGTCCCTGCGGCTGCAGCAAGGGATGTGGGGAGAATGGACAGGCAGGAGGCAGGGCCAGGTGGGGAGATTTGGGGCCATGGAGAGTCCTCAGGTCTTTGCTTTAAGAAGATGAGAGATGTCCCGAGAGGTTACCATGTCACAACCAGGTCATTCAGAAAGACCATCCTACATCAGAGGCAACCAGAAGAATGAGAAATGATATACGCCATCTACGTATAGTCTATCCAAGTGCATTCTACTGTCACGTATAACTAATTAGAACAAATCAAAACTAAATTAATTTAAAAAAAAAAAAGAAACGAAAAGAAATTATTCTGGCCCTCCATGAAGAAAGGGTGCAAAGACCAGGAATGCAGAGAGATGTTCAGGTGCAGATTAGCCCGTAGCAGGAAGGCACTGGAGAGAGAGCTCAGGTGTACACACAGGGACACACGGCCGGCACAGACAGGTGTCCAGAGCCACTTCACTTGGAACTGGAGCTCTAGAGATGGTGCAGGTTGGAATAAGAGGGACCCATGGTCAGAATCGTTCTAGCTGGAGGTGAGGCCCAAAGGACTTCTGAGTTCTGGAAAGACTGATTGAAATCAGGAAAAAAATTAAAAAAGCAAAGTGTGGCCTTTAAATGATGATTAGGACAAAGACACACTTCAAATATGTCAAGAGGCCAGAGAACAAATACTGGGAGTACTTACAGTCGTGAACTGTAAGGTGGGTGCGTATCAAGAGGAGAGGGGAGGAGTTCCTGTTGGTCGCCATTGGGTGGACACATCTGATCGACTCCTTAAGTCAATGAAACAGATCCCATTTTAATAGAAACCTGTGTGGCTCCGTCCTTTGACATAAATTGATTGTAATAATGTGAAAGGAAGCCCAGATCATTGCCTCCTGTGTGAAAGATACCACTATTGCATCTTTTAAAAATACCTCAAATTAAAAAAAAAAAAAAAAGTTGCGTGTGATTTTTTCCCCCATTTTCATTTAAGCTCTGAGCTTCAGACTAAATCTAGTGTTATGTTGAGTGCAGATCAAATCAAACGCCACGTCATTCAGAGTAGTTTTCCTACATGCATTCTCTCCATCTGAGCATGTTTGGATCCCAGCTTGATCTGTGCCAGAAATACTCCCTTGATTTGCCGGCAGGAGGTACCCATCTGATGGAGAATCAAGTATCTTACATTCAGAAGTCTGTTCATTGGATTGAAAACTATTCCCTTTGAATGTTCACAGGTATGTACGCTTGGAATTAAAAAAAAAAAAAAAAGAATCCTGCCAATGTACAGGCATCCGGGGGTGAGATCGCAATGATTAGTTAAGCAAACTGTGTAGGTGGAGGTTTGTTTAGGACTGATTTTTTTTCTCTCCCATTTCCTGAATAATACAAGAAGGAAAAAAGAAAATGCTACGCCCCACAACTGGAACAGCTCATAAGGTTCTCCCTAGCTAGGCACCTGAAGCCTTAGAGAATCCGTGGCTACCATTCACCCAGGGAGGAGGTTGGTGAACTGTTCAGATCTGATTTTCATTTTTTAATTAATTAATTAATTTTTTGGAAGTATTAGGGATTGGATCCAGTGGTACACTACCACTGAGCCACATTCCCAGAGACTTTTAGTTTTTATTATTTGGATACAAGATTTCACTAAGTTATGGAGGCTGGACTCGAAATTTGCCATCCTCCTGCCTCAGCCTCCCAACCTGCTGGGATTACAGGTGTGCCCTGCTGTGTCTGCCTGACTTGTTGATCGAATCAAGTATGGACTGGAGGAAGAGAGGGTCTTGCTCTCTGCTGGCCACATGGCCTGTCAAGGTCTATCAATAAATTTTAAGAGAACTACTATGATGTTAAGCACATGGAAGTCATCTGCCATACTCAAGAGGAAAGTGCATTTTTCAGACCAAGACTACCATGATAAAAGTTCAATTCAAAGTTGAAGCCAAAATATAAAAGAAAGAAATTGCTCGGGCAACAGCAACCATAACAACCTCAGTAGAGATGGTAAATATCAGAAAGGAAGCTTGTGGAAACCAAATTAATTAACTAGAAGGCTCAAAAAACTAGCATAAGTACAACTAAAGAAACAGTTTAGTTTGTTAAAAAAAAAAGGAGGAGGAGGAGGAGGAGAAGGAGGAGGAGGAGGAGGAGGAGGAGGAGGAGGACGAGGACGAGGAGGAGATGTGTAGGGTAGGTCCTGGGCTCATCTCATAGCTAATAATAGGAGCTTTAGAAATTGGGAACAGATGGGAGGAAGGGTGTGTGTGGGGGGGATAATAGATTTTCATTTCCCCTAAGCTAGACTAATGCTTAAAGCCTTCACGTCCAATGAACTCACCACAGGCTGGTGAGGATTAAGGGAAATAAAACCTTCTGGACAAATCGTGGCGAAGCTTTGGAATTCCAGGAACAAGGAGAAAATTCATACAAAAATTTGACCCCGGAAAAAAAATAAAATCGGTTACCTGCCCGAGAAAAGAGAAAACTGGAGTGTTATATCCAGTTTCTCAGGTACAAGGCACAATATTGACAGGGACATTCCGTTCGGAGCTGAGGCAAGAGAGTTCCAGCACCTGGCTCTGGCGAGACACACCTATTGCTCGTGTTGGAAGGGACAATGTGCATTTTGGTAATAAGAAAGGTGTCCAAAGTATTTTAGCAATATATTATTTCTTTGTAAACAAAAAATGTGTGGGAAGGCAACTTAAAGAAATAAAAGTGGGCAATGTCAGGTGCACCGGTGCACGCCTGTAATCCAACTGATTTGGGTGGCTGAGGCAGCAGGATTGCAAGTTCAAGTCCTTCCTGGGTAACTTGGCAGGACTCTGTGTTAATGTAAAAAAGTAAAGAAGGGCTGGAATGTAGCCCAGTGGTAAAGCCCCCTGGGGTGTTTAATCCTCAGTATTGCAAAAGGAAAAGGAAAAAAATAATAATAAGAAGAAAAGATACTATAAGTAAACAGAAAATGAGTCTGGATTTATTGCAAATAAGTTCCTCAGTTGACAGTGTGAAAACGATCTAAGGAGCCTTTTCCTTCACCTTTAGTGAAGTAAAATTGACAGATAACATTGTCTATATTTAAGGTAGATAGCATCATGTTGGCTATATGCATAGATGAAAATCATTCCCACTGTTAAATAAGTTAACATTTCTATCACCTATCATCGTTGACTTTGCTGTATGTGGTGGGAATACCTACGAGCTGTTCTCTTTCCAAGTTTCAGACATGACGATACACTTTTATGGATGACGACGGAGACCAGGCTGTGACTAGGTCTCCCGAGATTAGGTTACAGCAGTCAAGTGTGTGTGCCCGTGGACCCAGGTCTCACTCCCTACACCTAAACATCACCCCTGTATTTCCTGTCCCCTTGAGTTGGACTTCTAAAAAATTCTGCAGAAAAGTGAGATGGTGCAGTATTTCTCTTTCTGTACCTGGATTATTCAACAGAGCACAGTGACCTCCAGGTTCAACCCCATTTGCACAAATAGCAGGGCTTCCTTCTTCCCTAAGACGAAATACTATTCTAGCCAATAGGTATATCTATGATTCCTTTTCCATTTCTCCGGTGATACATATCCAGGTGGGCTCCGTACTTTGGCCACTGGGCAAGAAGTGAGATTTCTGGCTCTCTTTGAAAGAGTTCCAGTTTTAGATGTTCACCAACCTGCCTATCACTTTCCATAACAGCAGTACGTACAAGTTTCCGTCTCCACCAGTCATGTTGAAAGGTTCCTCTTTTCCTGAAGTTCTCACTCCATGCCACCGAGGGAAATGCAAACTGAAACCACACTGCGGTCTCCCCTCTACCCTGAGCTATTATCAGAAAGCACAAGATCATATGCATGGGCTAAGGAGACTGTAAATGTCTATCCCTGGAGTTCAGAGCTAGAGATTGGGAGTATGTCAACCCGAGACTGGGTTGCAGTCTGTGTTTTCAGTAAGTTCTAGTGGTGATCCGATGATACCCAGCAAGATTTGGTTAACTTGAGAACTTGTGAGTCCAGGATGTGATACATAATTTAATCACCATTCATTATGTATTCATGCAATTTCAATTCAATGGTTAGAAAAGGATCCTCAGATTTAGGCAAGATAATGGAATTTCTTTCTTTTTTTTTCCCCAAACTAATATTGCAGCTTATTTCAAGAGGAGCTGGGTGATGTGTGTGGATCTTGGTGAAGGGTGTGAGGATTGTTTAAGAATTAGGGTGTGCATGTGCCCAGCCTGATTCTAGGAAGAGTTCTTGATCTATGGCTCAATGATCAAGGTCAATGAAGAAATAAGTTTCACTTGCTTATATACTTTATGATAACCAATAGGGAAACATATATAGGTGGCAGAAGATCTCCCTAATGTCTAAAGAATGGAAAATTTTATAAAAAGAAAAAGAAATCATCATCAATTAGAAGGGTAAAATCTGGGGGAAAAGAAACAAGAAGAAAATGTAGATAAATAACTAAAATAAAGTAATAGAATATAGTTTGAATAAAACAATGCCAATATGAATGCGTATATCAAAACATGTCAATATGTATATGTATATCAAAACAGTTTGTTGTGTACCTTAAATATATGCAATAGAAAATAAGTTTAAAGCCAGGTTTATAAAGTGAGTAGATTAGATCTTTATCACAAAGCACCATTCTTACATTAAAAAGTCTAATCCAGGCAGGGTGCAGTGGCGCATACCTGTAATCCCAGCAGCTTGGGAGGCTGAGGCAGGAGGATCTTGAGTTCAAAGCCAGCCTCAGCAATGGTGAGGCACTTAGCAACTCAGTGAGACTCTGTCTCTAAATAAAATACAGAATAGGGCTGGGGAAGTGGCTCCGTGGTTGCATGCCCCTGAGTTCAATCCCTGGTACCCCCACCTCTCCCCCCAAAAAAAGAAAGTATCATATTAAAAATATTACAATTCAATTAAGACTCATCTCACAATCATGGCTGAAATCATGTATTTTATATGAATTTAAAATGTCTGTAATTTAGATGGCATTCTGTCTTTGACCTGAGGCAGGGATTTAGGGACAGAGAGAGATCACAGAGTCTCAAAAGACAAACTCCCATAAACCCGTGAAATGCAGAACCAGACTCCTGAGCACCAGGTCCCTCTTCTTGTACCTGGGACCTTGCCTGAAACTGGTTCATTGGTTGATAACAAATAAATGGAAGGAAGGAAGGAAGGAAGGGAGGGAGGGAGGGAGGAAGGGAGGG
>NW_026000168.1:7779835-7964184 GCF_001458135.2 Marmota marmota marmota
ATAGCATTAAATATTTAGGCATCAAAAACCAGTCATTGAAGTATGATGAATTGGGAACTTCAAAATGTAAGGAGAAGGGAGCAAAATTGTAAATTCTTAGGAGAATTCTAACACTCCTCTCAGAGATAGACTAGTAAAAATCCCCAAAGTGAGTTATGTCATATCTTCTATAACTGTAAGCCTCTTGAATAAAAACATAAACATCTTGCCTTCTCCTTTAATGTCATTTCAATTTAAAAATAAAATCAATACAGCAGCTAAAAATAAACTAAGGCATTATAATAAAGTACTTCTTTATGGTCACCTCTGCCTGTTTTGATATGTCCTTCTGGCTCTTAATAGTCAGATGCTTTTCCTCATTGAAAATATCTTATTTGCCAGGTGCAGAGGTGCATGCCTATCATCCCAGCAGCTTGGGAGGCTGAGGCAGGAGGATCACAAGTTCAAAGCCAGCCTCAGCAATGGCAAGGTGCTAAGCAACTCAGTTTTGCTCCCTTTTCCTTACATTTTTAAGTTCCCTATTAATCATACTTTAATGACTGTTTTTTGGTGCATAAATATCTAATGCTATTTTATCATATTTGATGGTTAGTTTCATTTACAAAAATAGCTCAGTCTAGCCAGGCATGGTGACACATGCCTGTCATCCCAGTGGCTCAGGAGGCTGAGGCAGGAGGATTGCGAGTTCAACGCTAAAGTTCTAAATAAAATACAAAATAGGGCTGGGGATGAGGCTCAGCGGCGGAGTGCCCTTGAGTTCAATCCCTGGTACCCCCACCTCTCCCCCCAAAAAAAGAAAGTATCATATTAAAAATATTACAATTCAATTAAGACTCATCTCACAATCATGGCTGAAAAACTCTACCCAGAAATGTAGATTGCACGTTGCTTTAACAGTGTTTGTGGGAGCTAGGGACATACCTCAGCTGCAAATCACCTGCTTAGCATGCATGTAGCCCCAGGTTTGGAACACAGGATGCAAACACACACACACACACACACACACACACACACACACACACTTGTGGATGTTTATTGAAATCAACTATATAATAGGTACACCATTTTTTCAAATGAAAAAATGAAAAAACTCTTGCAGGTTACGTTCTCTAATTCATGAGCTATGCCTTCACACAAAGCCAAAGCAAAACTACTTGGTAAGTAAAACAAATAAGACATCTTCGAAATGGCTTTGGGGCCTGTCACTGCAACATGGCCCCAGAGACAGAGGAGACCTGTACTCCAATCTTCCAGGTCCTTGACTTCACTGTCAAGGAAAAGAACTGAAGGGTGCATCAGATTGTAGAGCAAGAAGAGGGAGCTTTATTGCAAAGGTAAAAGTACACACTGCATGCAGCAAGAGAGACAGTGGGCAGATCTCAGAGGATGAGTCAGCGTGCCTCGCCCTGGGGTTCTGACCCTTGCAGAGGGACAGTAGCCACAGGGCTGAGCCAGATGTGGAGTCAGGACCGGGTCACCCAGCTTTGCTCTGGTTTTCCTTGTGCTTGTACATTCCCCTCCAATGGTCTGATGAGGCTACTTCATGCACCTGTCCTGTGAGCATCCTAGGTCTCCACCTCGGGGTCTGTGTGGGCTTCTCTGCTACAAGGAGGCTGGGCTCCTTTCTCAGCCAACAAAATCTCCCTGAAGGAGTAGCTCCTCCAGATACCTCCTGGTTGTCCTATGGGTCTGTCCTCCCTCCCTCCCTCCCTCCCTCCCTCTCTCCCTCCTCCNCCTCCCTTCCTCCCTCCCTCCCTCCCTTCCTTCCTTCCTTCCTTCCATTTATTTGTTATCAACCAATGAACCAGTTTCAGGCAAGGTCCCAGGTACAAGAAGAGGGACCTGGTGCTCAGGAGTCTGGTTCTGCATTTCACGGGTTTATGGGAGTTTGTCTTTTGAGACTCTGTGATCTCTCTCTGTCCCTAAATCCCTGCCTCAGGTCAAAGACAGAATGCCATCTAAATTACAGACATTTTAAAGTCATAGAAAATACATGAGTTCAGCCATCTGTTGTGTACTTCGAGGTTTACTTAGATTTTTATCAATATAAATGCTTCCTTGGTTAAATGTAAAAGAGTCAAATTTATCAAACCCCACATTTAACTCGAGTGGCTAGAAAACAAAGAGGGTAAACCAAAATAAACCAGTGGGAACAATTAGTTGTTTAAAAAAGCAGAAATGAGCAGGGTGCAGTGGCACATACCCACAATTCCAGCAGTCTCAGGAGGCTGAAGCAGGAGGGTCACTAGTTCAGAGCCAGCCAGAGCGACTTAGCGAGGCTGTAAGCAACTCAGCAAGACCCTGACTCCAAATAAAAAATAGGAAGGGCTGGGGATGTGGCTCAGTGATTGAATGTGGCCTCCAGGTTCAATCTCTGGTGCCAAAACAAATAAATAAAAATTTAAAAATAAATAAAAATCAGAAATGAGCGAGTTGTTTATGTACAAAATATATAGATGTCACCATCGCATAATTTTTAAAGGGACTGGTAAATCAGCAAAGCTTTGTTGTATCTGGGTTAAAAAAAAAAAACACTGTGTGTTTGTGTGTGTGTGTGTGTGTATACACCCCCACACATATATGTATGTATATATATATAGTGTGTGTATTATGTATAATACTTAAAATATGTTATATTTTAATGTGATACATTATAAAATATACATGTATAAAACTGTAAAATATATAAAAATGCATATCTATAATACTAAAGTTAAAAGAAATAGAAAGTCAACAAATTTTAAAAGTCAGCAATGAGTTTTATGGATATAAAAGCAGAATTTGGCAATTTGCTTGGAAAAATCAGTACCAGTTGTTTTTTTTTTGTTTGTTTGTTTGTTTGTTTTTTCAGGAAAAGAAAAATTTCAGTTTGAATAAATCACCAGAGGAAAAAAAATGAAAAATATTACAAAATGCAGAGATGCATACATCTGTGTATTTAAGGGCTAGAAGGAGCCCAACAAACAATCCATTACCAAGTGACTGAAATTGTTTCAGAATTTAAAACAGAAAAGGAGAAACACTTTCCAGGTTATTAAAAACAACTGGGTAACATAACTGTATTGTCCTTTGAAAAAGGCTACCTCACATACCAAGAACCAAAAAGGAAGCCCGGTTCCCTCTTGATCACATACATAAGTATTACTGAATAAAAGCAATTATTACATTAGAAGAAGGAAATAAACCTATCAGATGTATTTATACTAAAAATATAAGGGCAGTATCCAGAGGTGTGTTAATATTTCATCACAATTATGAAACACTACATGGTAAATACAACAATTCTGCATCATATAATAAAATTATATAAAATAAAGAATTGTGGCAAGAGTCCTTCCTAAAACCTTTTAAAAGGTAGATAAAAAATTTTATATTTCTGCCTTAAAGCCTTTTGATAAAATTAGATATTCTAAAACAGCACTCTTGGCAAACTAGGAGAAAAATTGTAAAAAACACCCTTTAATTATAATTACAATTAAGGATGACTGTGATAAATATTAATGAATATAACAATCAATGGTTAGCAGTAAAAGTATATGCTTTCAAAATCCACAAAAAGGACAGAAATGCCCTTTCTCTGTGCTCAAGGTCAGCACTGGTTTGAAGGTTTTACTTTGAAAAATGGAAACAAAATTAGGAATAAATAATGGGGAGGGACACATTTTTACTCTTTTCAGATTATGTTTGGGTTATTCCATTAAAGTTTTAGGATTCCTTAATGGTTTTAGAACTAATGAGTTTAGTGACATCCATGAACAGAAAATAAGCTAAGGTAACACTGTTAGTCCACTGTCTGTCACTGGGAGGAAAATACCAAGAATAATTTAGAGGAGGAGAAGTTAATTTGGGGCTCCTGTTTCAAAGGTCTTAGCCCCTGGTTGGCTGACTCCATTGCTCCAACCTGAGGTGGGGCAGAACATCATGGCGGCAGGGCCTGGTAGAGAAAGACTCCTTAGCTCCTGGTGACCAGAAAGAAAAGCAAAGAGCCAGAGAAGCCAAGGACAAAATTGAATCTGAAGACATGACCCCAGTGACCTACTTCCTGTAGCCATGTCCCACCTGCCTATAGCTCCCATTTAGTGATCCATTCAAATTAATCCATCAAAATGGATTAATCCACTGATTAGTTGGCAGCTGTGATAATCTAACCATTTCACCTCTGAACATTCCTGTGTTGCCACATGAGCTTTTAGGGGACACCTCATATAAAACCATAGCAAGTAGATTTATATAAACTTGTAAGCACCAGAAAATATAATGGAAATAATATATTCCCAGAAAACAAAAAAAATATGAAAAAAAAAATAGAAGTGAACATGACAGAAAATGTTCAAGCACTGCACAGTATTATCAATTCCGAAATAGTATAAAACCCAAATGTTTGATAGACAGGCACGTCACATTATCCTCCCAAATGGACCAAAAGATTCTGTGTGGCGTTTGTGTATAAGTTATATATTAATTGTATGTAACTTGTAACATCTATAAAGTTTATTAGAGTTCAGATCAAAAAACTCAACTTTTTTTCCCCTTTTTTTAAGAATATGGATAGCACAGAAGTGATTAATCGATGAATTTAAATTGAATCTGAAAGAAAAGTGGCTAGAAAAATCCAGGGAATTTGGAAATAGCATTGTGGAAAAGGGAATGGGAGATTTTATTAGATATAACTGTCAATTAAACAGCCAAAATACTTTCAAAGTACTGTATAGTAAGAAAAAATTATGCAGATGGATAGATCAGTAGAAACAGAACAAATCATAATTAGAAACTTTATATTAACTCTGCTGTAGGAAATAAACAGTAATATAGATTGATAGCTAAGCAAATGCTAAAATACCCTTGTTTATTTCCATAGTTGAATAGAAATGTTACATTCATCTGAGATTTACATGTAAACATAGTCTCATGCTATGAGATAAAAATATGGAATATTTTTAACTTCCTTATCCTGATCCAAATCAAGAACTATTAAAAGAAGAGAATGATATGTTAGCTTTCCTTAGAACTTAAATTCTGCAAGACAGAATTCTCCATAAACACACACACACACACAAAAATATGTAAATGAATGTTCATTGCCGTATTTTTATTACATCTAAAAGGAGGTACCAGGAAATGGGCAGATTCACAAAAATAGTATGTTCTTACAAAAAAAAAAAAAAAAAGAGAGAGAGAAAAAGTTAAAATGATCTAAGTAGTGATGCGGTATTTTGGTATCTGTTGACCTGAAAAAAATGTTCCTTACATTCATGAGTGGTCATGAGGGAACCCAAAGTGTCTGGTCATATCACAACCCATGAAGGGTCAGCAGGGATCATTTGTATAAAGGATTTCCTTCTGTGACTCACTGAATAATGGTGAGCTCTTGATGTGTTTGGTATTAATATCATCTAGGGCACCCTAGACCAGCAGCCTCCGAGAACTTATTTAAAATGCAAAATTTCGGTCTCCATCTCAAACCTATTGAATCAAAAACACTGGACCCCCAACGTCCAGAATCGGTAATTTTTCAGCAAGCATTCCAGGTGATTCTAGATGGCCTGCAATCGCGTACCCAGAGAAAGCTGGTTAGTAAGTGCAGTTGAATCATAAATTGACTTTTCCCTTCAGAGTTTATCAGAGGATTTCCTGAGAAAGATGAGAAAATTGTTTGCTTGGCCAGGTATATATATATATATATATAGTGCCACAGTCCTATAATCCTAGCTAATCAGGAGGCTGAGACAGGAGGATCTCAAGTTGAAGGCCACCCTGGACAAAGCAGAGACCTTGGATCCACATAAAAAGGGCTATAGGGACAGAGCTCCCCGTGATAATGCACCTCTGGGTTCTTTCCCCAGTATACCTCCCGCCCCAAGAAAGAAAATTGACCGCTTATAGGGCCAGCCTTTGAAAAACCTTAAATAGTTGGCAGAGTAAGCATTTGTAAATGGCGGGAAGCCTGAGAAGTTTCTGAGTATAAGAGACAACCTCATATAAAACCATAGCAAGTAGATTTATATAAACTTGTAAGCACCAGAAAATATAATGGAAATAATATATTCCCAGAAAACAAAAAAAATATGAAAAAAAAAATAGAAGNTCGATGAGAGTAGTACTGAGTGAGGAAGAAAAAAGAAAAAAGGGGAGGGGGAGTAAGGGAGAAGGAAAGAATGAATGAATGAGAGAAATAAAGAAAGGGAGGAGAAAGCCATGGATAATTGAAATTCCAAGCTTAGGTGACAGGTATCCTTGCCACCGCAGACCAGGATGAGCCTCGGTGATCTGTAAATTGTTGTGTGTGTGTGTGCTGATCTCATTCACAACACAGATGATTGCTTTGTTTAGACGTCTAAATTGGGGCTTTCAGTTCATCCAAAGGATGGTTAAAATTTCTCAACGATTCACATGAAAACAGAAGAGAACACAAATACAGTTGAGTCCTCATCAAATATGATGTGGAGGGGCTAAAAACTCCTAATGAGCCTACTAAGCACACAGACCATTTGGCTTGAACAGAAATGTCAACAGAGGCATCCTGTGTCCTAAATGGCTGGTTGGGGAGGGCCCTGGTGGTCCATGGACTGCGGCCAAGACCTACAGAACGGTGGGGATCGAGGTCAGCCGGGCCTCTGGGATTTGGAACGATCCACTGGGTTTCATTCATTGTGTTAGACTTTGCATTGCCAAATTAAATGCTCCTGCCTCAGACTTTCTGCAGGTCTTTATTTAGATTGTTATTGAATTTTTAGTCTTAATGGTTTGTTCATCCCGAGCAGGGCTCTTTGGTGGGGTGCAGGGCTATTCATGGATATTAAGAGAGAAATCGAATATTCTTGGAAGGTACATCAGTGTGAAACCAAGTTCAAAGCTGGCTGTACTACCATGATGTGATGTGAGGATAGAGAAAATGTGAACATTCACAGTTTAAATCGGCTGCTTACTTTCTGCTGTTCTCATTTGGAGTGACTTGAACACAGGTTCCATTTTTATTTAGTTGTGATAATAGTTCGCCGCACAGTGTTATTATCCAAAGTAAAGGAAAGCATGAATTAAAAAAAAAAAAAGCAGAGCATATGCAACATTTAGCCCAGAATCTGGCAAAATAACTTCTCCAAGAAGAGGGTATCGGCTGTTGCTAATCTTGTTTTATTTGTTGTGAAGTAGCAAGCAGATCCCAAGTTAAGGAGTCTCTGCACCCCTCCTGTACCCTTCACCTGTGAGCCAAGCTAGGGTCACTGAGTGAGGGAATGATAAAGATCACATCGATTTGTTTTTTTTAGAAAACAAGGGTGCTGTGGAGTTCGATGACATACACCTGTCCTCCCAGCCACTTGGGAGGCTGAGGCAGGAGGATTGGAAGTTCAAAGCCAGCCTCAGCAACACCAAGGTGGTAAGCAACTCAGTGAGACCCTGTCTCTAAATAAAATACAAAATAGGGCTGGGGACATGACTCAATGGTTGAATGCCCCTGAGTTCAATCCCAGGTCCCCAAAAAGAAAAAGAAGGGTACAGAGACTGCTTATTCCAGAATGTCTCACTTGTTGTGCTTTGTATGGAAAAGAGGCTGTGGTTGAGCCTGCAGATTGAACAGCTAGTGGAAAAACAGTAATTCACCTTGACAGAGGGTGGAGTGAACAAGCAAATGCATAGATAGATAGATAGATAGATAGATAGATAGATAGATACGTGTGTGTTTTTACACAGCCTTTTCCTGAGTACCCACATGCATAAGAAGTCCATTAATCCAATTCAGGATGACTCCATCTTCATGATCTAAAATAACCTAATAAAAACAACATCATCTATTATTATTATATAGAGGGTTTGGAATTTAAAAAAAATGAGGGTTTCTAGGCAGCACGAACATTCAGTCTATATAGCAGTCCATACATGCCTGTTAATTCATTTTCTGTTGCTCTAACAGAATTCCTGAGGTCCCATAGTTTATAAAGAAAGTAGGTTTGCTTAGATCACAATTTTGGAAGCTGAAGGCCCAAGAATGGGCGGCCTCACGTATTTGGCTCTTGGAGAGGACCTCGTGGTTGGGTGATTTCACAATGGTGTAGGAGAGGGACCTTGGAGGGAGAGAGAGACCCAGAGAGCAGCCAAACTCCCTCTTTTATAACACCTCACTCTCAAGATAGCAGCTAAGTCACTCCTGTGGACCAGCCTCCGTCCCTTGGGGGACGATGCATCCAGGGACTTAAATGTCTCCCACACTTATATTTTTCCTACCTACTGTACCAACACGCTGGGAACCAAACTTCCAATGTATGTAATTTTGGGGGACAGACCACATGCAAAGCATAGTAATATCCCCCCTTTTTTTTAATTTGTGAAAATAAACTCTCTCTGGATGATTTCAGGTTTTCAGGCTCCCATCCTCCTCCTTGGTGATGAAATCTCCCTTGATTGCCACCAGTCACGGGGTCTGGGAAATTCTTGATATTTCCGACCACTGTTAGGATATGCATTTCAAATGGCCCAAGCCGAGTGTTTCTGTAGAAATCTTCTTCATCTTACTGCGTTTCAGAGGACGGGGAGAACAACAAATTTAGGAATATCTGGAACAGCTTGCAGGAGATGCTCTGTGCCAACTCTCTTATCTCCACGGTACCTCTCACTGGCTGAACCTACTGGAAAATGTGCTTTCTCCTCTGCATCTGGAAAAAGCCCAGCGAAGGTAGCATCTCTGTGTAAAAGTGTCTCCATTTAAGCATCGACTTTCTACGTCCTGCCCTGTAGCCCCTGCTTGGAAATATTTCCCATGTTTCCTGAAATCTCAGGGAACAAGCACCCTCTGGCCCAACAATAAGCCTTCTAGGGGTGAACAGATTTTTTTTTTCCACGACAGGGAGATGTTGTATTTTGCAGGAAACAAATGAATATCTGTGAGGGCTTCGTGTGGTCTATTTTTTTTTATCACTCTCCCAGTGAGAATATGCCGCGGATAAACCAAGGATCTAAAACGTATTGACTCATGCAGTTTTGCTAAGTGAAATGTACATACCACCTAGCAGCACTGTGATTGTTCGCCTTGGTAGATGTAAGGCGAGCTTGCATTTGGATCCTTCTGAGTCTGTCCCGATGCACATTAGGAAAGTTGAAGGGGCGTGGAAAGTGCATGATTTCCTAGATTCTGTTGATGAGGACAAGCGCGAAACAGACGTTTAAATTTTAAAGCAAATGTTCGGTAAACGGTTTAGGCGGCATGTGTGTATGGCCAACCTAATGAAGGATGTTTGCTAATCACTAATTAGTAGCAGAGGAGCATGATGTGCTGCAGGCACACTGGACCAACATGAACACCTTCATTTTTTTCTTTTTAAATTCAGTGGGTACCATGAATACGGCCTAATGAATCTCACGATTAGGTGTAATGATAACACACCAATAAAATATAAAAAAAATTCAGTGGGTATATTTAAAGAGATTTGGATATATTGTAGGAGGTGCTTTAGAAGCTAACTTAAATATAAAATAAACTATTTGCAGCTAGGAGCTGTGGTTTGTGCCTGTAATCCCAGCTACTAGGGAAGGGTCAGGCAGAAAGACAGCAAGTTTGAGTCCAGTTTGGGCAACATAGCAAGACCTTGCCCGGTCTAAAAATAAATAGTGCCACAGCTGTAGCTCAGTGGGTTAGTGTACACCTAGCATGTGCAAGGCCCTGAGTTCAATCCACAGTACCACAAGAATAAAAAAATATAAAAAGCATAAGTAATGTAAAAACAAAAATCATTTTAAGCCTGGTACGGTGGTGTACACCTGTCATCCCAGCAGCTCAGGAGGCTGAGGCAGGAGGATCTTGAATTCAGAGCCAGTCTCAGCAACGTAGTGAGATGCTAACCAACTCAGGGAGACCCTGTCTCTAAATAAAATACAAAACAGTAGTGGGGATGTGGCTCAGTGGTCGAATGCCCCTGAGTTCAATCCCTAAAAAAAAAAATGACTTTTTCAGTTTAATGACCCTCAAACCCTTTCAGGATTTTTAAGAATGTATAGAGGAAGAAATATGTATCACACAGAAACCAGCAGAAAACCAACCAAGGATTACCTTTGTAGCCAGCACCCAAGAGAACCTGTGGGCACATGTAACAGCAGGCCAACCTACGAAATAGAAAAGAGAAAAAAAAAATCACTTTCAGGAGTCCAAGGAAAAAAGCCATATTTTCATAAATATCATTAGATGAATGTTTCTTTGTTGCATATCAAAGAGTCCTGTGGAAAGATTCTAGGGTGTCTTTCCACCAGTGAATCATAAATCAAAGTTTAAAGCAAGAATAGTTGAAGCCAAGTGTTTTTTTTTTTTCAAACAGACTCTTAATTCAGTCAAATATAGAGGTGAGGATCTATGATCTCATGCCTCTATTTTTTTTTTCATTATGGAATGAAATTCAGCAGTAGCGGTGTGATTTCCGGGGACTGTATTGGGTTGGGAAGCTAAATATTAAATGTTGACCAGAACTCCTACCTGCTTCTTTTGCATTTCATAGTTTGGGTATTTTGACCCTTCTGGAATACCATCGATACATTTGCCTTCCCCAAGCCCTCTGGGATGTCCCACACTCCTGCCTGAATGCCTCCTGACATCTGAATTGTTATGCGTCCCCTTCAGTGTGCACCCTGTTCTATGTCCCAAATCTTACTTTTCAGTGACTTCCTAGTATTTTGGTATTTGCTTATTGGTCTCTTAAGATGTTGTACCAATCAGGATTCCCAAGCAGAATCAATAAGTGTCTGTGAACCTGCCTCTCCAGGAAACCGCCAGTTTTGCTTCTAAGGCCTGGAATTGATTTGGTGAGACCTACCTACACTATTGAGGGTAATCTTACTTAAATTCAGCAGATTGTAAATGTTGATCACATCGACAAAATACATTCACAGCAACATCAAGATGAGTATTTGAGCCAGGCAGGGTGGTGCACGCCTGTAATCCCAGTGGCTCAGGAGGCTGAGGCAGGAGGATTGCGAGTTCCAAGCCAGACTCAGCAACAGCAAGGTGCTAAGCAACTCAGTGAGACCCTGTCTCTAAATAAAATACAAAGTAGGGCTGGGGATGTGGCTCAGTGGTTGAGCGCCCCTGTGCCCCATCCCCAGTACCCCCCCCACCACCAAAAAAAGGACTAGTGTTTGATCAAATAATTGGACTCTTTCACCTGGTCAGGTTGATACCTAGAATTTAGCTGTCATACATATCTTCGTTTTTATTTCAATCATCTTGAAACAAAAACCTTCTGTACCTTACATGTCCTTCCTCCACATCCCTTCACTTGAATGCCCTACAAGTCTAGCTCATTTCCCTTCTTATTTGCAAAGTCATTACTGTTTGCTTCAGCCAGAAATGATCACAGGGCCCTGTGAAATTCTGTAGGAGGCTGCACTACCGTTACAGCATGCATTTCGGGCTGCTTGGCATTGAACGTGTTTGTGTAAGGTTCTTATTCTCTGAGAGCACTGAGCATCTCAAGGACCAGGGCCGCCACACATATGTCTTTGAACTGAGTTAATGCATAATACATACATTGCTCTCTACAAAGGCACTTACAATTTTGTTTTGTGAAGTGCACTGAGCTATTCTCAGCCATTTCTTAACCTCAAAGCATTACGGGGACATTCAGTGAGAGTAGGATATAGAAGAGTGTTTCACAAAGGTGGTAGGAAATTCTGCCACAGAGAGTAGTGTTTATTGTATTAGATGTGAGTTGATTTCTGCGTCATTTCAAACAACATAATAAAGCATCAAACCGAGGAATCCGCATCTTGATGTCAATGCTTTAGGAGGGTGTTGAAACAGAGACTTTGGTTGGGCTTGCAATGATTATGAAACACGTAACTGAGGGTCAGTGTGCAATTATGACAGTGTCGTGAAGTCCTGTGTGAAGAAATTAGGTTTCTGAAACGTTAACGCAGTGGGATCTCGGAGTGGCAATGAGGAGATCTGAAATTACATGGTTTTCACACGTGCTGCGTGTTGTGGTTTAGATATGAGGGGTCCCCCACGGCTCATATGTGAGACAGTGTAAGAAAGTTTAGAGAGGAAATGGATTAGGTTATGAGCGCCTTACCCTAATGAGTGGATTAATCCCTTGATGGATGAACTGAGTAATACCTATAGGCAGGAAGGGTGTGGCTGGGGGGAGGTGGATCAATTGTAAATAAGTTTAGAGGGGAAAGGATCAGATTATGAGAGCCTTAACCTAATGAGTGAATTAATCCACAGATGGATGAACTGGGTAGTACCTATAGGCAGGAAGGGTTTGCTTGGGGGGTTTCTGTTTTTTGACCCTGGTGAACAGAGCGCCTCTCTCTCTCTCTCTCTCTCTCTCTTCCTCTTCCTCTCCCTCTCCCTCCCTTCCTCCCTCCCCCCCTCTCTGCCTCCCCCTCCCTGTCTCTCCCTCCCTTTCTCCCCATCCCTCCCTCTCTCCCTCTCTCTCTCCCTCCCAATATAAGCTTTGCAGACATTGAATGAAATAGGACCAAAAAAAAAAAAATCTACCCGTAGCAGACACAGAGCACCCTTTAACTTGGCACTAAGTCAAATAGGTTTAGGATCTATTCTTACTTATTCTGTGACATTCCTGTGGAATGCATGTCCCTGATCCCCCTACCCTCCTGCCCACATTTCCAACACGCTCATAGTACTCCAAGGTAATCACGATCATTTGCAATTATAAATGTCCCGTTATCAATTAATTTGCAGTTCACCAGTAACCATCTGATTATCTCTATCAAAGCTGCAGTGGCATGGTAATTATATCGAGAGTAATTATCATGTAATTGCACATAATTATTTGTACCTTATTAAGTGCTCACATGATTAAAATATTTCTGGTCAAATAAAAATTATCCACGAGACTAATTTTTTTTTTTCTGAAAATAGGAAATGTTGCATCCGGGTCTTTGTAGAAAGTAGAGGTGTCAAATTGACATTCTTAGAATACCTTGGAAAGGATGAATTGGTAAGGAGAGAAGAAACTTAGATTTTATTAATACAATTCCTTCTACATCCAATGAAGTTGAGATAATAAACTTCAATTTTGAGCATGGATGAATGCTTTCATGGTAGCAGCTATATAACAGAAAATATTACCCTATTAAGAGTGTACACTATGAATGTCATCGAGGACAATGTGTTTTTTTATGTCCAACACCACCACTTGCAATCCTACATTGAACTTTTATTTTTCTCACAGTAATCTCTCTTCAAAAGTTTAATAGTCACCGACTCATACTCGGTTTGTATTTGGTGGGGTGGGCTACATGCCTAGTTCTTAACTCTTTGCCCCCGTCTGTTTAATTTGATATCCACTAGAAAACTGTTATATTTACCAGCACTCTTTCTTAGAAATATTATGTGAGTCATATAGATAAATTGAACTTTTATAGTAGCCATACTGCAAAAAAAAAAAAAAAAAACCAAGAGAAGCAAGTAAAGTTAATTTTAGTAATGTATTTTATTTAAAGCAAGTATTAATTCAAGAGTACTTAATGTCAAAATTATTAGTGAAATATTTTTACATGTTATTAATAGCCTTAGAAATCCAGTGGGTATTTTACTTATAGCCCATCTCCATTCAGATTGGCCACATTTTAGGTGCTTAACATGTGACTATATGAATGGAATGGCGTGGATGTGTGGATTGTATGTTCATGGCAGAAATATGAGACACCTAGCGATAATTTGCTCTTTGATTTTTATGGATTTTTCTCTGAGTTTATATTTTCCAATTTGGCTAAAGAAAACACATTCAACTTGAAAATAATCTCAATTTTTTAAGAAGTCAAATATTTGCTAGAACAATAGGGATGGACCAAACATTTATGAATTGCTTTGCTAGGTCATATATAATGCTGGGTATATTTGTGTTTGCCATCTAATCTAGTCTTCATCGGAACCCAGAAAGATAGATGGTGTACCGTCGTTTTATGTTTTAGAGAAAGTGTGGCTCAGAAAGTTTGATTGTATCAAGATCCTATAGCAAACAGTAGATCTGAGATCGAAACTTGGTGTTTTATGAAAACAAACTTTGTCTCATGCCTTTCACATAACTAACACATTTTGTCCAGAGGTAGTGATACCCATAAACATCATCAACTTAGGAGGCTCAGGAAGAGGATTGCAAGTTAAAGGCTAGCCTCAGCAACTTTGCAAAGGCCTAAGATCTGTCTCAAAATAAAATAAAAAAAAATACAAAGGACTGGCAATGTGGCTTAGTGGTGAAGCACCCTGATTTCCATCCTCAGTGCCTAAAAATTATATTAAAAAAAAGAATGGTGTTTTGGGTCTATTTTTTCCTTGGAACTTCTATTAAGAAGGTTTTGCATGACACAAACTTTCCTATATATTGTGTCAGAGGATTGATTGGAAAATGGGCTGGGGTTGTGGCTCAGTGGTATATATAAAATATATAAAGGAAAGAAAAGAAAACTGCTGATGAGTTTGACTTTTAGGGTTCCTCTTGACTTTCCTTGCACACTGAATTAAGTGTCTCAATGAATTGACTCTCTTGATAGCTAGTTCCAGCACACTTATCTCAAAGGCAGCATAAATGGTCTCCTGAAAGTTTGTTGACTATCGCACACCATCCTCAGGAGCCTACTTTCCTCTTTGACGGACAGTGATGCCTTAGCAACCATCTGATTGCAGTTACAGAGGAAATGTACCTTGGATTGAAGAATCACGTGCCATTGTGATTGACAGAGTCTGTAAGGCAGTCAAGGTCAAACCCAGCATTGACAGATCAGTCACGTGTCAAACATGGCCTAGCCACCTGGTTACGCCTTGTGATGAGTCGAGGCTCCCTGTGTTTAACGTCTTACTGAGGGCAACTGTATGAAAAGCGTGTTGTTTTTAACTTCTCAGTGAGAGATGTGTTTTATCTGCTAATGCAAAGCCATGCTGCCTAAAGTGGACTTGCAAAACTGTCCGCTGACTCTAGCATGACCTTCAAAAAAAAAATTTTTTTTATCTGGATGATTGTCCCGACAATGTTGTAAAATATTTTCCCATCCTATTTAAGTGATTGATGAATTATTTGAAAAATATCAGGTGCTAAACACAATTGTCATGGATTGGTTCAGAACTGCTTCGACAGTAATGAAAAAGCAAATGAACATTCACAGGGTTTTTTTTTTTTTTTTTGGAAAGCCCCCAAATATTGAAAAACTGTCAGCCAGGCCGTATACCAGAGGTGTGGGTGCTGAGAGGGGCTGTGTGCGAAATTCTGAAATTTCATATTCACCAAAATGGATCGAACGCCAAGAGTCAACTGAGTGAAACTCCACCCGAGAATATTTCATCTGTTGTTTGAGGAAAAAAAAAACACAGAGAGGTGACGTTAACTGTCCTTGGTCACATTGTGCTTGGAGTGATCTAGGGCCACCTCCTCTTGCAGGTCTGCTGACTGTAAATTGCTTATCTTTTAAATAACAGGGTCTGCTTGGCTGGTCAGAGTCTAAAAAGTCCACGTGGCTTCCCTTCCCTGATGGAGTGGCAACATTGGCTCTCTTTCCAGCCACCTCACTGTCCTTCTCTTTGAAGGACGTCCTCCTTTCTTTTGGATTGGAAAAGGAGAAGGAGAGAAGATGCACCAAACAAAAATTCCCAATCAGGGAAAACAGCAGGGGCCGCAGTTTGGATGGTCTGATAGCTCGTGGCCATACACAAAGCAGAAGGTCATAAGCCATCCAGAGGAGCCCATCTTTTGGTGTTGGGCCATGTTTTATTGCTGACTCTTCAGCACGGACAGGTATTGAAGGCCTAGACTCGCATTTACAGTAAGCACAGTGAGTCCACTCGAAGGTGACGGGTTGATGGACTTGATGGACGGAGAAGTCGTCATTGTCATCTCCTCCTCTTCCTCCTCTTTCTTTTCATCCTCCTGCTCCTTCTCCTCCTCTTCCTCATCCTCCTCCTCCTGTTCCTCCTCCTCCTCCTCCTGTTCCTCCTCCTCCTCCTCCTCCTTCTCCTCCTAATCTTGCTCCTCCTCCTCCTCTTCTTCCTGCTCCTTCTTCTTCTCCTCCTCCTCCTCCTAATCCAGCTCCTTCTTCTCCTCCTCCTCTTCCTCCTCCTCTTCCTCCTCCTCCTGTTCCTCCTTTTACTCTTCCTCCTCCTTCTCCTCTTACTCCTCCTCCTACTACTGCTCCTCCTCCTCCTCCTTCTCCTCCTCCTCCTCCTGCTCCTTCTTTTCTCCTCCTCCTCCTCCTCCTCCCCCTGTTCCTCCTCCTCCTCCTCCTCCTCCTCCTCCTCCTCCTCCTCCTCCTGGGACTAGGGTATTGAACCCAGGGTTACTTACCACTGAACCACATCCCTAGCTAGCCCTTTTTCTTTATTTTGAGTTGCCCAGGCTGATATCCAACTTGTTATTTTCTTGCCTCAGCATCTGGAGAGGTGACATTAGAGAAACACATCACTGGACCCAACCAAGGATGGATTCTCGGGGAAACCATATTAATAAGCCAGTAGGTCCTAGCACAGTATAGTTTTACCACCAGTCGCATGATGTCCCACCAACTTAAGCTCCACCCTGTCCCTGGCCATACTTCTGAGGCTGGACTTCTGTCCAAGGGAACTAGCTGGTGCTTATTCCAGGACGGAGACCCTCAGGGCCATTTTTGAGAGGGGAATCAGTGATCAGCTGTGCTTCTCTTAACCTCCACTGGGGGCTCTGTCTCTGCGTTCCGAGATTCCAAGGGAAGATGCTAAATAAATCCACCATCACATTAACGAAATTGAGATGCTCTAGGGTTCTGAATTGCCTTTTACAGTGTGGAGATGTAACAGGAGCTGTATGTTTTACATTCTTTTATCACCTAACACAAAGTCCCCAGTTACATCTTTTCATCTGTCAGTTAATAAGCAGCCCATGTGCAACGTCTACCATCTGCATACCTCATGCACTATGTGAAGTAATGCTTAAATGACGGGATGGCCAATCAGAACAGGGGTTGAATATGTACCTGTTGTATACATTACAAATTATCCCAGTAAATGTTTAAAATGGTGAGCCAACCAGCCAAAGAGCTATTAAATATGCCACTCATTGTAACATGAATAGAATAAAAATTTCTCTTCCTGTAATCCAATTATGGATAATGTGGGAGCTGTTTTCCAAGAAAAAAAAAAAAAACAAACTTGCCCCCAGAGTTTGTTCTGCTCCTGGTTGAGAACTGGCACTTTTGAGATAAAGCCACCAACCCAGCATGAGTGTTTTTTTTTTTTTTTACCTCCTAAATGATTTTGTTCAACTTCTAATGACTGTTCTAGCAGCAGCTGCCCTCTTCTTTGTTCTGAATCACACAGAACATGCCTTTGGTAGTCACAAATACTGAGAAATCAAGTATGCAAAAACGCTGGGTTCAAAGGAGCCACATACATATGGTGGGAAGATAATATTCTGGCTCTAGTCCGCATCTCCTTTAAAGGAGGTATTTCAGTAAGTTCCGTCACTAACATTATACATTCCGTCTTGTAGGACATTCTTGGATCTATTTTCAAAGCATCCAGAAAGAGGAAACAGTTTGACATCTGAATGGCTCTCTCATCATGAGCAAAAGACAATCTTCAGGACTTGTTCATGTTATAGACAGCCATGATTTCACTCTTTTTTTTAAAAAAAAATTAATTATCTTTTCACAATTTTAGAAGTCCTACGCCCATATAGCCAGTGGATTCAACTAAAAGAACCAGGCACATTTTCTCACCAGAGGAATGTATGTATGTCATGGGGAATTCAAATTTACAGGGAATTTTTTTTTTCTTAGTCTCTGGAGGCACATTTGAGGCAAGCAGAGAATTTTGCTCTGTTTTTCTGATTTTAATTTTTCCTCCCTCTTCATTTCTTGAGTCTCTTGTTTGGGGTTCGTTTTTTTGAGTTCAGTCATTATCAGGATGATTTATTCTGGGATTGTCAGGAATGGTTGGGAATTTGGTTTTATAATCTGATCATGTAGGTGGTCTCTGTAACTCGATGAATGGTTTATAGACATCTGTTCTATTAGGAGGAAAAAAAAAGAGAGAATCTAGTTTGTTAGTCTTTATCACTTTGTCATCTTGGGCTCCAATCAGCTTAGAAGTTTGCACTTACTGGGAAGGAGATAGGCCCTTTGATATTTGCACTGTGTATCCTTAGAACCGATTGTTCTATAATCAGAGGTTTGTGTGGAGAATCATCTGTGAGAACGAGGCTCACGTAACCTACCCAAGCTATGAAGATGCCATAGACCTTGATCCCCAATGCAGCGGACTCAGAGATAGGACCTTCCTATCTGTAGATTCTTCTTCCTGTAGCAGAACCAAATGTACATGGGAGAAGAAGGCTTTGGTGGGGTAGAAGCAGGGATTGTCCTCTTCAGAGAAGGTGCTCGTGAAATATATCTCGTCTTCATGGGCTGGAAATTTTCAGACACTGTTTCCCTTCTAGGAAGAGATGGAGGAGGACTTTTGAGGCACCGTGGAGAAGACAGCAAGCTGTGGTGTCTCACATCCTGCATACCTGCTGTTGGGCCAGATTGGGGACACAGGCTAATTGGGAAGTGAGGAAGAAGAATAGCACCACCACACTTGACTTCCCCTCCATGTTTCTAGGCCGACTATTCTTAGACGATCCTCCTGGTTGCTATGGTTTGAGTGTTTGGATCCTCTCTAAAATCCGTGGCTGAAACTTGGTCCTCCACGTCGTCGGGTTGAGAGGCGGGTCCTTTAAGAGGGGATTGGGTGTGAGAGCTGTGTCGTCCCCCCCCCCCCAATGGGTTAGCACCTTCCAAGGGAACCACATCACCCCTCCTCTCCCTTCTGCCATGTGAGGACACAGGGTCCTCCCTCTGGAGGCCGCCAGCAACAAAGCACCATCTTTCAAGCAGAGAACAGTCTTTTCTAGACACCAGAATTTAATCTTAGGCATCTCAGCCTGCAGAACTATAACTCTAGTTTTTTTTTTTTTTTTTTCTGTTTATCTATTACTCTGTCTGGTGTTTTCTTATAGTCACACAAGCAGATAGACCCGTTGCGGCTGCTCAGAAACGTGTCAGACCCCAGAATGCGTGTGAAGGCCGTGGGACACAATGGGGTCGCTGTGCTTTACAGAAGGAAGGAGGGGTGTCTACGGTGGTGGGATTGCTCACCTACATGCTCTCTCTTTTCTCCTTGGATGGATCCACTGAGAAAAATGATTCCTCCTTTCTCTGAATTTGGTTTGTAGAGGAGTCTGTACCATTTTACCCAGAAACTAGGACATCTTGCACATCGGGTTCCCTGATGACCTTTTTCAAGGTGACTCCTTCCCTCTGGGCCAGAAGGTTCCCAACCCTTATCCAACATGTGGACGCCTTACTAACTGAAGACTGTTACAGTACCTGTTCCCTTCTCTTGGGGCTCAAGTAGCATCCAGGGTCTTTCCTGGGGCCATATTCCTGGCGCTCTAGGCTGCATGCCCCATTCTGTATGTGCATTGCCTGTGTCACGTCCTTGGAAACATTCACCCTTGAAGGCTTCCGTCTCCTCATCTCTGGTCTCTGAAGCCTGACTTCGCTATA
Source organism: Marmota marmota marmota (assembly GCF_001458135.2). Classification (NCBI taxonomy): domain Eukaryota; kingdom Metazoa; phylum Chordata; class Mammalia; order Rodentia; family Sciuridae; genus Marmota; species Marmota marmota. Next base: position 7,799,354 of record NW_026000168.1, read on the forward strand.
TCTGGGGTGTCCCTGTGGGTAGGGTTCCCAACCTTACCCTTCCATACATGGTCCACTCTTGCTCAACTTGTAGGTAGCTCTGGGTCACTATATTGGACCTTGGTTTAGCTATACTTTTCCAGATGCTTTTCCTGGTGTGCAGTGTGAAGGACTGACCTTGTATTTACTACCAACCCTTAAAAGCCTGATGAGTCAACGTGAGACAAATAGCAAATATCAGAGCAAGACTACCTCGTGCCTGTGGCCTTGCTTACCCATGGACTTGGATGAACTATTCCATTTTTTTTTTCATAATTACCTGTTTTCTCTCTCCTCACTACTGAGAGTGCTCTGAAACATGGGTATGTGGGTAGGGGAAGGTAGTGAGCTTAAAAAGGTCAGAACTGAGTTCTTTAATGTTGCTGCAGTCCGGCTGCAGCAAAATAACCGGGGGGTGACGAGCAACTTGTGTACATTGATACAGCAGGAGTGGGAGCCCTTTACTGTAGGACAGGAAGGGTATATATACATTCCACACAGCTTATCTTAATTAACATAAACTAGATACAGCAGTCAACCAATAAGGAATCTCCACACTTAATGGCTCACTGGCATTACTTCACAAACCACTCCCTCTGGCAAAATGCCAGGCGCCATCCAGACTTGTTTACAGACTCTAACATTTCCCCCTTTTGTTTAATTTAAATAACGACCATAGTGGTTTTTACACAAACACCATAAATAATCTGCTACAAGCAGAAGGGGAGGATACAAAATGCCACAATACCAAGCCAATTGATGGCTCCATGCAAGAAGCCCTTGGAAAAATTATACCAGCAATGACACCGTTTGCAAAGATACCGAGTTACAATTTGTTGTAGATTACAGTTTGTTGTCTCAGTCCAGGTAAAGCAGTGTCTCAATAGATTAACTCACAGTCCAGGTAAATCACAGTCCAGGTAAGTTCTGCAGGCAGCTAGTTTGATCCGAAGTCTCGCCGGTTCTCAGCCGAAGTCTCCTCCGGTTCTCAGCAACACTGGAAATTCTTCCACCCTCTTCCTCACCAGCACTGGGGCGAAGGCAGGAACTCCGGATGGCTAAAGAAAATCCTGTAGCATTCCACTAAGAAAACAACCTTCTGAACATTTTAGTGCATTATCTCAAGGTTTTTTTACATTTGAAATAAGCCTTAATGGCGCTCATTACTCATCAGCTTCCAGGTGAGGGAGAACCATTGTAGTTACTGGCCTTGGAAAAGATCAAACTTCAGGGACGCCATGTGCTCCTCCACCCAGCTGCAGCGTCCTGGGTGGGGGGAGCGTCCTGGACTCAAACTGCCACCGGGCACAGGGAGCAAGAGCCTGTGAGACTGGGCCTCCAGGTCAGGTCTGGATTTCGGCTGGTGGCAGTGGCATCCTGCTCCCCCGCCAGGAGGCGGTAGGGAAGGGCCAGTCGCTGCCGCCTCTTGGAAAATCCTTGCTACGCTGTGACTGGCTCGCACACTCGGCAGCCGCCTTGCCACTTCACGCACCCTCCGGTAACGAAAAGTATTTAGTAATAGCCTTTTGCTGCAACTTTTTTCCTGATAATCTTTCTTCTTCTGAACTTTCTTTTTCTTTCTGATTAGAGTTCCTGGGCTTCCATCAACACATGCCCTAACTATTCTTGGTTCCACTGGGGTGCCTCTTTCCCTTATCAATTTACCTAACACCCCTTCCATATTCTCATCACAAAGACAATACAATACACTGAGACAAAACAAGACACAAACATACTGTATCAATCTTCTCCATTTTCTCAAAATGGCTATTTTTCCTCTAGCCCTATCTGCCTAGGGATGAGCAGATTTGCTCCCGTCCTATCTAGGGATGGGCAGCTTTTTTTTTTCTCGTCACTTACCCCCCGAGTGTCCCGGGGCTCCCCGTACGGGCCACCATCTGCCGCAGTCCGGCTGCAGCAAAATAACCGGGGGGTGATGAGCAACTTGTGTACATTGATACAGCAGGAGTGGAAGCCATTTATTGCAAGACAGGAGCAGTATTTATACATTCCACACAGCTTATCTAATTAGCATAAACTAGATACATCAGTCAACCAATAAGGAATCTCCACACTTAATGGCTCGCTGGTGTTACTTTACAAACCACTCCCTCTGGCAAAATGCCAGGCGCCATCCAGACTTGTTTACAGACTCTAACATAATGTGACACCATAGTGTCTTGGACTCAAAGACCTTTAATAATTGGATTTTAGTCACAACTTCAGTGGTTTCTGTTGGTGGGCGGCTGACTCCGTTGCTTTGACCTGAGGCAAGGAAGGACATCATTGTGGAAGGACCTCAAGCAGGAACACTGCTCAGTTCACAGGAGACCTGTAACAGAGAAAGAAGAAGAGTCCAGGGACAGGATATAGTCTCTAAGGACCCAGCCCTCAGTGACCCACTTCCTCCAACAAAGCCCCAAACCTACCTCTAGTTTCTATCACACCTCAGTGGTCCACACAGGTATGAATGGATTAATCCACGGATGAAGTCAGACTCCTCAGTATCTAGTCACTTTCCTAAAGCCCCACCTCTGAACTTTGTTCTACTGGGGACCGAGCTTTTGACCCATGAGCCTCTGGGGGACCCTTCATATCTAAACTAGGATATGTATTCAGGTTGGTATTTCTAATAGAGTACATTTCTAGTTCCTTAGAGGGTGGGACTTCTCAGGAGGGAACAATATTAGTTATCTCTGAAAGATATTCATTGTCATGGTCGATAGCCTCATCCATCTGCTCTTACTTCTTGACCAGGTGTATGTTCGGGGTGTTTTCTGGATACTTCTGGTATAGGTTTTCCTCTAGGTGACTTGAGAATCCCCTAAATCACTTTGTCTCCTTCTCAGCTTAATCCTCGAGACTCTTTATTGGATAGCTTTCTGATCTTTGGGTCTCTCTTCCCAGATCATTGCCTAGCTGAATTTTTTTTCTAAATAGCCAATTAATGGGTGGTAGCTGTAGCCAGGTGGGATATGACTGTAAGAAGCACACTATTGAGGACGTGAAGTAGGGGCTTTCTTCATCTCTGTCCCTGGCTGTCTTGAACTGAACAACTTCCTTGCGCCAATCCCTTTGCCGTGATGTCCTGCGTCACTTTGGGCCCAGAGCTATGTGGTTGGCCAACCATGGACGGCACCTCAGAAACCATGAGGCAAAGTAAACTTTTCCTCCTCTGAGTTGTTCTTGTTGGTTTTATTGTGGACAATGTAGGGACCCTTACTGAAACAGTGAGACATCGAGAGCTTACTCTTAGTTATTTTGAAGTATATATTATCATGGACCGTGGTGGTCACTCTATCTCAAAACCTAGGCCCCTTTTCCACTGGAGACTTTGTCCTCTGAGAGAAATAACTCTCCATTCCCACCATCTCACCTGCTAGAGTCCATGGTGACCATCCTTCCATTATTGGACCATGTGTACGGAGGCCACAATTTCATGACCATCCATCCATTGATGGAGATTGGTTCCACGTCTCAGCCGTGGCGGACGGTGTGGCGGTGGACGTGGAAGTGGAGATATCCCGTGGACATGCTCATTCACCTCCTTTACATATGTACCTTGAAGAGGGATGACTGGACCATACAGTGGTTCTATTTTGGATTTTTGAGGAAGCTACGACATTTTACATAATACTTGGCGATAACTTACTCTGCCACACAATGGAATGTTCTGGCCTACAAGAAAAAAAATAGGGAAGGAGAATGAGCCTGGGTCACTTGGCTGTATTGGTGCCTGTTAGTTTAACAGAGTGGTGGGTTTCCCTGTGGCATATCTGCATATGACATTGGATCAATTGAACTCCTCGATACATCCCCTTCTCCTCCCTCTGCCCTCTGTGTGATTCCCTTCTTTTACCATATGGGTCTCCCTTCCATTTTCATAATGCCCTTCCCCTCCCCCTCCGGCTCCTTCCCCCATCCACTAGCTTCCACATATGAAAACAACAGACAGTACTTATCCTTTTAAATCCGGTTGGTTGTCTCTTATCATGATGCTCTTCATTTCCACCCACTGTCCTCCAAATCACCATCATTATTTCATTCTTCTTTCCGGCTCAGGGAAACCCCATCCTGAACATGCACCATGTTTTCTTTATCCACTTATCTGCTGACTGGCACCTGGGCTGATCCCATAAAGTTGCTATTGTGAATTGGGTCGCTATAAATATGGACAGTGCCTGTTTCAAAGTATCAATTACCTACATGGAAATGATGGGCACTTTTTTTGTGTTTAGTAAAATTCTGGAACTAGACTATCGGGTGAGTCTGCCCGTGAAGGTGTCCCCCTGGTGATCATGGCAGACCATCTGGGAGAGTTCAATGACCCCGTTTGGCTTATAACAGAGCCCAGGGCATCTTCTGAACCAATTTATTTCTGGAGCTAAAAGGGCATTCTTGGAGTTGGAGATTTTTTGTTTAATTGACAGAGAATACAAGGAGTCTGTTGCCCTCTGGGAATTGTTAGTAAGGGTGGTGGTGGCCTATACCTGCTGGGTTGCTCTGCTGTTAGTAAGTCCTTACGTGGGTTTGCTTGGTCCCTTTTTGAGTATTCATGTCTCCAGTATTCTACAGATGGCACGGGCATCAGGAAGCTTCCAATAATCAGTAGTGTCTGCATTTGATCAATCTTCTGAGGATCTTAATTTATGCAGAGCTGTGTATCATCCATGCACCCTGTGAAGGGCCTGGGCTGGGGTGCAGAGCCGCTCTCTAATGTTTTCCAGGTCCCTGACATTTATGCCAACTTGGACAGAACTGGTGTGTGCAAAGGGCCAGGGGTGGAGAGAATCCAAGTGTCACGACATGGGGTTGGATTCAGCGAGTTTGAGATTCTTATTTACCTGGAAGTTCTAACCTGAGTCCTGGCTTCTGTTATGCACTTTGGAAGTTCTTTCAATGACCCCTGTAGAAAGTTCCAACCCTGTAGAAAGAAGGTGAGAAAGAAAGAGATGAAGGAAGGGAGGGGAGGAGGGAAGGAAGGAGGGAGGCAGGGGAAGTCTGTGGCTGGGGCTCAGCGGCAGCACATTTGCCTAGCATGTGTGAGGCACTGGGTTCAATTCTGAGCACTGCATACAAATAAATAAAATAAAGGTCTATCAACAACTAAAAAAAAATTTATAAAAAGAGGAGGGGAGAGAAATAAATAAATAGCATGAAATTACATCAGAATCGTTCAGCTTTTACCACTTATTGAGCACATATTATGTGCCTGGATTGTGGTTCTGTGCCTTAGCACCCTCAATTTTTTGTTAATCCTCAAAATAACCCCATGGAGTCAATGTTGCTTTGTTCATTTGCAAATGAGAAGACAGTGACCAAGAGGTTGATATCTCATGTAAATGTCTCTCCTCAATGGTCGGATGTAGATTTCAGCTGGGGACTTATGGGCATACATTTTCTGCTGTTCTTCAATAGGAAGAGTTTCCGTTTCCCCGGAAGGTGAAAGTTGAGATAGATGGGTATTTTTAAAAATTTTCAGAAGTGAGTGGATTCTCTTGAGGAAAACCCTTTGGCAGCCATCACAGTTTTTCCACGTGGGGTTCTCGATCAGTCACAAGTTCCTACTGAACCACGGATCGGTCATACTGTCACACATGGAAGATGTCATCATTTACCTAATGCTACTCTTTCTTTGTAGACTTGGAAAAATCGGCTCTTTTCCTATTTATTTGGTTTCTTGCTTTCCATTTTGTTACCATGGGGGGGAAAAACAAAATGTTCTATCATAGGAAAAAAAAAAGTACCGCCTTTGGATAAAAAGTTGTTTTGAATGTTTGAAGAGGATTACACATAGGATCCAAAGTGGTGTCCCTTCGCGAGTTTGTGATCTGCTATATTTTAGTCTACGTGGACCCTAGAAGCACTTCCATCATGATTTTTCCATAACTCAACTCCATGGTAATTTTATTTAGGGTTGTGAAATTAGACCACGATGCGACATCTCCCAGTCGCAAAGTGCTTCTTGCAAGGAAGATGCCCCCCAATTTTCGTTTCCAAATAACCTGATTTATAAATAACGTTGGAGCCCTGAACTGGCGTGGAATCAGTCAAGAGGAAAAAAGAGACACAAAGAAATAAAAGAGTCACCCACTCCCTCCGCCCCCAGGATCATCAGGGACTCGAGGAGAATGTACTTGAGGCTTAATTTGCTCCAGTTTGAGTTTCATTTCCAAAGCCATTTCTTTTGCCGGCTTCTCATTACGCTTTATTTGAGAACTGACTCTTATCATTTTAGTCATTATTGTCACGGATCCCAAGTTCTTAAATTATGCTGATTACCAAAGATACCAGTTTTACTTTCTCATCTGCTTCAGGGGCTGTTCCAATATCCCAGCCCAGGGTGACGTTGGGGCCATCGAGCGCAGATGACAGCTTTTTTTCTGAGCAAGCACACAGAGAAGTGGCCGGGGACGCTGAAGCAATGTGTCACTAGGGCAGGGTAGGACTGTCTCCGGTTCACACGGCCCATGTCCAGGAGATGTCAGAGTGCCTGCCGTCGCCGTGACAGCAGGATCATGAGCTCATCAGCTCCTGTGCATGGGATTATCCATCCAGAGCTCCCCGAGGCCCAGGTGTTCAGAGCTGCACTTGCTGAAATCAGACTGAGCTGTGGTTTCTTCAAGAGGTGGCTGTACCATCTCATGTCCGTCCCACGACTTGGGCATTTTTTACATATGCTTTTAAAAATGTGTGTCTGTCTCTTGCTGGGATCCTGGATAAGCACACAACACTGTGGGAATCCGTATGGAGGCTCCTCAGAAGACTAGGCACGGAGCCACCCCCATGACCCAGCTAGACCACTCCCCAGGGTTTATCCTAAAGAGTTTTAAGTCATTGGACGACACAGTTCACAAAAGCCAAACTATGGAGCCAGCCTGGGTGTCCATCCACAGGTCAATGGATAAAGGGCATGTGTTAAACATACACAGGAGAGTTTCATTCAACCACAAAGAAAAACGAAGTTATGTCATTTGCAGGAAAATGGATGGGACTAGAGACCATCGTGTGAAGCGGAATAACTCAAACTCAGAAGGTCAAGGGTCGTGTTTTCTTTACAGAGGAAAAAGGGGAAGTGTGGAGGGTGGGATCTTATGAGAATCAAAGGGAGATCAGTAGAAGAAAGAGGGATTGGTTGGGGGAAAAGGGGGAATGCAGAAGAGTGATATTGCCCAAATTATATTATTATATCATGTGCATGTATGATTATGTTACAACAAATACCACCATGATGTGCAAGTATTATGCACCAATAAAAAAATGTGGAAAAGCTGGGTGAGGTGGTGCATGCCTGTAATCCCAGCAGCTCAGGAGGCTGAGGCAGGAGGATCTCGAGTTCAAAGCCAGCCTCAGCAATAGCGAGACGCTAAGCAACTCAGTGAGACCCTTTCTCTAAATAAAATACAAAATAGGGCTGGGGATGTGGCTCTGTGGTTGAGTGCCCCTGAGTTAATCCTTGGTATCTCCCCTCCAAAATTAAAAATAAAAAATGTGTATGCATGTGATTCTACCATAGATGATGAGCTCATCCACTTCAGGGACCCCACCTTAATCACCCTGTATCCCCTATCCCTACTATGTTCCTGTTCTAAATATTCTTTATAATTTGGTAGCTTTGCAATGACTGGTTCTTACTAGTTTCATGGAAAGAACCATCTGGATTCTCCCTCGAATCCCGTGACTTTGCAGTCATTATTTAATTATATTTTTCCTCCATGTGCAAATCGAGGACCTACTACGTGCCACATTGCTCCAGGTGCTGGAAATAAAAATAATCCAGATACAGGCAAGAGATCCCTGCTCTCCCGGAGTTAGCATTCTGTGGAGGAGACACGGGGTAAATCCTAGCAGGTAAATATTCAAGACACAGACAAAGAGGATTAAGATAAGTGGTGTGTAAAGTCCTTACTTGGGATCAGGTGGGTGGGTTAGCGGGTCTGGAGGAAGCAGCCTTAAAGGTGCGTCCAAGGGCATTTAGGAGCTGAAGGAACAGCTGATGTGCAGACTCGCAGCTGGAGAGAGACCTGTCCAGTTCCAAGGTCGTAAAGGTCATCGTGATCAGGGTGTGGGGCGAGGGTGGTGGGCCAGAGACAGAGTCAGCTGAGGCACTGGAAGCTTAGCATTCAATATGGTCATGATCTTGTTTATCAAGTATGACTCCATTGATGGTGACGAGGATTTAAGAGGGGCCAGAGGGACCCTGGACAGGAAGCTTCTGCCCTAGCCTAGGAGGAGCAGAGATGGAGGTGGGTGGGTAGATTTTGAGGTGGACTTACTGATGGGTTTGAGAAGCTAGGTAAAAAGAGAAATCAGTCTTCATAAACTTGGGTAGTCAGTCCTTTCAGTATTTCTGATGACAGCCCTTCACAAAAATGAGGATTACAGGCGATTCAATAGTTCCCATCTGCAGGCAATGTAGCCACTCCCTGCCTCCCTCAACAAAGAACTGTATGGAAGCATTTTTAATTGTCAAAAGTGTGTGTGTTGGAGAGTAATGGGTAGAGACCATAAATCCTTTTTTTTTTTTTTTTTTTTTAAATACTGGGGATTAAAGCCAAAGGTGCTTTCCCACTGAGCCAAATCCCCAGCCCTTTTTATTTTTTTACTTTGATTGACTAAGTCTGCTGAGGGCCTTGGTAAGTTGCTAAGGCTGGCCTCAGACTTGAGATCCTCCTGCCTCAGCCTCCTTAACCTCAAGGATTACAGGATTGCACCACTGCACCCTGAGATCCTCTTTGGCATCCTGCCATGCACAGACAGCCTCCCTCCCCATAAGTAAGGAGTTTTCTGGGTGCAAATATCAATAGTGCTGAGGCTGAGAAAGACGGAAATCCCATCTCCTGGGGTGGTGGTTAGAACTAGCTGAAATCATGTTGTAAGGGGGTGTGGAAGTCTTCAGTGCTCTACAGAGACGAGGAATACGGGTGCCACAATGGCATGGTGACTTTTCAGGGGACATACTTTGAGTCATGGGTCCTAGTCCTGAAATGGGGTGGTGCATTTTGAATGTGATGCTTTTGGGGAGCAGCCCCATTACGCTTCAGCAAGAGGAGTGGAGGAGAATTGGGTGGGGGGAAAGATGTTTTTCAAGGTTCCTTTTGAGTCTACTACAGCCTTCATCTTAAAATGGTGTTGCACAGAGACTCAGTATAAAATTGACCAGAAATGAGTTTTCAAGTAAAGTGGTATTTTTAAAGGGAAAGCAGTAGGTGGGAGAACATGAGAGTTTTAAGGGGATCGTGCTACATTTTTTTTCCCCTGAGAAATGCCAAGGGAAGTAATTAAGCTGTGTAACGTTTTGAACAACCAATAAAAAAAAAATAAAAAAAAAAAAATAAAACAAGACAACCTAGCAATGAAAAAAAAAAAAAAAAAAAAAAAACCAGAGAAGGAGAACTAAGGCAAGACCACAGTGGCCATCTCACCCTGGAGTCTCCAGCACCGAGCACCCCCCTCACCCCACCCCACCCCAGGCTCTTGTGGGTGGCCTGTTATAGCAAAAGGCAGGATTTTCACCAGGAAATTAGCCCCTCCCTATGAGGAGTGCAACAATACCTTACCTGCCATTAGCTGCAAGAATACTGCCTACAATGTAAAAGATACATTAACAACAACAACAAAAACCTGCCTCAATGAGTTCTTAATTGGGTACAAGATAATGTTGGTAGAAGTTTAAAATATTTAACCAGCATATAACATTCCAGGCAGTCCCATGAAGTAATCAATGGCGAGGTGAATGTATCCATTAGCTGTCAGGAAAAAAAAAAAAATCGCTTCATCAACAGTTCAGATAAACAAGAGAATTCCCAAGAGAGAAGGGAAAATACAGAGAAGCCATCAAGATGCTAATTACATCCAGGTAACCTTTTCTTCCTCCCGCCGCCATTGACTATTTGACTATTTTAAATATACATGCATATATTTTTCTTTATATATCTATATGAATGTATTTCTTTTTATGGCCTTTAGACCTTAAAAGTTGCAGACTTTCCTCCAGATATAACATGATAGAATCTACTAGAAGGACAGGTGAGCCACACTTAGGGTAATTTAGCCATCATGCATGATCGGGCTCCTTTTGAAGATTCTTAGTTATCTTCCCTTATGAATCCGTCTCAGCCTCCTCTGTATCTGCTCATATAAAAAAATAAAATGTATTAGTGTTGCTTAAATCGTTCAGAGCAGGCTTCGATTCCACATGTGCATCTGGACAGCCGAGCTCCTAAGTCACCTGTCCATCTCTCTCTGCTCCGGAGGAGACTTTCCTGAGGGGCATTTTTCTTTGGGTTTTTGAAGGAAAGATGGCTCCCCCCCCTGCCCTTCAAAGACTGTTTTTTTTTTTTTGTTTGTTTGTTTCTTTAGCTTCTGGAGCCTTTAAACAGTTTGTCATTTTTGAAAGCAATGTGTAGATCCGGAGACATATTTCTGGTTGGAGAAAAGGTGGATGTTTTCAAGGGTCCCTAACTCTTTTCTTGATTTGCATTTTCAAATATGTTTTTATTAGTGCATTATAGTTATGCATAATATGGGGGTTCATTTTGACATACATGTGTAGACTATAATATGCTCTATATCTTCCTTTTTCTCTCCCCAGTGCCTCTTCTTTCTCCTTCATTTACTTTCCTGGTTTAATGTTTTTTCAATCTTTTTTTTTTTTTTTTTGGTACCAGGGATTGAACCCAGGGGCACTTAACCGCTGAGCTGCATCCCCAGCCCTTTTTTAAAAGATTTTATCTAGACACAGGGTCTCTCTGAGTTAACTAGGGACTTGCAAAGTTGCTGAGGCTGGCTTTGAACTTGTAATCCTCCTATCTCGGCCTCCCAAGGTGCTGGGATTACAGGCGTGTGCCACCACACCCAGCCTACTTAGTTAATTTTTAAGTACTTAATGGGTGCTTTTTACCTATCCATAAAGGTAGAATTCAGGGCTCCTAGTTCTTGTTAAATTAGCAGAGTAATCAGTGGGATGTGTAGTTGTGCATGCTTTAAGTGGCAGAGATGGTCAGAGGAGTTCAGATTATTTGTTGTGATTTCAACCTCCTCTCTGATTATCTGTGTAGCCTGAAGCCAGTCCTTTATACCTTGAGTTTCAGGTCACTTTTAGGAAACTTAAAGGGGAGAGGTCAATTGGTTATGAGGATTTGAAACCTCCTGGGAGTGTAAGCACCCTCCCGACTTCATTACTGAGCCTAGGTGTTTCCAGAACTCTCTGCTGAGAGCCATAGCTGAGTCTGAATGACGAAGGTAGAGTCACTGAAATTCACTACCAGTGTTTGTGGATCACTGATAATTTTGTTCTTTTCCATTTGCAGACTGTGGAAAGTTCAAGTTAGGAGAAGTTGAATGATTTGCTCAAGGTCATGGTCACTAGACAGTGGTGGAGCTTATTCTTTAACCTCCTGACCCCGGGACACTGCTCATTTCCCAAATGATTAGGTGCTTGTTTAATCTGAACCTGGCCATATGTTTTTTCATAAGGATCACAATTTAGCATTCAAATATATGCATACGGGTATTTCTGTATTGACTGGGACTCAGAGGTTGCTTCCTAACTGTTCAACCATAGACAAGGCACTTAATTGACCTGAGCCTGGTTCAGACCCTGCCTGTCCAATGCAGGAGCTGTTAGGAGCATCTCAGGTCTAACTAGTGAGAGTCCCTAAGATGTTTTATAGAAAATGAAGGTGTTTATTATAGTATTTCATGGGTCTTTCAATGGAGCTATGATACTTATCTTAACCACTAAAATTAATTGTAATGACTTTTGTTTTATATAAGTCATGTAAGTTGCTTCCTAGGTTGATAATTTCCTAAGGAGATCTCAAAGAACAGGACTCATTTATTGTATCCTCGTATTTAGCATTTTATGATGTATGAGATGAAAGGATTTGGACAAAATAATTATGAAATAATTCACTGGGTCTTGCCTTCTGGAGAAAATATGGATTCCCACTGACCATTTCATTGATGAACATGTACAAGATACCATGCTAGGTGTCACCACTAGAAACTAAGAAACGGGGTCTTATTGTTAGGTTGGCGTGATAGACCTACATGTAAATAACACCCAAATTCTGCTTGTCCCAGATACCGCTCCTTCTGGTCCTGTTTTTGAAAGAACCGAATGCATCAAAAAGAGGAAAAGATAGCTCTTGTGTGGTGGGTCGGGTCTGTATTCCCAGGTACAAGGGAGGCTGAAGCAGGAGGTTTGCAAATTGAAGGCCCCCCTCAGCAACTTAGTGAGACTCTCTCTCAAAATCAAGTAAAACTTTAAAAAGGCATAACTAATGAGAACATTTTTTTTTAAAAAAAAAAGGGGGTCTGGGGATCTTGTTCAAGAGTAACATTATTCCTGAGTTCAGTCCCCAGTACTGGAAAACAAAAAATTAAAAGACAAGAAGACAAAGTGGTGCAGTGTTTACCTGCTGCTTTGGCCAGAGTAGAACTGCAGTCTAATATTATGGACCAGAGGAAAGGCCAGTTAGGCTAGTTGAGTCTCCCGCCACCACAGTGAAACAGAGAAGGGGAAAAACCTAGAACCCAGCCAGGCATATCGACTTTCTGAGCCCCTTAAAAGCTCATAGGAGATGGGATCTAATCAATGCCCCGGTTATCGTCCAAATCACATCAAAAGCACTACTTTGGGTAGAAGCCAATAGATAGAATATTGAGTACAACCCTTTCACAGGGATCAGTGATCTGACACCCAAGTTCCAATCTTAGGCCCTGAGTTAGGTACCACAGATTTCTTCCCTATGCTCTGTAGGTTCATGTATGATGTGTGTGTTACTCATATATATATATATATATATATATGTTATATATAAATAACACATATATGTATTTTATGTATTCATATATAAATATCTATACCTATGTTCACATACATATTCATATATGAATATGAGTGGTACTCATGTATTTTAAATCTATATAATCAAAAGTTCGTGGTATTAGAGTTCTCTAGAGGGACAGAATCAACAGGAGGTATGGTTATAAAAGGGGACTTGTTAGGTTGGCTTAGGCCACCAGAAGCTGGAGAGTCCCCAGTGGCCATCTGCAGGCCGCAGAGCTGGAGGAACCAGCAGCTGCGCAGTCCAAGAGGCTGAAGCCCCAGAACAAGAGAGATCAACGGTGCTACCCTAGTCTGAGATTGAAGGCTTCTGGAAACTTCCTGGAGAACCACTGGTAGAGTCCGCTTTGGAAAAGTGAAGGAGCGGGAGTCTGACGTCCCCAGGTGATCTCAGCAGCCATCAGGAATTGGGCGTGCCTCTGCCTCTGTTCTTCAGCTTGTATACCATCCAAGCCACCATCCTATTGGACGGTGCTGCCCACACTTAGGGAGGGTCTCCACTCCAGTTGGCTATTGCACATGCCAATCATTCCCAGACACACCCTCACTGAGCACCCAGAAGCCTCTGAATCTTCACCATCTCTTAACCCAATCCATTTGACAATGCAAATTAACCATTACTTTCATCATATCAATGTAATTGACAATAATATGTAATAACAGTCATTGTAATTTCTTAAATTACTGAATATCATTGTAAAATACATTTTATAAATTATATTTTTGAGATTTCTGTATTCACTCATTGTTACATTCCATAAGGAGCACTTGGGAATATTTGGAAATGCCCAGGAGTGGTCAACATTCCTGATCTTTGATGTACACACTTTCATAAACAGTGAAATTCGCAACTTTTGACAGATGCATTACGCAGCAAAAATTGTGGCCGTTCTGAAATTATTTCCAAACTGCCGGAGCCTTCATATCTGAACAATGAATTAATTCCTTTGATCCTGTTATACACACTAAATATACTTATATACAACTACACAGAAAAATGAGTGAACTTCTTTTGATCCTAAAATCGGTAATTAACATGTGTAGGTTTCTTTCTTTCTTTCTTTCTTTCTCTCTCTCTCTCTCTCTCTCTCTCTCTTTCTTATTTTTGGCAATTGTAGAGTTTCTTTACGATTCTTCTCGGAGTTTTTTTACTTTTTTGCGTCTGTATTTGTTTTATTGGTTCAACCAAGCAAAAGTTGTAGATAGCTTTTAAAATGTACATAGGTGTCAGAATTTATAAACACAATCTCTAAAAAATTAATGTAAAACGAAGAAAAAATGATCGCATCTAAACCTTTTTATCTCCTTTTCAAATATAAGGCAAAAAATTGTAAATTTTTTTCTTTTTCTTATTGGGATTATTAATACATACTAATTGTATGAATTAATGTCTTCGCTGTGGAATTTCCAGACAGGCAGGTGTCACGATTTGCTCATGCCGTCTCTCTCTCCTCCACCGGCTCCCTTCTCTCCTCTTCCTCCCAGTGAGCACCCTTTTTTCTACTTTCAGATCTTTTAAAACGTTCTGTGTAGTTTCCACATATGAGAGAGAACACGTAGTACTTGTCTTTCTGACTCTGGCTTATTTCACTTAACACAGTGTCTTCCAGTTCCATTCATTTTGCTGCAAATGACAAGATTTATTTTATGGCTGAATAATACTGAATAGACTACCATGTGCATATACTGTGTTTTCTTGATTCACTCATCTGTGGACAAACACTACTCTGATTCCGTATCTTCACTTGTGAATAGTGTCACCCTCAACAACATGGGTGTTCAGGTATTGTGTGTGCATATGTGTCTGTGTGTGTGGGCTTTATCTTTCTTTTTTTTTCTTTTTAAATGTATACCTGGGGGTTGTACAGCCAGACCCCATGATAGCTCTATTTGTAGATGGGTCTTTGGAGAAGCTACACACTGGTTTCCCTAGTGACTGTACTAATTTATATTCTCACCAGCGGTGTCTAGGAATTTCCTTTTTCCTCCACATCCTCACCAGCAGGAAGGTTTCTGTATTTTGATAATATTTATTCTAACTGGAATGAGGCTAGTTTTTGATTTACATTTCCTTAGTGGGCTGAAAATATTGAGCATTTTTTCCATGGATTTATTGACCATTTTCACTTCTTTGGAGAAATATCTATTCAGACCATTTACCTTTATGAAGGATTGGGGTTTTGTTGTTATAGTTATTAAAGTTTTTGAGTTCTTACTAGGCTCTGAGTATTGATTCTCCATCAGATAAAGAGCTGACAAAGATCTCCTTTCATTCCATAGATAGTCTCTCCTTTTTCTTTTTCTTTCTTTTTTTTTTAATACATGGACACAATATCTTTATTTTGTTTATTTATTTTTATGTGGTGCTGAGGATCGAACCTCACATGTGCTAGGCAAGTGCTCTACCACTAAGCCACTACCTCAACCTGGTGTCTTCTCTTGGTTGATTATTTCCTTTGCTGTACTGCAAGTTGTAAATTTGATATAATCCCTTTTATCAATTCTTAATTTTGTTTCTTTGGCTATTGGGACCAAGTTCCCATGGGACAGGGACCGTGTGCATTTTATTTTCCGGAGGCTGGCAAGGCAGCAGGTACCCAGGACCTATTCTGTCATGTAGGACACGACCACTTATGCAATCTTAAACCATCGTCCCACAGTTCCTCTGCGATGGTGCCCAGTACATAGACCAGAAACCTGGCATGAAACATAGAATATTTGTCCAGCAAAGTAACAGGCGTACCATTCTCAGGATACTGGCTGTTTGTTTCTTTCAGAAACGTCGGGGTATTAAGTAAACTTCTGTAATGGGTGGATAAGATGGTGAGTCCTGTGCAGAGAACCGGAGAATCGCTTAGTCAGCAGTTCTGAGGGATGCAGCATTTTAGGGAAATGCAAAAACAGTGGAATGCATTTCATCTCTTTGCATTGAAATGGGGAGGCGATGAGCTAGAGTTTTCCAGTTCTATTCACCAAGTAGTTATTGGTACTAATGGATGAGAGCATTGGACCTGGTTTTGGATATGATTCTATGCTCTGTGTATTGTTAAATATGGAAGGATAAAGAACACGTTCTCCTCATGCGCTCTAGAAAAGCCTTCACCCCTTCTACCTTTCCCCAAATGTTATTATTGCAGCAGAACAGTTTTAAGGTAGAGGAGAAAGAGAAGCAATATCTTCGTCCTCCTTCTTCTCAAACAACAGGGAAGGATCAAAGTTAGGGTCAGAGCTAATATCGTCAAGTTATAAAAGAGCCTGCTCATCATGTCTAACTTTCTCTGACAGTATCTACAAAGCCTTCTGTATCCAAGGATGATTTCATTGTCAATATGCAATCAGATGGGTCAATGTTCATTTCATTTGTGAAGAGAGCCACATCAAGCAAATTTCATTATAAAACCTAAAAAAAATCAATATACATTTGTGGCAGTATTCTCTAAATAATGAATGTGACTACTCCTGTATCCTGAAATAACATTTTTGAAGGATTGGATTTTTTTTTTCCTAAAAGAAGACAGAAGACATATTTGGTTTGTCTTGGGGAAATATTTGTGTCTGAGAGTAAAGACAGTGATATCAAGAATGGCTTTTGGAGTCTGTATCCAGGGCTTCTCGCTTGCAATTCTATGTTCCTCCTTTATGTACCCCTTGAGTCTCAGGAGCCTTGTGAAATGTCCCTGCACCTCTGATCTCAGTGGTTCCCATGTGAGCACAATTCCACCGTTGGCTCTTTGCACCCCAAGGTGAAGATCTACTTACCTTTTGGTCATTGCTAGACAGCAAGCAAATGGGTGTTATTTTCTGGGAAATAAAAAAAATAAATAAATCTGTAATGTGATCTCCACCTGTACCTTTGGCTTGATATCTCTGAGGAGCGGTAGCAATCAGCATTAATACGTCAACTCCAGTTGTCAAGGTCTCCAATTCAGCTGACGCAGCGTGCGGTGTAAGTGTTTCTGTTGCCAATAGATCAAATGCTCTCCAGGCTCCTCTGAGCTCTCCCAGTTGCCAGTCACCAGAAGTCAGCTCTCTCCCTGAAAAGCGAGTTTTGTTGTTATTGCAATTAACTGGTACATTGGCGAGATGAGATAGAGCTGTTCTCGGAGGGAGTGATTTCCCTGGGAGCATAAAGTAGGAGTGACTCAGTGGCTCTGTGGAGGATGTGGCTTTGTTGTGATTTCCTTATACAGAAAACCACATGGGTGGACTCCACAGCTGGAGCAGAACGGGCTCATGGTATGCTACTATTCTGATCACATTCAGGAATGAGGACAGAAAAGGCTTGAAGGGTTTTTTTCCCTACTCTGATTCCTGACCTCATGACACTTAGTGCAGTATCATGTTTGTTGCATGCTAATTTCATACTGATCAATTCTGTACTTTGCCCACCTGGACTTCATCCTAGTATCTCCATGATTGGGAGGCAGGACTGTTTTTTGTTTTTTTTTTTAAAGGTGCATTTGCTCAATGTTTGCTCCTGGAGATATGGAGGTCAGTGTGGTTTAAATACATTAGCCTCCTGAGTGTGGAAATCTGGTTGGGTGTAGCCCCAGGGGATTCAAGTCTGGACACTTCTGTTAAGCCTGAGGTCTGAATGTCCTGCATCACCAGCACATCTGATCCATTGGTGTCCTTATTTCAATTTGGACAGCGGACCTGTAGGTTATAGTGAGCACACTTAGTGGTGACTGTAATCAGACACTGATCGGATTTCCATGCTTTTAACATTCAGCACTTATACATCTGTCAAGTTTTTCTTGAATGGCATAATATCCATATGCTCTCCCAGTTACCAGGCACCAAAACCCATTTTTCTTTTTCCTTTCAAAAATTAGTAAAGGTTGCAAAACGGTTTCTCAGATACAAGGACAGGGGCATGTGTGTGGCTGAATTTTGACATTATAAGTTGACATCACAGTAATAGATCTTCCAAAAGTGAAATCTGACTAAATGAGAGAGAGGAAAAAAATATTCAGTGCTGGGCTTGGTGGCCCGCTCCTGTAATCCCAGCAGCTTGGGAGGCTGAGGCACGAGGATCCAGAGTTCAACGTCAACCTCAGCAACGTTGAGGCGCTAAGCAACTCAGTGAGACCCTGTCTCTAAGTAAAATACAAAATAGAGCTGGGGAGGTGGCTCAGTGGTCAAGTGCCCCTGAGTTCAATCCCCAGTACTCCCCACCCCCCCAAAAAAATACTGGGGGTAACTTGAATAGAGAAGTTCTGCAGAAAAAGAAAATATTCTTTTAGCATTTTCACTGCTAAAAAGGAATTGTAAATATTCAAAACATATTTCCTTCCCATTCACATGTTCATACTTTTATCACAAATCCATTTACCCAAAAATGTCTCATAGTGCTTGGAATTGTTAACATTTATATGAATGATGCGACCCATGGCCTATTAATTGGCCATTTGTTGTGTTTTCTCTGTATTTGATATGATTAGACGGCCTTCTAATTCATCAACGGTGCAGTATAATAATACTCTGCTATCTCACTGGACCATGATATATGTGTCCATTTTTCTATTACTGGCCACTTAAATTTCATGTTAGAGGGCCCTGGCCATGTTGCTGGGCCTGGGGGTGCATGCTTAATTCCTGCCACTCAGGTTGCCGAGGCAGCAGGATCCTAAGTTCTAGACCAGCCTAGGCAGATTGGTGAGACCCTGTCTCAAAATAAAAAGGACTGTGGATGTAGCTCAGAGATAGCACTTCTGGGTATTGCAAAAATCAAAACAAAAACATATGGCAATGAATTCCCTGATATATGATTGATTGATTGATTGACTTATGTGCAGATATAGATAAATAGATCAGGTATAGATACATAGATACATCTATATATAGGTCTAGATATATACACAGATATTTAGCTATAGATAGATATACAGGTACAGCCTTCTGATGTGAACATGTCTCTAGTTAGCATTTCCTCTTGCCACAGATGGTCAGTCATGGAAGATTGTGATATGCGTGTGTCAACTTTACCATATTTTTCCCACGTTGTTTTTGGAGATGGTGGGTCTTACGTACCTTCCCTAACCACATGGAAGAATCCCTTCATTGGCTTGTCATTGAAGTCTTTCCCTGGCTGGTTCCTGGCTTTCTGTCTCCTTACTCTGTGGTTGCACCCTTGAACCTGCCTTGCTATCTCAGTTTCTGGGCCAGACTTTTGTCCTCTCACAGCAGCTGTGACAGAGGGACTTCTCCACCCTCCTTCGCTTGTGCATGGATTATGCCTTTATCTTGTGACTTAGTTTATATCCATACACTTCTCTTTGGCATTTAGGGTGCTGGGACCCGGCTTCTGAATACTAGATCTTTCTGAATACTAGATCTTACAGAAAGATCTAGTATATCTAGTATTCTTCAGCATCCTATAGAAAATGCAGCGTGAGACTTTCGTGACTCAAAATTTCTCTCCCAAGGATTGAAATTCAGCCCCTGAAATTGAGTCCATTTCCCAGGACTTTGATGGATGCTCTGGACCTTTCTGAGACACGAACCTTCATCCCTCCCGTCAGGCACCCTCTCGGCTCTTCTGCCAGACTGGACTGTCTGTCTGTGTTTCCTGAAGGTGGCTCCTCATTGGTTATCCCACTTGCAGGCAGTGTCGGGACAGCTGTGCTGTGTCTCTTGTCACCTTTCTGACCCCTAGGGCTGGAGTAGCTCCAGAGTGAGTTAATCTCTTTCCAGTGTAAAGTCTGCCGTGGATGTGGATGCCATTTAAGAAAAAGATTTATTGCTGTCACCTCCGGAAGTGATTTCATGCTGTTCGATCCAATCTCCTGTAAACTCTTGCCAATTTTTTTTTTTTAAACTGTTGCCTCCTTGAGTAAGCTTTGGAAGTTATAATCACACCCAGAACCAGTAGATATTTTGATATCTTTTTCTCCAATATGCACACCTACTCAGATGTAACTAATATCTGCATTCTGATGGCCAAGCAGGAAATATTGTCTTTGGTCCAAATTATTTGTGACATGTCACAAACAAAGACCTAAGACAAGCATTATAAATGGAGAGGGTTCAGGATCAAACCTACCACACTCTGTGGCTGAACTGTACATCCCCACCCCAGAGACAGCATCCCTTTAAAGGGTAATTTTTTCTTG
The DNA here is from genome assembly GCF_001458135.2 of Marmota marmota marmota. Taxonomy (NCBI): domain Eukaryota; kingdom Metazoa; phylum Chordata; class Mammalia; order Rodentia; family Sciuridae; genus Marmota; species Marmota marmota. The sequence goes on from NW_026000168.1 coordinate 7,819,340, forward strand.
ATTTCTTAAATGAATCATATTCACTTTAGAATATTGGCAAAGCGTAGCAATGTATGATTTAAAAAAAAAAAAAAACTAACAGGTTATCTTGAAATCACTCTAAACTTTTTGCACCCAGGCACAATATGTACCAAATGATGTGCATATTAATTTGATAAATGTTAGAGTGCCTTCCCATTGTCCACAGTAAAAAGAGATTAGCAAATAAATTAAAAGTGGATCTACCATTGGTTAAGGGTAAAGTCTATCAGAGAGAGAAAGAGAGAGAGAGAAACAGCCAAAAGCTAAATTATTGGATTGTGAAAAATTGGGAGACCAGTATTTCTCCCAAGGGGTTGTTCTCCCAAGCTGACTTTCACGGGGAAAAACAGATCTGGGAAGACTGAGGAAGGGTTATGGTTTGGATGTGAGGGGTCCCCAAAGGCTCATGTGTGAGACAATGCAATAAGGTCAAGAGGGGAAATGATTGGGTCATGAGAACCTTAACCCAATCAGTGAATCAGTCCCCTGATGGGATTAACTGGGTGGTGACAGAGGACAGGTGGGGTGTGGTTGGAGGAGTTGGTTCATCGTGGGGTGTGGCTATGGGGTATATATTTTATATCTGGAGAGTGGAGTCTCTCTCTGCCTTCTGATCACCATGTGAGCTGCTTCCCTCTGCCACACTCTTCCACACTCTTCCGCCATGATGTTCTGCCTCTCCTGGAGCCCCCGAGGAATGGAGCCAGCTGTCTATGGACGCACATCTCTGAAACTCCCCTAACCGGAAGATAACTTTTTGTCAGCCTCAGGAAAAGCGAGGCCCTAAGCAACTCAGGGAGACCCTGTCTCTAAATAAAATAACATATATAGCAATAAAAGTCACACTGTAGATATGACTGAGCCAGTTTCACATGAATTATGTTTATAAAGGTACATTTTCAAATCAATTGTTTTGGTATGTTTTTTTTTCTAATTTTTGTTCGAGACGGGGAACATGTATACACTGTCCCATAACTTTCTTTTATTTTTATTTTATTTATTTTTTTTTAATCTTTTAATTTTTTATTGTTGGTTGTTCAAAACATTACAAATTTCTTGATATATCATATTTCACACTTTGATTCAAGTGGGTTATGAACTCCCATTTTTACCCCATATACAGATTGCAGAATCACATCAATTACACATAACTTTCTTTTAAAAACCTAAGTCTAATCCTCTCTTTTTCCAACACTTAGCCAAGCCTGAACACGTAAACATGTGGGAATATGTCAATTAGCTTAAATACTTTGAGACATATAACCAATAACATCCCACGTCGCCCACTGTGTGCTTTATAGGTGATTCTGATGCATATATTCATACAATGAAGTTGAAGGGGTCCTTTCCTTTGATAGAAAAGCAGAGGAAGTGTTCACCAACAACCTAAAAGGATTGGTCTCGGCCTATCATCCTTCTCCCCCGAAATTCTCCTGTGGAGAATGAGATGCTTCCACTTCTCGTGACGATAGGAGGGACCCATCAGGGGGTCCTGTGGCAGTCCCAGTGTCACTTACCAGGTAGGACCCAATGTGTCATCTTTCTTTCCACACTGAGGGATTGCAGGATCTGTGCCCTATGAGGTCACATGTGAGGGACATCTGTTAAGGACCGCTCCCCTCAAAGGTGTGCGACGTTCAAAGAAATGACAGGCTGTTGGCTCAGAGTCTCCCAGGGTCACCCAGGGCTTGCAGACAGGAGGGAAAGGGTGATGCTTAGCCCGTTTCTGTGAGACAGATCTGACTGTCCATAAATGCCCAGAAGCCCTGAAATGGTGACTGGCTCGGGGTTTGGTTCCCGTGTGTGGAGCTTGATGTGCACAGAGACTGTGGGGGCAGAGAGAGTTGGCGATTTCTATGTTCCCCAGTTCCTTATTTGGCACCGTCATCTGTCTCGGCTCTAGCTTAACACTTATTTTAGGGCTCCAAGAAAAAAAATTTTAAAAAAGAGAGAAATCCATATCTATGTGTAAAATAGTTTGGGATTTTTTTTGTGTGTGTGTGTGTCCTTGCGATACAGAAAATTTCTAGAAATATACATGAGTGAGTTCAACTTTTATTGCTGCTAGTGAAGTTTCCTCTCCGATTGGATGCCTGACCATCATGGAAAGGAATTTTTGGCCTCACGGCACCCACGCCTGCTGTTTGGGTCACGGTGGACTTTCTTGGTCATTGCAGCCTGTTTCTGTTCGTTACGTAGAAGCCCTCCATTGTCCTTGGAAGGCCCATGGAACATCAGACACCTCTGCTAAGCTCTGATGTGCCTTCTCCTACTGTTTTCAACCATGATTCTCTGGGAAGAGTCTTCCACTTAAGTTCATGTCCACCGTCAAGGATGATCAAACGATGACTTTGTGCTTGTTTTAATTGTAGCAAGATAATTTATAGCTAGCTCCCGTGTTTGTTTGGTGAGAGATGATCATCTCTATCCCCATTTCAGCCTGATCGGAGGGTTATTTTTTGGGGGGATGGTGGCTTTGAGCTGGATCTTAAGTCATCAAACGTTGGACGGCATCTTGGAGGCATAGAGAGCTTAGAGCTAACGGAATTTGCTTGGCCACGTTCGTACCAGGCTTCTCTTTATTTCCCCGTGATAAATTTCTTCCTGCACCTAATTTGTTTCCAATAATCTTTCTACTTCCTCTCCATTACCCATGTTGACCGTACAAGTATAAATGAACTGATCAGTGTTTCGTTACATGCCGCCGGGCAAACACAACTCATATTCTTCTCTGCCATAATTTATCGTGTTTTTCTCCACCTGAGACACCGTGATCTTCAATGCCTTTCAGAGAGGTCTTTTGCTGCCACCAAATCCGATCCTGAAGCAGAGTTCACCTTACACCTGCCCAGGTCTCCTCAGATCTTCCCACCTGGAGTGGTGGTCTGCCTCTCGTAATCACACCTCATGCTGCAAAGACTTGGCACCCTCTGTCTTGTGTTGTAGGCAGGTGAGAGTGTTTTTGCTTTCCCACTGTGGTAAGCAGTCCCCCAAAGACATATTTCTTTATATTTCGTAACCCCCAGGTGCACCGTATCCACAGTAAGTATTCAGCGATCATAAATATGTTAGATGAGAAGGTTTCTTAGCCAAGCCCTGGGATTGACTGGCCTTCCAAGATTTACAGCTGCCTCCTGTGTCGAAAGACCCAGGAAAGGCAATGATTGACACAGTGTCCCTATATCGAAGTGGCAGGTCCTGGTGGCTTTAGTTCTGTTTTTGTTCACAGACCTTTGGGAGTCAACATATCAGTTCATCTTTCTAACCCACAGCTTGATCGTCTGGGGGAAAAAAAGGATTGAATCTCTTCATCATTATCAAGATTAAATAGATAATCATTGCAAGGAGTTTAAATACTCTGAGATAAAAAGAGCTCAATAAATCCTAATGGCTAAAAAAAAAAAAAAAAAAAACAAAACTCATAACTGTTGTTATTGTTTTCACTATTAACCTCGAACTCAGTATTCACCTTACATAGCTAAGGAAATTGACTTGGGGAACAAAACTCTCTTTCGCTGCTGCCAGGAAGTAAGCATCTTTGCACCACCACATGCTACCTGCCGACGTCCAGCAGTGCCACAGCCCCTGAAACGATGGAACCAAGTAACCATGGCCTAAAACCTTGAAAACCATGTGCCCCGTAAATATTTCCTCCTTATATTGTCATTATCTTGGTGATTTTTGTTACAGCAACAGAAAGCTGACTGATACAGGTACAGGTATAAAATTTCCCCGACTTGATAAGAGTGGTTCATTCTGCATTGAAAATACACACATTGGGGTTGATCTAGGCTGAACATCTGCTTCTTTTTGGTAACTTGCAGTTTGGGGTATAGTAGGAGGACATACTAGGCAAGCAGCTCCCAGAAGCAAACCCCCGAGTACCTGGATAAAAATATTATACAGATGCTGCTATAGGCAGAGAGCATCATGAAACTTGCCTGTGGTTTCTCTAGACTCTGTTTTCTCCCATTAGTGTCCAGGAATAGATCATTATTACACTGGAATAAATATCAGCCATGAGTACAGTCTAGATCCTGACTCCTAAATGTGGCTCCTGAGCTTTGAGTCCCGAGTCTCTGAATGCAGGGTGATGTCGGAAAGCCCGGTTCATCTACTTTGGTGATCGTGCAGATTACACGAGACGAGGAATATAGGAAAGTCTGGTCCGAAGCTTCTTATATTTACTTCTTATAAGTAAATGTTAAGATTTCTTAAAGGGCATCCAGCCATGTCCATCGGGGTGAGGAAGCCAGGGAATCATATTGATTGAATCTAAAAGTCATATCAGACTTTCAGGAGGTAGAATGTGACAGATTGTCATTAGAAGTAGCAGGGTTGGGGTTTGGCTGAGTTAGGCTCCATGCAACTGTTTAAGCCTCAGGTCCTCCTTCCTGTCCTGTCCAGGTAATAGGAAGTGTACACTACTCGTGAATGACTTCTCTGTTCTTGTCCACACAAAACTCCTCCTGGGACACCTCATTTAAAGTCACTGACCTGAACTCGTCCTTTAGTATTCTAAATCCCTGCCACCATGATTTCCCGTTCAGAGTGATCGCCCCCGGCCTTCCTCTTGGCCATTGATCCACAGATCCTGCGCTGGCTCATGACCTCTTTCGGAGACATTGTCTCAGATCCCTGGAATCCCCTGGGCGTCTCCTTGATGGGGATCCAATTCCCTGATGTAGTTTGATAACCATGGATTTGAGTGAAAAGATCTGGATTCTGCATTAACTTTAAGACCTTGAGTAAGTTACCTAGTAATTTCCTAAGGCTCTGTTTGGTCATCAGTAAAGCCAGGGTACTCGTTAATTTACGGAGGACTCTTTGAAGGACTCGGGTGAGACAGGGGAACAAATGAGTCAAAATACTGGGGAATACATTGTGTAGATACTAAAAAAAATCTGAACTCAGCGCCCACGATTGCCTCTTCCTGTAGCTCTTGGTGTGTGGTTTTATGTTGCTGTTATGTTCTGACTTGTCTGGGTATTTCCTGCGGCAGTTACCAAAGCAGTGGGCTGTTGTTGGGGACGCAGTGAGAATATTGTTGTGTTTATTGATGGATGCCTGTGAGCTTGGACCAGCGGGTCATAGGGATTTGGGGAAGGTAAGAAAATGCCAAATTGAGAACAACCATTTTACAATGGGAACAGAAGCTAATGAGGTGGCAAATTTCAGGGATATCATGAGGGGGTCCCATTGTCTACACTGCGAGATCTTCAATTATTAGCAGCTTTAGAAATAAGTACTGTGTTACCCTGGAATTTACTTTCACTAATTATGCTCAGATACAGGCAAGCAACCTTATTTTCTTCATTTATCATTCATATGGATGGAGATGTTAAAAAAAATCTTTAGGGATTTTTTCCTCCCTTAGATCTAAAAAAGCCCATTTAGAAATAACCTATAAAAGTGATAAGTATTGTGAAGGAACAGTAACATATTCTATTATTAAAAAACAGTTATTTTAGCTACTGTTTTATTTAATTCATACTTAGTTCTATGTGCCCACATTATAAGAAATTTTTAAATATTAATTCCATGGACCTGTATAACTCTTTGCAATATCTGTGTTTGTGATTTCCATATTGCAGATGAAGAAATGAAGGCTTAGATTGGTACTTGAGTTTCGTAAAGCCACACAGATATGTAAGTGGCTGGGCTCACGGAAACAGTCCGTCTGGCACTGAAGCATGTGTTCTCTGTCCCTAGTCTATGAGATTTTTTTTTTTGTTGTTATACCTGTGTACTCACCTGTGTGCATATACACACCTCCATGGTGACATTGATGTGATTTTAATTATTTGGGGGACGATGAGATGTCAGAACAATAACTGTGATGACAGAAAGGCATGAACTTGTCTGTCTTGGGCATTTGCAGATTTCTAGGACTTGTGTATTTTGACATTTCTCTATTTTTCACTTTTCATGGTAGCTGCCTTCCAGAGGATAATTTGGTAGATGGTCAGATCTAGGTAGATCAGGAGTGTTAGGTAAGAGGCTGCAAACCCTTCAGGGCGACCCCGTGGAAACAACAGCTCATAACAACCTCAGCCGCCCACCCTTAGGTGCATCTGTGGGCCACTTGATCATCTCACCACCAAACTAATCCCCAGCACCTGGTGCATTTGGTACAGCGTCCAACATTAAAAGCATAAGGTTATTAAAGGATGAAAATACCGTGCCTCCCTTTACCCACCCTATTAAGTCATTATGCCTTGACCTTTTGACCAAAGCACATCCATCTTGTCCCTCACCCCGCTTCCAACGCGTTCTGATTCCGAGGCACAGATTTAATGGATCTCAGTGTAAGTCATGAGAATCTGGAGGAGAGAGGCCCGCATGACGAAGATTTTTTTTTGCAGTGCAATTCCCTCATAATTAACATTATGCAATTGCAGAAAGAGTGGTGTTGGCTCCTGGCAGCTCTTTCTAAGTCCGAGGCAGGAGATTAAACAGTAAATGAAAACCTATTTATTAAAAATAGCTTTCACATCCCATCTTGTTGGATTCATTTGTCTCACAAACCAGTTCCTTTAACAAGGGCAATGAGCAATAGACCGGACGAGCCCTCTGAATAAATGGGTTTGCACTGCTTCGAGGGACCATCGCTCTATGTGTTCTATGAGAAGCGACATTGAAAAGTTCTGCCTGGGAAAGGTGTTTAAATAGTGCAAACAGCTTTCCCCCCCAAACTCGCTAGCAGAATGTAAAGCTAAGTCAAACAATATCATTTTATATAGGGAGAAAAAAATCCATTATCACTTAAATTTCTCGTAATTGATTTATGTCAAAAACAAATGGATGCATTAATTTTATGATAAGCTTACATGCCGCAGTCCGGCTGCAGCAAAATAACCGGGGGGTGACGAATAACTTGTGTAGATTGATACAGCGGGAGTGGGAGCCGTTTATTGTAGGATAACAGAGGTATTTATACATTCCACACAGCTTATCTAATTAGCATAAACTAGATACATCAGTCAACCAATAAGGAATCTCCACACTTAATGGCTCGCTGGCATTACTTCTCAAACCACTCCCTCTGGCATTTTGCCAGGCACCATCCAGACTTGTTTACCAACTCTAACATTCCCCTGGCTAAATGCCAGGTGTTATTTTGACTTGTTTACAGACTCTAACATTTACATATATTTGGCTTATACTCCTCAAGCTAAGGGATAAATAAGCCGTCTGTGGACCATGAGCCAAATTTGATTCTCCACCTCTTTTTGTGTCACACGCCCCTAACCTAAGAAAGTTTTTTTTTTTTTGTATTTTTCAAAATGTCTAATCTTTAGACTTAGACACACTGAACAGTGGTCACTTAGAGTTCTTGGAGGGGGGAGAGGCTGCCTAGAGGTATCTTCTAAATAATAGTAAATATGATTATTTTACCTAACATTTAATGAGCGCTGTGTTGTGGAAATGTTGCTCATTTTTGCATTCAGGACTTTATTGAATTATTGAAAAAAAATTGGATTAATTGTTCATCTTTAAGAATACATTCTAATTTTAAAGTGTTTCCAGGATTATAGAAAACCATCAAAGCAATCAAATCATCCTTGAGTGTCTCTAAGTGTAAAGCATGAGATCTCTGTCCTCTACCGTGTGCCACACAGCATGCTCCAGATGTTTGATGTGTGAACGCATAGCGTGCATCAAAGACATTGGACATCAGCATCAGGAGAGCCACACTGTCATGGAATTTGAATCTGTTCCCAACCTGAAGTCTCTCTCTTCTTCATTTGACTGTGCTTGTCATTATGAAGGCTTTCGAGAGATTCAAACTCTATTGACTTGCTGTAAGAAAGAATCATGACTGAACGATGGCAGGTGGGACTGATGATGGGACATTTGGGGGCCAGCTGTTTTGCAGTGCACGATTGGCAGCACAGGCATGGGAGGACTGTGCCAGTTCAGATGGGTGGCCAAAGACCAGAGTTTCCCACAGGCGTCTGTTGAGATAAAGCTAAATGGGAATACCACCTCAAGTGTCTTTGCATACGCAGCTTGAAAAGCCTTCATATAAACCCCCTAAGATCTTTCATAGTGGTGCTCTTGGCCAAGTTGAAGGGCATTTATAGCTCAGAAGGAGAATTCAGGACGTTGAAGTAATTTTTTTCCAGGTAACCCACGTGGAAACACAAGTCTTAATGCAGCAGACCGGAGGACCCCCTCCCCAGAAGACCCTTGCCATAATGAAGCAGAAACCTCCACCATATTTGTAACATAAAAGTTCCTCTTCTTGTCGGAAAGCTGTATGACATTTAGCCAGCAAAAATTTCTACAAAAAAAAAAAAACCTCTCAATGTGGGATTGGACTTCCAATTTCTTGTGAGGACTAAGTTACTCTGTCTTACAATAAAACTCAGTTTGGCTGCAAACTAGATGATATCACTGGTGTTTTTTGTTGTAGAACCTCTAACTAATCTAAAAATAGGAAAAAAAAAAGCCCTTCCTGTGAACTCAAGAACAAGAAATCCTTTGATATAGACTCCTGCAAAAAAAAAAAAAAAGTAAACCTCCAAGCCCCTCCCCACTCCCTTGGGTACAGAGTTCCAAGAATTTCCAGACTGGGGGTCCAGAGAATCTTTTAGGCAATACCCGCTCTGGACCCCACATGAGTAAACCTGCTTTCAGGAAATTCCTCTTCTGTCCTGCATCATTCTGGATTCAGCACCATCCTAGGCAATTCTGATTGAAAGAGAAAGATCTAGAACTGTAGGATGGGAATGAACCAGCCTTCCAATACCTAGTGGAGACTCATGCAGATGGAAGGTTCTTTCCTTCTAGAGAGTGACACAATCACCTGAGCCATCAAGACACACAGGAACCCCCAGAGAAGCACAGATATTTGTGTATATATATGTGTGTGTGTGTGTGTGTGTGTGTTTATATATATGTACATATATGCTGGATAGGGATAACTGTGCTTTAGCTCTTCACAGTCCCATAAAGTTGAAGTTGAACCAAAAGTGCAATTTCGACTTTTCTTGTCCTTGCAGTGAAGAGCCAAAGAAAAACAGATGAACTCCACTTTAATAATGGCTATTTAGCACAGAAGGGTCCAAAGCTTTAAGGTTGCATCTGCACTGGTATTGAAGTTGCAAGTGAGATGTTTTGCACTCGTTCTTGGCCCCAAGACTTCCATTCGTAACAGATACGTTGCAAGGATTCTGCAATCACATCAGGTTTCTGGCTGCCAGGGAGGACAGCCCAAGTCCACAGGGTGGGATCGTGGAGTCCGGTGACCTCCTGTGGTTGGAGGAAGCTCTGGGCAGAGAGGAAGGGAGGAAATTGTCATGATTCTTCCACCCGATTCCCCATATGCTGACATCCAGGGGGTCCCCTTTGCCTTGACAGGTAACTGCCCTTTTCTGTTTTTAACCCGACAGCGTTGACATCTCCCTGTTTGCTATTCCATCCCCTGATAAGGAGTTTCCCCCTTCCAGAGTTCTCTGAGCAAGCTGTAGCTAGGCTGGAAAATCCATAAACAGGACTCCATTGATTGAGTCGAAATCAGAAGATTCCTGAAGGGGGGAAAAAATGCTACTATAACTTAACAAATGCACCTCAGCCACGTCGGAGGCCAATGGGTTATTTAGGGTTGGAGTCAAATGAATGGGCTTGCCGGAAAAAAAAAAAAAAAGAACTCAGTTTGGCTCCAGTTCTACCCGTTCACCGGCAAATGATCTAATTTCCTTCTTGTATATGGTTAAATAAAACTCCCTTTTTTTAAAAAAAAAATAAATATCACATTTTCTTTTCTTTGTCCACTCATCTGTTGATGGACACTTGGTTATTGTGAATTGTGCTGCTATAAATAAGTGCATATGTGCATTGCTTCATTTTTTTTCTCTCTTTATTATTCGGCTAAAATGAATGGTGGATGATGCTTAAAAAAATGTAATGTAGTGATAGAAATAGAAGTAAAACCTGGAATGCATTTAGACTACTCTGAACAAAACTGATGAACTCCTAATTAGGGATAATCAGTTAGATTCCGATAACATTATAATAATTGTGATTCAGACTACAAGGATTGGGGTGCTTTTCTCTGGTCATTTAGGTATTTGTTGATGCAATACAAAATTGTCCTGGAAAATTAATATATGATTATGCATAAACTGTATAGTCGTATAAAGAAATTTCTCCAATTGACAAGCTTAGTGGAGAACATTTCGTGTTCTGAATATAGATATATAGTGCACACATTATAGCCGTTTTGGGGGTACTGGGGATCAAACCCAAGTGCACTTCACCACTGAGCAACACCCAACCCTGTTTTATTTTTATTTTGAGACAGCATTGCATTAAATTGCCCTTGCTGACCTTGAACTTATGATCCTCCTGCCTCAGCCTTCCGAGTCACTGGTGCACACCATTCCTGGCCCACATTTATTTTTTTTAAACCTTCGTGGGAACCACCATGGGAAATTCTAAGTTATTTCTAACATGACTTGTTCACGTTATCATTTCATAACAACAACAAAAACATGGCCACCCTCGGAGGTTTATCAGTATTAACCGCGAAAGCTGTGTCATGTCAAGTTTGTTCCGTTTACTGAATATACTTTATCTCCTTTAATTTTCACTGCAGTCTCATTTCAGTCACTAATTTTTAAATTGGTAAATGACACAACACTAAGGCTTCATTGTGACATATTTGTACCTGCACGTAGCTCAATTTAGTCTTGTTGATGCCCTTATTTTCTCTTTTCCCTCCTGTCCTCTCGCCTCTCGGTCCCCATCCTCTGTTCCACTGGTCTCTGTTAAATTTTCAGGAGACTCTGTATCCCTTTTTATTTTATTTTATTTTCAAACTTCCACATGTGAGATAAAACGTGACTATTGAGTTTTCCGAGTCTGGCTTATTTCACTTAGCATGATATTCTCCAGTTCTACCCATTCACCGGCAAATGATCTAATTTCCTTCTTGAATATGGTTAAATAAAACTCCTTTTCTTAAAAAAATGAATATCCCATTTTCTTTTCTTTGCCCATTCATCTGTTGATGGACACTTGGTTATTGTGAATTGTGCTGCTATAAATAAGGGCACACATGCATTGCTACAGGATGCTGATTTTCATTCTTGACGGTAAATACCAAGGAGCGGTGCAGCTAGGTGATATGGCGGTTCCGTTCCTAGCTATTGTAAGAAGTAACAGGTTGTCCAATGACTATGTGTTTGTAGATTGCCTAGAGGAGGTATTTCGAAATTTTCGAAGAAAATGCGCTTTTCTCTGCTTTATACATATGGCTCCAGGACCCTCAATAGAATCAGCAGTACGGATTCCATTCACCAGAATGGCAGGTGCATACCTGTCCCACCCTGTCAACTTTTGGCCTTCGCCAGTTAGAAAACACTGTGGAAGCATTTTTTCGTCTGCGTCTGCATTTTCTATCATGGAGACGGAGACTTTCCTTAGCTCCTATCCCACTCCACAGCTCAGCCCAGGATGGAGCAGGGGATTAACAAGTTGTAGAGGAGACGAGTTAATGTCATAGGAGAAGATGAGGCTTGGACCCTGGCCGGCAGGTTCTACTTTTCTGAAATGCCTTGTCCCCCTTCCTGAGGTGCTTGGAGCTCATTGGATAGACATTTGTCTGCATGCTAAGAGGTTGGTTCATGGGGCAGCTGTTGGGAGCATTCAGATTATCCGGGCCTAGCTGGTAGTTCTGTCTACCATGATTCTATTTTTAAACTAAACGGTGGAGGGGGTCAGATTGAATTGTCTTCAGCTATGACAGTTATTAAACATCTATCCATAGAAACCCCAGAGGGAGGCTACGGATTGACAGGATTTTATTTTTACCTACAAGATTCTTAACTGATCCAGGACTGAAATCCATGGTTGACCCTTCCCTCAATAATAAAATCGTATGAATATGGCGTATTTTATTGTCAGCAGATGGCATTCTCCACCAGAAACACATGACCTCTATATAAACTCTTGTTGCAAAAATAATAAATAAAAGCCTTTTTTAAATTTTTTTTTATTTTTTATTTTATTTTTTTTGCAATGTGTGATGTATTCTGCATGCTCTGTCACGGGTCTAGGCCCTGGTGATCCTATAGACAAAGGGTTCTGCACGAGGCAGATGCAATTCTCGGGGCAGGACTTCATTTAGGAATAAGACCAGTTCTAAGATGGTCTCCTCAAAGCAGGGGACCCACGCTGGTATTTGGAGAAACGCAACCTGAAGAATTTTTCCCGTCTCTTTCTTCATACTTATTTCACTCCTCCTCTCTCCCCAGTCAACCTTTTAACAAGGCAGCGGTTTGATAGAATCCTGCTAGAAAATCGTGGTGATCAGGTGCTGCGGGGAGATATGGAGTTCTTCCAGCTCACCCTTCTCATTTCCTAGACTAAGAAGCTCATTACAGAAGACTTTCCCAGGAAAGCTAATGGGAAAGCCGGCTGGGACTTCTCAATTTGAACCCACTGAGCTCTCTCTCCCTTTTCAGAAACATCATCTGTGACCTGCTTAAGAGACCATAATGACACAGAAACACACAGCCAAAGCTGGGAGAAAAGCCCGTGGACACACAACCGTGGGCAGAGCCCCTGGGCAATAGGGTTGGTTCACCAGTCTGTCTGTTCTAGATCCTTCCTCCTTCAGTGAAGTGTCTAATAGATTTCCTTTGTTGGCAGAGGTCATTTGTCAGGTAGATTCTGAATGGCAAGCGGCCCACCTGTCAAGCACACCAGTCATGGGTGAGCGTTTATGGTCTTCATTTCTCTTCCTAAAACTCTACAAACTTTAGAAGCTTGCGTAGTAGTCGGTCTCTGCTTCTCTCGTTTTTTATACACCATGACTCACTCATCCTGTGTCCCTTGATTGGAGCCACTGGACCAGGAAATCTTTGTTGGGGATTTACACTGATGTGTCTGATAAGAAAAGTCATCCCATGCCCTTTTGATGGAGTTGACAAGATTTGGGTATGTTGCCAAGAGGGAGGGCAAAGGAAAATTGTCTCTCTTAGCATAAGGTAGGTGGGTGGCTTCTTGCCTTTGTCATGAAGAAAGTTTATCTTAACCTTCATCGTGGGTTCCAAACTGTCATTTCCATTTCTTGATTTAGTTTGAATTCGCAGGCTGTACACAAGGGGTCAGGGGTGAACAACATAGACCCCACACTCGTGTAGTGAAGAGGGCAGTTACGGTAGAGTCACAAATGATATGTCACCTAGACATATGAGTTATGGAATCAATCTATGGCAGCATCTTACTTAAACAATTCATTCAGGAATCCCCAGCAATGGATTTTTATATTAAATTATGATACAGTGATTTTAAATGTAATGTGTGGTCTTTGAAAAATGTATTTTGAAATGGTAGCTTTTTCAAGATAGAAATTGTAGCTATCTTAAATTGATCTGAATTGCTAAATATAATATGCAGTGCATTTAATAGTTTCTTTTCAGATACTTATTTGCTATCAGTGTTTGGTATTTTAAAATAATGTTTATGTTTTTCTTATGCTAACTATGGATATTACCAAAATTTCCATTTTGGAATCTTACTTTAGCCACGTAAAAATAACTTTTTAATATATATATATATATATGTATATATATATATATTCCATTTTAGAGAGCAGTTGGCTCAGTTTTTGTTAGAAAAATTCTCAATATTGAATTTCGAATAGGAATGTGTGTGCGAGCACTAAGGCCAAGCCATCACCCACAGCGCCCCGTAGGACTTAAAGTGTGATTTTGCTTTGTGCTTGAACAGTCTGTTGTTTAAAAGAACAAAACAAAAATCATTCATAAATACATACAGTTCACATAAATGAGAAAAATACGGTCCCAAGATTCTCTGGCTAAAAGTAGGTGCTACTTATTATGTAAGAGAAAAAAGAGAAAAGAAAGAAAAAAAAATTTACAAAAGCAAGATGTTCATGAGGAGGATAATAAAACTTCTGCGTAGGGTCTATGCATCGGACCACAAGGACAGAGAACTGTACAAAACGGAAAGCTGTGAGGTTGGAGAACTGTATGTTATGTAAGTTATCAGGTTGCTTGCTTCTTTTAGCAACTCAGACTTTGGAAATTCGGTGACCCTGGGATTTCATACTTGGTTACCCGCAAGCAGGTAATCCTTTGATGTTGCAGAGTTTTAATTTGTGAGGAAGATCCTTAGATCTGAAAAGGATTACTGACCATTTAAGAGAGATTAACTGATCAGTGTGACATCCAGTCCTACATCTATCCGTGCCTGTCTAAGCTATCCACAGAGACATGCACAGAAACACATCTCCCCAATCCCGTAGCAAAAAAAAAAAAGGGGACACAATGACAGGAAAAGAGATGGTATTCTGTGACGCTAGACCTTCAACATGGTGGGCAGAGTGGATGAAGGAGATGGGGAAATGGGGAGGGGAGGTCTGGAGGGAGAGGGGTGAATGGAAAAAGGAGAGTCATGGACGGAGATCAGTTTCTAAGCATGCATGAGTTGGTTGGGACGAACCCCGTTACTGTGTATGACCATAAAGACCCAATAAGAAAAATGAAAGGACAATATGGTAGACTTGAGATTCTGCTGGCAATTCTGCTGACTGATCTTGTGCTCTCTGGCTGCAGGCTCTTGGGAGATTCCATTTCCCTGGGTCCAGTTCCCCATGTATCGCCTTAGTGGGTTTTGGGTCGTATGATATCTTGGGTTTCTTCTGCCTTAAGATATTTTTTTCTTTTCCTACTTCAAGAAGCTGGATTTTGAGGTTGATTATTTTGTACAAAGACTCCCATTAAGAAGCTACAGGGCCAGGCGTGGTGGCGCACACCTGTCATCCCAGCGGCTCGGGAGGCTGAGGCAGGAGGATCTCAGGTTCAAAGCCAGCCTCAGCAACAGCGAGGCCCTAAGCCACTCAGTGAGACCCTGTCTCTAAATAAAATACGGAATAGGACTGGGGGTGTGGCTCAGTGGTTGAGGGCCCCTGAGTTTAATCCCTGGTAACCCCCCCACCCCCCAAAAAAAAGAAATTACAGGGACACAGGCGGAAGGGTCCAATGGATTCTTGGTCTGCTCAGCCCTGCTCTTGTTTACTTGCTGAACTTGTTCGAGGACAGGACTGGGTGGACCCAGGAAGGCAGGCTGCCTCTCTGGACACCTTTGTCCTGTCCAGCCTGGGGACTTGTTTTGGAAATGGCTCCTTTTGAGAGAACCTCTCTTCACCTTGCTAGCTCAAGGTTATCTCTTATCTGATTTCCCTCTTCCTGGACGGGTTGACTAAAGAGCATTAAAATATCTGTTTTCCAAGTGGCTTCCTCCTCGAGATTTGAATAATTCACTTGATTCTTCTCAGCTACTCCCAGGATAGAGTGTTCTGCAAGAACATCATGTTCCTTTGGCCTGAAATTAGAGAAATAAGTGCAGACTTTTTAGTTTAGATGGCAAATCCCATTGTCCTTTAAAAACCCTGAATTATGTTCAGTTGCCTTGTATAGGATGGGGCTGGATATTAGTTTGAGAGAAGTTTCTTTCTTTCTTTCTTCTCAATTCCATTTTATTTGTTTATATTTGTGATTTTGTTTAGGTTTTGGTGTGGGGGAACTGAACCTCGGGGTGCTTTACCACGGAGTTCCATCCCCAGTCCCTTTTACTATTTTATTTTGAGACAAGGTCTCACTCACTTGCTTAGGGCCTCACTAAGTTGCTGAATCTGGCCTTCACCTTATGATCTCTGAGATTGCAGGAGGACACCACCACGCTTGACCTATTTTCTGGTTATTTATTTATGTTTATTTTCTTAAATAAAAATGTATCTAAAGCCAGTGAACAAGGGGGAAGATGGATATTCAATTTGACTACGGAGTTTTACCTGATTCTTTTTGTTTTCATTGATGTAAAATTTTAAGCCCCTTTTACTGAACATACCAACAGTAGATATCAAATGACCATATTATAAAAAAGAAGAAATTTATGTGAACCAAGGAATACACTAGATCTCAGACCTGTTTTCTCTTTTCTTTGGTGTTGGATGTGAGTACTGGGGATTGAACTCAGGGGCACTCAACCACTGAGCCACCTCCCCAGCCCTATTTTGTATTTTATTTAGAGACAGGGTCTCCCTGAGTTGCTTAGGGCCTCACTTTTGCTGAGGCTGGCTTTGAACTCTAGATCCTCCTGCCTCAGCCTCCCGAGTCGCTGGGATGACAGGTGTGGGCCACCGCACCCGGCTGTCAGACCTTTCTTTCTAACTCTGAAGTTCTGTGAATCTCTAATTTTAATACACAAAGGTAAGCCTAAAAAATGCTCCTCTTTATGAGAAATGGCCTGAGAAGGTCAATTTTCTATAGCTCCCTGTATATATGAAAGCTGAGTTATTGCATTGTTTAGAAAAAAAAATATGTAGAACCCATTTAAGAAAACGGTCATGACAGATAGAAAGTTTATTCAGACACTGACATCATGTTAAAAAGAACCTGGTTATCATGAATACCAGAAATCAAAAACTGTATTTGAAGCATATTGGTAAGCCACGTGCAGAACAAAATGTTCTTTACGTATCTTGTTCCTTTTTCCAAGGAATCTGTTTTCCTGTGTTTTAACGAGACAAATCACAGGCATTACAGTTTGAAATCACTTTCATTGTTTTCTTTGCAATTACTACATAATAGTTGAATATTTGCAGTAAGTCTTAATGAGTAATGAAGTGCAGTGCTTGATTATGCTCCGTGCGTGAGAATATCTTTTTATGGCAAAGGGCGGTTTTTAGCGTGGTATTGACAAAGGCAATGTATAAATGGGTTATTCCCCTTCAAAAGAATGCAAATCAGTGCAAGCAGATTTTTAAGGGAAATATTTAAAAATAAGCAATTAAACTAATGGTTATTTTTTTGTGTGTGCATTAGTATTGGATGGATATAAACATGTATATAGAGCACCTAGGTTTACTCAGAGGCCAGCGTACCACTAATTAGGAGAGTTGTAAATAGTGTAATTATTCTGGTGAATTAATTCCGGTTTTCATTGCCTGCTCTTTATTAGCTGGTTTGCCAAGTACTGGGTGCACACTTGCTGTGCACACACTTACTGCGCTGACACCTAAGGGTATGACACAGTCACTTTCTCCGTGTTTCTAAGCATCACCTCGAGTTCCTTACGTAGGATCTGCTTAGTATCTCTTTTGCCTTTTCAATTAGTATTTGATCCTACAACTCTGGCTATAGTCATTCAATTTTCTTGGCTGGCAATACCCCTATCTGCCAGTCCTCGGCTACCACCATTCTACTCATCTTTCAAAGCAGAGTTTGATTTCTGCTGCAAAAAAAAAAAAAAAAAAAAAAAGGGCCACGGAGATGCCTGCAGTCGAAGCCCCCTGCTGAGTTGGATGCAATGTGCATGCCTGGAATCTCAGATGCTTGGGAGGCCGAGGCAGGAGGATCGAAAGTTGGAGGCGAGGCTCAGCAACTTAGTGAGGCTCTGAGCAACTTAGCGTGACCGTGACTCAAAAATAAATAAATAAATAAATAAATAAATAATAAATAAATAAAAAAGGTTCAGGATGTGGCTTCATGGTGAAACACCTCTGGATCTCATTCCCAGTAGCAAAACAATGAATAAAATAAAAACTGCCTCTTCAGGCTCACAGCTGCAACTTCTCTTCCCACTGTAGTAGCTCATCTAATGCGTGTTACCTGGTGACCAAACACCTTCTCTCCATGTCCATCTCTCCATGACACTGTGCGCATCTCCTCCCTGCCATCCGGGCTTTGGCACAAGTCATACCTTTCTAAGCAGTCCCAGTTGGTTTGATGGAATTGTTTTCTAAAATTAAAACAGTGTCCCGTACCGGGTCCATCAAGGTCCTGTCTTGACTCCCCCCCACCCACGAGTGCTGCATTTGAAGTGGCCGGACCAATTATTTCTGCCTCTTCCTTTTGAAGGGGTCTCACTGATCCTCCTACTTTCTGCCTCGTTGAATAAATGATCTCACCCTGTCCTGGATTTAACTTCAGATGCAGTGGCTCAGTGTTAAGAATCCCAGGGACCGAGAGGACATCCCCACCTGCATACATGATCTTAGGCATCAGGTGGGAGACCGTGAAACATCCATACTGGTGCCGGGAAGAAGCCGGTCATTTAAAAAGAAATTAAATGGCTCATTTTTTTTTTAAATCAAGGATCAGGAGCAAATGCTCGACAGACATCCCATGATCATCGTGTTTGCATCTTCAATGTGTATTTAATAATGGTTTTCAGTAGCAGCCATGACTACCAGAACGGCTATGACCATTTCGTAGAAGTTCTCACCTTCTGCTTTATTGGATCCTCCTCGTGTTGCATGAGGTTGTCGGGCGTGGGGCAGGGATTGGACACCTTATTCAGATTTCACCATAGAAATCTGTTACGGGTTCTCTTGATACCTTTGCAAACCTGGTGGAAAACTCCTGACGTCTCTTTTTTTCATGGTTACTGTTGTATCTGACACCCGTGAGGTTTGGTCGTAGTTTAAAATAAACAGGCACAATCCAGAACACAGCCAAAGGACAGCAGTGGGTTAGTTAGAAGCATGTGCTGAAAACCTAGGGGAACCCTTATTTTTTGGTGCTCTCTCTCTCTGTCTCTTCCTTTCCTAAGAGGTGGAATCATTCTGACCCAAATCCCTGGGCTGGGGTCCCAGGTGTCACTATGTCACGGTTGTCTCTTTCTCTGATCCAAGTGATCGCATCATGAAGAGGTCTTTGCCCCACCCCAACACAGCCTGGAGAGGGACCAGCTGCTGTCTAGCAAGGTGGGGGTGCCTGACAGGGTGACTCGAGATCACCCACCAAGAGGTGCCTGCAGGGACATGGGAAAGAGTCCCCAGGCTGGTGACTGTCCCTGTTGGGGACATTCCCTCTGTTGGCTGAAACTTTTCTTCCTGTCTCTTGGGAGCTATGCCAGGGTATTGGGAAGCTGTGGGAACCCATGGTCCGACCTCCTGTGCAGGTTTGAGTGGGGTTATTGGTTATTAGCAAAGCAGGGTCCTGACTAATGAGGACACAATCAAGGACGGGGTTGTATCTCTCCTCTTTCTGCTCCATTATCCACGCCTATCACCTCTTATTTTCTCTCTCTTCCTCTTCCCTCTCCTCCTGGTTCTTTCCTCTGTCTCTCTCCTCTCCCCAATGCAGGGGGTCATCCCGGTGGGTGCCTCGCCATCTGAGACTTCTTGGCTGCTTTCCATACAGTAGGTACCCCACTAGATCCTAAGGGAGAAAACCCGAGTAACAGACAGAGTCTATTCTCCTTAGGATCCGCTTTCCTCTCTGCTTATAGAAAGGTAATGTTCCGCACAGAGAGGCAGAGTGCTGTCCAAAGTAGAAAAAAAAATTGTAATAAAGAAATTCCTTAAAACCTACTTATTACAGTGACGCAGCCACATCAGTGATGCAGCTTGACTCACAATAGCTAAACTATGGAAACAACCTAGGTGTCCTTCAACAGGTGAATGGATAAAGAAAACGTGACACATATACACAATGGAATATTACTCAGCCTTAAAGAAGAACGAAATGATGGTCTTTGCCAGCAAATGGATGGAGCTGGAGACTATCATGCTAAGGGAAATAAGCCAATCCCCTAAAATGAAAGGCTGAATGTTTTCTCTGATATGCAGATGCTAATTCACAATAGGGGGGGTGGCTTGGGGGAGGGGGACTAGGGAAGAATAGAGTTACTTTAGGCAGAGGGGAGTAAGGGAGGGGAGGGGGCATGGGTTAGGATGATCTTACAATGCCTCGGACATCATCCCCCTATGTACGTATATGAGTATCCTGCGGGTGGGATTCCACATCATGTACCACCCGAAGACTGAGAAGTTATCCTCCATCTGTGTATGATGGATCAAAGTGCATTCTCCTGCCATGCATAACTAATTAGAATAAGTTAGAAACATACAGGTCACACTTTAGTTTTATGGAAAAGACTCAAAGATAAACAGGAAAGAGTCCGTAGGAATGCAAACCTAAAGCAGACATTGTAAGTCCTCCAATAAGTCCACAGCAGAGGACAAGGTCAGAATACACAGGCACCCACCAAGAGAAAAATCTCAGTTTTCATAGATAAGACCATTATCCTCCTGGAGTCGTCCATTTCATGTTCCTGCGCTGTACAGAGTGCATCCATCCATCCGTGGATGGCTCCATAGGACCTGGGTGACGCCACCCTTTCTTCTGCAGTAAGCATCATGAGAGGCGAAATTGGAAGGAGACAGGTCAGACAGCGCCCCCCAGAAACCACCTGCCACAGCAGGAGAGGCTTCCGCAAGGTCAGTGTGATGTCACGAGCCACCGGGATCCCCGCAGTGGATGCACTTCCTTAGATACAGGATCACCTGCAGGCACTCAGCCCAGAGCTACTTGGACAGCCATTCCCAAGCCCAGGATCCATCAGGAGACACGGGGTGGACATTCTGACTACTCGAACCTGGGCCATTTCTACTTGAAATTCTTTAGCTGAATTGCTTTCCTTGGGCCCACAGGATGGTTGTCTTGATGGCCCCACATCTCAGATCTTTGTGAGTCTGTGCAGGTGTATTTCTGCATTTAGCAAATACTGTTCTCCCCCCCATGAATGTGGTATTCTCCTCCACATGGTGGACTCATTGTTTTATTTTAATATGTACTTTTTAAAAAAAATACATTTGTCTTTGAAGCCTTCCTATCCAAGGCAATTCTTACTTAATTTTTAACAGTTTCTCTTTTTCACATCAGCATCCAGGGTTATGGGTTATTGCTCTATTTTCCACTCTCAAATGAGACCAGAAGTTTTCTAAGGGGAGGATCTTTTGTATCCATTTTTGTATAACCAATTCCAGTCCCATTCATGGTGCATATTGAAGGATGAATGCTTGTTCATAATGAATGAATGATCAAAATGAGCTGGGTGTTACACTTGGTATAGTTCAATATGGACAAGTTAAAAAAAAAGGTGCCTTTTCCAAATAAGGGAAAAATGAAAGTTCTTAAATTTCTACCTGAATTCTTCTTAAACTGTTAGAATGTTAGGTGTAGAGAAATGCATTAGTCTGCTTTGTATTACTATAACAAAATGCTCAAGGAAATTACCTTACCAAGAGAAAAGATTCATTTAGTTTATAACTCTGGGAGTTCCAGTCCAAGATCAGACAGCCTCCTGTTTGATTGAGTCACCATGGTTGCAGATGTCCCTCGTGATTCAAGTTGATGTGCTGATTTCAAAGGCTCAGTGCAAAAAAAAAAAAAAAAAAAAGAACATCAACTGTGCTACTAAGATTTTGTACTGTTTCTCTGTTTAAATGATATTTTCAGCATATTGGATTAAATACAACTTATTATTAAACTTGATTTCATTCCTTTGACTTTACTTTTTCAATGTTTCTACTGGAATATTTTACAATACGTATGTGTCCTTGTGTCCTGTGTATTTATATTGGATGATGTTGATATATTTATTTTTATTAGTGCTGGGGATTGAACCCAGGGCTACTTAACCACTGAACTACATCCCAGCCCTTTTTTAAAAAACTTTATTCTTTTGAGACAGGGTCTCACTAAGTTGCTCAGGGACTAAGTTGCTGAGGCTGGCCTTGAATTTGTGATCCTCCCATCTCGACCTCCCAACTTGCTGGGCTTACAGGTGTGCACCACCACCTGGGAACTGGATGATGTAGATTTTAAAAAGAATCATCAAGAGACTAAAGGAATTAAATGAGAAGAGAGGCTAAGGAAATTGTATCAGACACTTCAGGACGGTGGCCGAAATGGAGAAACGGATAAACAGGGTCAGCTATGACATCGTGCAGAGATTGTTCAGGGCTTGTGCACTAATCCTGAAAGTGCCATCAGACACCTCTGAACATAATTTTAGGGCCAGTCAATGAAAATGAATGCCTACCTGTCATAAAATAAACTTAAGGGATTTGTGATGTTTCAAGTTTAAAGTAGGGGGAAGGTCTAACTGACCCCCTATAATTTATTAAGAAGCCTACTGAAGTCCGATATATTAATAAATTCTAAATAATACGTATCGATTACTTATTTATAAGGTATGTTTTCTCAGTAAGTACCCTGAGAAATCTTGGAGCTAAAAATGCCTGCGACTTCTTCCAACAGAAAGAACTTCCATGTTGGGAGAACAGAATCCGGTCCTCCCACATCTTTTGATAACCACCAGTCTTACGTGGGGCATCTTTACGAAAATACTCACCTCACTCATGGGAAATAAACTCATAACAGTTTGTCAGGGTGGAAACTGAGTCTAGGAGGACCCTGGATTTATTGGATGTATTTTAACGCACACGTTCTGAGAAGCTTCTTGGCTGGCAATATTCAGGTGAATGAGTCAGGTAGGTTGCAGGACATCACAGCCCAAAGGTTCCCAGGTGAGGATTCTTGTATTTTTAGGAAAAAAAGGCAATAACAGGGCATCCACAGACTCTTGAGTGTGATTCTCTTGCTCCGATTCATTTCCTGGCTGCACATGTGCCTTTGAAATGGTTGTGGCTCTACTAACGCCAAATATCGGGAACATGGAGTGGTAGAAATGTACCAGATCCAAGATTTTAGAACTCATACCATTTTTACTTACAACAATGAAAAAAAAAATTGGTGCACACACTTTTTCTCCTGAGATAAGAAGCACCTAAATAAATTGATCCTGATATTTTATATTGTTCGTTGAATCTCACTGAGACCATATCATGCAAAATAATACACCTTTCTATTACCTGTAACTAGGTTTCCTATTATTGATCATACACTAGCTGTGCTGAAGTTCTCATAATGTTTGGCTGATTGATTGATTTTAATTAGGAATATATGACAGCAGAATGCATTTTGATTCATTGTACACAATTGCAGCACAACTTTTCATTTCTCTGGTTGTACACAATGTAGCGTCGCACTGTATGTACAGTTATACATGTACCTAGGGTAACAATGTCCATCTCATTCCACCATCTTTTCTGCCCCCATGCACCCTCACCTCCCCTCCCTTCCCTTTGCCCAGTCAAAGTTCCTACATTTTTCTCATGCTTCTCCACTCCCTGTTATGGATCAGCATCCACTTATCAGAGAAAATATTTGGCCTTTGGTTTTTTGGGATTGGCTTACTTCACTTAGCACGATATTCTCCAGCTCCATCCATTTACCTGCAAATGCCATAATTTTATTCTTCTTTAATGCTGAGTAATATTCCACTGTGTATAGATGCCACAGTTTCTTTATCTATTTATCTGTTGAAGGACACCTAGGTTGGTTCCATGGTCTAGCTATTGTGAATAGAGCTACTATAAACATTGATGTGGCTGCGTCCCTATAGTATGCTGATTGTAAGTTCTTTGGGTATAAACCAAGCAGTGGGATAGCTGGGTCAGATGGTGAGTCCATTCCAAGTGTTCTCAGGAATCTCCATACTATTTTCCAGAGGGATTGCATCAATTTGCAGTCCCCCCAAGTTTTTGCCATGCACACATCAGATAGAGCACTAATCTCCAGGACATACAAAGAACTCAAAAAACTTAACACCAAAAAAATCAAACAGTCAATGGGCTAAGGAGCTGAACAGACACTTCTCACAAAGGAGATATACATCCGATCAATAAATATATGGAAAAAAACGTTCAACATCTCTAGTAATTAGAGAAATGCAAATCAAAACTACTCTTCAGATTTCACAGTCTATCTCACAATTTTTATGCATCAGAACTTGAAATCCAGTAGCAAGTCAGCAGTCTGTTAGGGATCTATGTAACAGCATGGATCTCTTTAGATGGATCCTGTGATTCACTTGTGCGTCTTGGACATTCTCAGCCTGAAACCACCTTCCCGCCCCCAGCTGTTTGACATTCCGTGGCTGAGATATAGTACAGAGCACATCATCATGCAATCATTTACTTATTCATTCCACAAATCGTCATCAAGGCAGTGAGCAAGTCATTGAAGGAATAATAATGAGAAGATTGATAATACCCCTTTATCCTGAAAGGCAACATGGAATAGGAAGGAATTATTATTATTATTTTTTGGCCAACATATTTTTAAAAATTTCTTTTGAATACTAACACTGCGGTTTGGCATTTTCTCGAAGTAGCCTCCACTGATGGTTGTTTTGATGCTATTCTGTTGCCGAGTGGAGAAGAGCAGAAGGCACACCTTGGACTTGGGCTACGTATGGGTTTGAAGGTGCAGCATCATTAGTCCGTGTAATGTCTGTCAAATGTAGCATCCATCAATTCACCACAGATATTTGCGGCAGGGTAGCTTGCATAGAGGATGCGAGGAAATAAAAAGATAAGCTACTTATTATAATTGCCCACCGAGGGATTTTTTTTTTTTAACCATCCAAAGGAGAAAGAGGATAATAGATCCAGACACATGATTCTATTGGAAGGTAGAATACAAATCCACTTGGTGGAAAGGGGAAGTCTCTGGGAGACCCAGGGAAAGCTCTAGGGAAGGGGTGGACCTTGCATTTGCTGGCCGAGGTTGGGTGGACATTGAAGAGTGGCTGGGATGTGGACATAGAGGTGGGGTGGATGTTCAATGATAATCAAATAAGCAGCGTGCATGTTAACCTGGAGCCCAAGTCCTGCAGGATGGACGTCAACGGCCAGTGGAAGTCGCTTGAACTCAAGCACAGAACGTGGAATCCAAGTGACTGCCCTGTTCAGACACCTGTCCATCACGCTCTGCTGTCCACTGGGGCAAGTGTCTCTTCTTGCTCTGATGCCTGTCTGCCTGGCCATCTCTGTCCCTTCGACATTGATGCTAATGGGCAGACTGAGGTGGTCATTGAGCTATGCCGTCTTCAGCATCCCTGATTGAGTGTTGACTGTTCCAAAGAAAAAAACCAAGTCCCTATGAAATCATCAAATGCACGTTAATGAAGTCAGCCGAGAGAGCTGGTTTCTGCATTCGGGCGCATCCGCCTCTCTGCGCTGGGTTGGTGCGTCAGGAGGGATTACTGTGCTTCTCTAAGAAGGTTACGCTGTCATCCGGCCGAATGTGGACATAAAAGAATGCTGCCCAGCACCTGCTTTTGGTGACTGATGATGACGATGATGGATAACGATAGGTAGGAAATTCACTTTGCAGGGGAAATAGCTCCTTTTCTACTGGGGCAGAGTCGTGGTCCAGATTTGGGGATTTCTTTCTTGTGGTTTTAGGTATCTCTTTCAATTAAAAAGAAAATTGCTAAGGACTGCGTTCTCGGATCGAACGGCTCTGACAGGGAACCTTGGGGCAGATGTGGCCAGTCGCTCTGTACCTGGGCTGGGTCTGTGGCCGTTATCCCAAGCTTTGCCGGGTCCTCTCATCATAAGTGCAACAGAAACAACCCAGGTCCAGTCCACACGGGGTCAGAACGTGTGGGATTAGGAGATACGGCCATAGCAGTGCCTTGTTAAAGCCTTCCAAGAATGTTCTTATGGATTATAATGCAATCTTCCCTGTGAGTCCCTCAGCCCTTGAGCGCTTATTCTCCCTTCTAGGAATGTTCTTTACCCCAGAGACAGGTGTGGTTTGTATCCTTAGCGGCCATGGGTCTCTGCTCAGATGCCACCCCAACAGAAAAGTCTTTTTTTTTTTTCCTTTTAAGGTGCTGGGTATGGAACCCAGTGGCACTTAACCCCTGAGCCACATCCCCAGCCTTTTTATTTTTTAGAATAGTGTCTTGCTGAGTTGCTCAGGGCCTCGCTAAGTGGCTGAGGCTTCCGTCAGACTTGTGATCCTCCTGCCTCAGCCTCCCGAGCTGCTGGGATTATGTACATACACCACTGTGCTTGACTGAGACCTCCCTCTCTCTCCCTCCCTCTCTCTCTCTCTCTCTTTCTTCTAATTAGTTGTACACGACTTTAGGATGCATTCTGACACAACCTACATAAATGGAGCATAATTTCTCATTCTTCTGGTTGTACGTGACGTAGAATCCCACCAGAGGGTAATAATGTCCAGTTCATTCTCCTATCCTTCCTGACCCCATGCCTCCTCCCCTCCCTGCACTCCCCTCTGCCTAACTAATCCAAAGTACCTCTGTTGTTCCCTACCTCCTTCACCCTGTGCTTATTGTGAATTATTATTGAAAAATCAGAGAAAACACTCAATATTTGTTTTGTTTGGGGGGGGGATTAGCTTATTTAGCTTAGCATGATGTTCTCCCATCTCCAACCACTCGCAAATGCGATGATTTCATTCTTCTTCGAGGCTGAATGATATTCCATTGTGTGTGTGTGTGTGTGTGTGTATACACATATCACATTTTCTTTATCTGTTTATCTGTTGAAGGGCATCTAGGTTGGTTCCACAGTTTATCTATTGTGAACTGAGCTGCTGTAAACATTGATGCGGCTGCATCACTATAGTGTGCTAAAGTCTAAGTCCTTTGGGTATAAACCGAGGAGTGGGATAGCTGGGTCCAATGGTGGTTCTAGTCCAAGTTTTCTCGGGAATCTCCATATTGTTTTCCAGAGGCATTGCACCAATTTGCAGTCCCACCAGCAATGTATGAGTGTACCTTTTCCCCCACATCCTCACCAACATTTATTTTGCTTATATTCTTGATAATTGCCATTCTGACTGGAGTGAGACGAAACCTTGGTTTTGATTTGCGTTTCTCTACTTGCTAGAGATGTTGGACATTTTTTCATGCATTTGTTGATCGACTGCATTTCCTCTTCGGTCCAGAGGCCTTTCTTTGTCGGCTGTTCTAGAGGAACCTCTACCTCCTCTGCTTCCTCCTTTCTGCCTGGTGTGTGTCAGTACCTGGCTTGTGGCTGCCTGTCTCCTCAAGCCAAGCTGTAAGTCCCTGAGAGCAGAGGGTGGCTTCTTCAGCAAACTGAGAACCTGTGCGACTTCCCGGCCCAGAGAAGATCTTGAATCTGTCATTGCTGAGTCATGAATTGTATGCATGGCCCTTTTATTTGTAAAGGGCTTAAATAAACTACTCAAGATGGGGAAAAGAACCTAGCCCACATTGGGTTCCAGAGTCGAATTCAAGCTTTTTTGATGGATTTACCCAAACTGTGCTGGTTTGTGTAGCTGCAAGCAAGTCAGACAACCAATAGCCCAGAAAAAGAAATGGAATATTGTGCTCTCACTCTGAAACGGACTCTTTTTTATACCTCATCACATCCTATAATAAAAGAATTGCTTTTGCTTCTGCCAAGTCACTGGTGACTGCCACCCTATACCAGGGCGTTGGGTGGACGCATGCAGACGCTGATCCGAAAAAGCCATTTGCAGAAAAAAGAAAGGAAATCCAAACCTAACCAACCCCCTCGGTGTCTTTAAAGGCCAATAACATTGGTATCCATTGGGTAAACACGATCCATCACCATTCTGCAGGTTTTCTATGGGCCGCTTCTTTAACAAATATATTTTTGGTCTGGGCCATTTATCATATCTGGAAGTCTAGAGGGTAAGCTTAGTACTCCTCTTAGGTTAGCATTGAAAATAGCCACTCAAGGGATTGTCAAGGGAAAAGCGTATCCCCTTGAGAACAGAAAACAGCATCTTATAGGTTATTTCCATCAGTATTGGCTCGTAGTGTGGAAACTCAGCTAAACTTCAGGAGGAGCGTGGGTCTCCATGGGAAATCAGGTTATGAATGGGAAGAGCTCTGGTGCAGACGGTGAAGGCATACCCTTGAACCCTCAAGGGCATATAGGGTGTGTGTGTGTTTGGTACTGGGGAGTGAACCCGGGGGCACTTAACCACCGAACCACATCCTCAGCCATTTCTGTCTTTTCTTTAGAGACAGGGTCTCACTGAGTTGCTTACCAACTTGCTAAGTTGCTGCGGCTGGCTTTGAACTTGAGATCCCCCTGCCTCAGCCTCCCGAGCTGCTGGGATTACAAGCGTGCACCACCGTGCCCAGCACAGAGAGTGTCCTTTAATGGGACCGAATCTGCTGCTCAATGCAGGACTCTGATGTGTTCTCTGAAAAACACTGCCTGACAAAATAGCAGAGATCCTTAAAGACCAAGATACAGGGAGCTGCTGCCACTAGAGTTAGTTATGGGACTGATGAGCTGTTTTGCAAAGGGAGGAACCATGGGAAAGCATACATCTGAGAGAGTGTCTGCTCCCGTATCCCATGGGAACTCCACCTCGGGGGTCCAGTGGAGTCCAAGAAGTTGAAACGACTTGGGGACCTCTGAGATCAGTGGATATACCAAAGCACCAATTGCATATAGAAAGCATATTTTTTTAAAATATTTTTTCCAGGTTAGTTAGTGCTTATGATAGACAGCAGATGGGTAAAGAAAAGAAACTCAGAGGGTGTTTGGTCATAGAGCAGCAGGTTGGGCTTGGGAAAAGCATGGAGCTTACAGAATCCAGTGCACACATCCGTTAAGGTTTGTAAGAAACAGTGGTGGAGACATGGTGTAGACTGAATGGCGGTTGAAAATGGGGGTCTTGGAAAAGCGGGTAAAAAAAAGATCCGTTGAGCTAAAAACAAAGCAGCTGAACAGAACTCGCAGAGCCTGAAGCTTATTAATCAGAGCCAGGAGACTTTGGTCCCAATAGATTGTGGCTCTAGTTTCCCGCCCTGGGTACCATGGTGTGTCCTCGCTGAGGCCATTGTCTTTGGAAGAACTGAGGGACGTTCTTTTCTTATCCCTCACATAATGACTGTTCTGACAGAGCCCCACTTTTAGATTCTCTTCGAGATCCCTGCAGAGGGATTTTGAATAATTTTCAATTCCTGCTTTCGCTGGGATGTGTGCCAGAAATGGATTTAAAGCAGTGAATGGATTTTAAAATAAGCCAGCTCTTAGTATTTCCTAATCCCTCTCCAGTGTTTTCTGCCCCACCCCCCAAAAAAATACTGTTTTTCAACATGGGCTTTGGGGTCTCTGGGAGAACAGGTTGTCTCACGTGATCAAAAAATGTATTATGTAACCGGCGCTGAGAATTTTCACTTTGCTGCTGTGTAAAAACCAGGTTCACGTCCTGTGGTCCCTTGAAAATATAAGGGTTTGATTTCAGGAAACGGTGTTAGATGTGACCGTCCCTGCAATTAAAAGATCAGGGAGGCACCAAATGGGTGCTGTCCCTTACATACATAGCTCATGAGTAGCAAAATGAGAGGATGGTCCAGATTTCCGGAATCATGGCATCGTAGAGCAGAATACCTTGTTCAGAAATGTGGGCTCCGTAGTTAAACAAAATCTGGTTAGCATTTCAGCCATCATCCATATTGTTAAGTCACTTACCCTATAAGCCTATACTCCTTGATCTGCGAAATGGGATTAATCATAGCTTTTACTGTATCCAGTCATTTGGCAGATTAAAATCCAAATAAATCCCAAAGTCTTAGAAAATAGTCCATACATTACAATAAGCCTGCATGAGTGTCCCGTTGCTGCATAAAACATTACCACAGATGCCCTGACTTTAAATAACACGCGTTTTTTGATCTTGCAAGCTGCGCTGGTCCTCTTCTGGGTCTCACAGTGAGGAGCATCGTGAGGTGACTTTGTCCGTCCCTGGTGACCTGCTGCCCAGGTTGGGGACAGGGCTGGTGTTGTCCTTGCCTGCTGAGCTGTCAGCAGGAACTGTGTTCAAGCCCCCTAGAGCCTGCCCTCAGATTGAGGCCACCTGGGATCCTTTCCAGAGGACCCTTTTAACATGGAGAGAGATCTCTTCTCAGCAGACATTATACTCACATTTCAAATCTGTCCCCTGGAGACA
This sequence comes from Marmota marmota marmota, assembly GCF_001458135.2. Taxonomy (NCBI): domain Eukaryota; kingdom Metazoa; phylum Chordata; class Mammalia; order Rodentia; family Sciuridae; genus Marmota; species Marmota marmota. The sequence goes on from NW_026000168.1 coordinate 7,849,030, forward strand.
GGTGGCCGTTCCCTTTTAAGAGCTCACCTGATTACATCAGGGTGATCTCCCTTTTTAGTAACTCAGGGCCACCTGCAGTGGGCCCTCAATTTATCCACTTTGTCATGAAACTAGGGCTGTTCATAGCCATTCCTCCCCCAACTCGTGGCAGGGTGCTACACCAGGGCTGTCCACCGGGGGCGCTGTCAGAATTCCCCTTTCCACAAGACACTGGTGGTATTTTCACCATGAATTATTGTTCTTATCATTATTATATATTTCTGAGGTTATTATGGTTTAAAGCTCACATTTAAAGGTCATTCTAGGCTAATGGTGCAGAATAAAGGTAACCAAACCTTTTTGGAACATGGCTCCTGAAGGAATCCACATGGTGTGACACTATTTGCGGGTTGATTGGACTTTGGACTGCATTACTCATACCTGAAACATTCTAATGGTTATTCCCCAAAGAATAGGAGGATGATAATGCAGATCATAACCTCGCCAGGTCCCAAATGATAAAATAAAAGTTCATGGGAACACAGAACATAATATTTGATCGTTAATGTGATACCTTGTTATCTACCATAGACACTCTCCCTGGTTTTAACTCCTGTTCTCAGTGAAGGAAGAAAGAGAAAGATTGTTTTAAAGGGATGATTAGTGAGGACACCTACAAATTTTACACTTCGGTTTAGAGTAAGAAAAAATTCTGCTTATCGTATCCATTGCATTGTCACCTGTTTGCAGTGTCACTATCTAAATATTTCCAAAATTCCAAGTAAGAACATCCTGCTTCTTAATGTAGAAAAAGAAACTTCTGGAAAACTGACCTCCCCACACCCCTGACCACACATGGGTTTTTAAGATGCATTTTCTGTCCTTAAAACTCTGTGTTAATTTCCTACGACCCCTTGAATGTGCCACGAGCCATTTGCAATAGAATCAATTAACATTTGGGAAGTTGAGCCTGGCCACCTAGGATATTAAATATTTGCTACAGGAATGCTAATAAAAATCCACTGACATGATATTCCCAAAGTATTATTAAATAATAATAGCAGTGTTAAAGGGTAGCAAATAAATGAGTATCTACTTAGAGCTGTTTTTCTCAGTTCTTGTGATTTTTGTGTATCTATTTTGGATTTGAACGTTCTCATTTGCTTTGGAGATCAGACTTTGGAAATAGGGCTTTCAAAAGCTGCTGCGTCACTGACAGTCCATTTGGAAAGATGTCTTTGCGTAATCAAAGTCATCGAGGGGACTTGCATAAGAAAATGAAAGGTATAAATTATCTTTTCTTCATTGCTATTTCTTGGGTAGCTGGAAAAAATGAAGTATTGTTACTTAGTTGGCCCTATTTATAAAATATTATGCAATTTTTCTATTGCATGGCATATTGGCAAAAAATATAAAGCGTTGTTCTATTTTTATTTTACTTTTATTAAAAAAATTTTCTATGGTGCTGAGGATGGAATCCAGGCCTTACATAATATTGGGCAAGTGCTTTTACCTCTGAGCTTGTCCTATTTAGAAAAGTTGATTAATACTACCTTTTTAAAAAAAATCACAATATATTAAATAGGCAGCTTCCATATTTTTCTGTACTTTATAACAGCATGGATTTCATTAAAAAAATTACTAGTGTCGTTTTGATGAAGCAATGTTGTGAAGCATTAACTATTTCACAAAGGAAGGCTCTTCCTATTTCCATCACTGATCTAGTTGATATATTTGTTTTCCAACCACTTTATTTGACATCATAAAAGAAAGTGTTAGAAAAGTGAGTTCTTCCACCTCAGGTTTATTAATTTGATTTGCTTTACTTTGTTTTGGCTCAAATTAATTGAAATCCGTGGCAAGATACACATCAGTACAGCCTGTGATAATTTCTACTGATACATATTCTACACTTACATTTATAGGAATCAGAATATTGCTTGGCAAAGACTAGGTTGTTGGAATCAGCTTTGTCATTGCTGTGGCCAAAAGACCTGACAAGAACGATTTTAAGAAGGAAGTTTATGTGGGGCTCATGGTTTCAGAGGTCCCCATGGGTGTACCTCCTCTGTCCACAGCCTACCTGTCTACATTTACAGTGACCAAACAGTGGATTAATCCACTGATTCGGTTAAGAACCCAATCATTTCGCCTCTGAACCTCCTTAGATTGTCTCATGTATGAGCTTTTGGGGACACCTCCTATCTAAACCACAGCATAGGTAATAGATAGACCTCAACTAAACGAGGCAGCTGTAGTTATTAAAAAACAATAGTCTCTAACGTAAATGTTGAAATTACATTTCCTCCAATATAGTCGAATGGCCAAAAAAACTTGCACTCAATAAAGTTTTTGATTGATTGGAACAATGTCCTAAATCCCGTGGGAAATGCACCAGACTGCATTGCTAAATGGATCTTCAGCAAAACATTGAAGTTTGAAAATCACCTTTGTTGTGTGGTTAGTTGGGTGTCTCTTTGGTGATCTTCCTATTGCTTCATTTATTCATAACATTTTTTTTTTTGGTATTTGCTAAGCATGTTTCTCCCCATTCTCTGAACGTACACATCCATTTAAAAACCAACCTTCTCCTTTCCTTGCTTTTCCGCCGACGGTATTCTATTCATGTGAACAATCTTGTAATGTTCGGTGCATAGACCCTTACTTTGATTTTACTGCTTGGGCTTCTGCAATGAAATCTGTCCTCCTTTTCTGGGTCAGACTGTAGATTTCATAAAGCTCATGATCATGGGTGATGACCTAGTGTTTTGGCCTGCAAAGCATCATAGAACCTCGGAAGTCATCCATGCTGTTGTCGAAAAACTTGAGAAAAGCCAGACTTGAAAGAGAGTTGATTCCTTCTTTGCATCCCAGTGTGTTTTCTTACAGCCTCCGACTTCTTAGGCCAGTTAAAATTGATGTTTTAATTCATTGGATTCAGAGACTCTTATAGTCACAGAAAGAATAGCACATACCATGTACAAAGAACAATGAAGCCCCCGTGTTTAGTGGTGGCATAGATACTTTCAGCAATGTAAATAACCATTTTAAGTAATTTCAGACACATAGAAACTTCTTACTGTCTTTTTCCCAATTTAGTGGATCAAGGTAAATGATGTCCTAACCCCATAGTCTACTAAAGGCTGTGTAATTGATGAAACTTGGTCCATTTGTCAAAATTTTGGGACATGTTTCCTTTTCTTTTCTCCTTCCTTCCTTCTTTATCTCTTCTTCCTCCTCCTCCTCTTCCTCCTCCTCCTGCTTCTTCTTCTTTTTAAATTTTTGATACTAGGAATTGAACCCAGGGGTACTTAGCCATTGAGCCACATCCCAGGCTCTTTTCTGTTTTACACAGAGACAGCATCTTGCTAAGTTGCTTAGGGCCTCGCCAAGTTGCTGAGGCTGGCTTTGAACTTGCAATCCTCCTGCCTCAGCCTCCACGGCTGCTGGGATGACAGGTGTGCACCACCACACCCATTGTATTTCCCATTTTTTACCCTTCTATTTTTCTCACCACTAGAATAAATAGTGACTTTGTTTCCAGTGAAAATAGCCTTATGTTTCCTTTTAAAAATTTTATTTTTGATGGGGGGATGATGACATGGGATTTAGAGAGCTGAGAACAGAGATTTTTTTTTTTTTAATGTATATTGATTCAGTCAACAAAGCAAAACAACAAATATTATGCTACATGATTTATACCATCATTTTGGAATTTCCTTTATCCTTTGATACAGTCACTGCTGAAGAGCTCAGCTTCACTAATCTTTACTTAATTAAAGTATTTCCTCAAAGCAGAATACAACTTTCCTATTACTGGTCTCCTCCTTAATGGTAATCAGCTTGAGCCTATATATATATATATCTTACGAGTTCAACAATTTTAGTTATTTCTGCATAGTGATACACACACACACACACATCTTTATTTTCCAATATTTTCTTAAGAAGCTTCATTGAATATTACTGTTTTGGCAAGATTGCAATAAGTCACTGAGTCGATCTTCAAGCAGGAGATTGAACTGTCTTTATCTTCCAGCTGAGGAGTCAAGGGGCAGACTTCAAGTCTACAGCATTTACTCCGCTAAGGGTTAGACCACACCTTTATAGTCCCAAACCACCCACATTCATCAGCAGTGGCTGTTGCTATGATTCAAACCCATAAACAAACATCACAAGATCTAAAAATCATAAGCAGAAGGGGGAGTGGGTCAAATGACCCTAATTGAGTCAAAGAAGAAGCATTTCTTCCAGGATATGGAGTCTCAGGGCAACATGGAGTCTGTTTGGCCATTGCCCATAAAGCCTAACCCTTAACAGGTCCAGAGGTTGTCTTCTTCCTATTTTTTTCTGTCTATCAGCATTCAGAAGTTCATTTCACAGTAAATGAGTAGAGGAGGAAGGCTAAGCTAGGTATTGGACAAAGTCTTATTTTGGAGTGAAATACTTCTGAGCGAACCAACGGAAGAGACTTTTCCTACTTTATTAATCATTGACTTCCTTCCAGATGCACTTTATTGGGTCCTGTGTGCAAACCCACCGCCCATAAGAACTGGCTCTCAACTTCCCGGATCACAAGTCCCATGTTCAGTAATTCCATCCATGTAGCCTGTTTCTCACATCTTTTCCGGAAACTCTATAATCTTTTGCGTCTCCGATAACTTTGACCTGACATCTCACGTCTTCGCCGGCGTCTCTGACCTTTTTTCATGTTTTTATTTTTGATGATTTGTATTATTTATGTATCGATCCACCCATCTCCTGCATTGAAATGTGAGATTCATGACAGTGGAGACCTTTTGAATAGTGTGCACCCTGTTTTCTAGCAATTTGGGGCTACTGCTTCACAGCAGAGACATGATAAAGAACACATGCAGAGATCACCACAGGTATTTATTGTGCACCTCTGTTACTTGTTCTTTCCCATTTATTACTTCATTTATTTACTACAAGCTCATTATTACCCAACAGAGGAGGTGGAGATGGAGACCATCTTAATCATTCACTCAAAGGCATATTGTATTAGTGAGCTGTTTATTGAGTGATTATTTAAATTTCTAGCTTTTTGATTCCAGAAACTCTGCTTTTCTCTACATTTCTGCACCTGTTTCCCTCTTTTTCAGCCTCTTTATGGCATCTGACTATATTTGGGCTTTCACACATAACCTTATTTGTTTTCTGTTTGGTCTATCAGTGATTGCAAACCAGAAATCTACTGGCCACTTGTTAAGGGGCAAAGGAGAGGTCAGTGAGCATGGTTTCAAATGTTATCATGCAAATTTCAGCCATTGATTTTTTTTGTTTGTTGTGATTTATATGGAACTTTTCACATGAATTCTTCCTTGATTAGTCTCATATGACAGCTTGGGGAAATGAGGCTCAGAGTTAAAAAATGTGTGTGACCCATAATCCTTAGCTAGTGAGTGGCCCCGGTCCTAGGATTCACATTCTGATACTCCCTGCTCCTCCCCACCCATTGAAGATTTCTCCTTCTTCCTATTCCTTCTTTTAACACATTTTCATCCTCTGTTTCTGGCATTTTGATTAGTTATTGCTGTTATTCTTATGCTTTTTCATTTTCAAACTTTCCCCCGATTTCTACCGTGATTGAAATTTTATATCCTCTCACGAGCCACACATTGAAACCAGAAGCTACCCAACGGTTTCAGCCTATGGCACAGCAGAGAGAGCGCATCGGCCTTATTTTCCTGTCCACAAATGGGGAATAGCAGTTCACTTACTTTCTACTAATGTAAGATGAAACTAGGATTCCTCACCTTCACCACAAGGACGTTTTGGACGGGGAATTCTTTGTTGAAGCATTCAAGGAGGCTTAAGGGAGACCATGGCCCTCTATCTGGTAGCTTTTCCCTCCTGTGACAATCAAAAAAAAATATTTTCAGAGACTGCAAATGGCTGGCCTCCCCAGGGATGCGGACTGGCCCCTGGGTGAGAACTGTTGGATTAAATTAAGATAATGACTGTGTAAATGTGGATTCCAGGGCATTCTCCAAATCCAAGTTATTGTTAGAATGAGCTCGAAGAACAATAAAAATTCACTGCTGCGAATTCTTTGGCAAGCCACAGAAGGGGAACGGTGCATCCACATTAAGGACCAGCGTTGGCCGTCCACTGAAGGACCCATGAACGCTCAATCATGTGGATCCCCACTGGAAGTTTCTTGCTTCTGCATCACTCCAAGCAAGCATTTAATACAAAATTGCCTGTTAAATAGGACTTCCCATTTATAGATCTCAGCTTTATTTCTTTATGAAATATCCGGCAACATATTCGCCACCATCTGATGAATAATTAAAACCAAATTACACTTGTCAGAAAAAAAAATGAACACACCCCATTACAAGAGAAGGGGAAAAAAATAATATTTAATTTCGTTCCCAAATGGTTTATGGCACGCTGTCCTCATTTGTGATATTTGGTGCTCTGTAGTGACTTGACATCATTATTCATTTTGGAGCTTTTCTACTCTATTTGTTTTGTGGAAGTGAGATCAAAGAAGGTGCCCGTTCATTTTAAGGGAATACATTATTAGTTTATCTAATACTTACCGAGTTGAAAAAAAAGATCTAAAAAAAATCCCCCGTGAGATGTCCTCGCCTTAATTAAATGGATGTATTATTGCTCGAGCTGGTATTAAGTCGGCTGATACTCATAGGGACGATTTTTTTTAAATGACATGATGCATTATTTATGGGGTCGTCTTGGTGATGAGCTTTGGAAAAGAAAAATTGTTGCAGAGAAGGAGGTGGTACCCCTTCCAAGAACTTTTCACTATTTTATTAGAAGGCGACTTGCTACCTTGGTGATCTGGGGGTAGAAACTGGGCCTCTAACACCCTCTTCTGCAGGATTTCGGTTTGAAAGAAAAGAGCACACAGGACCAGCTTGGTTTTTCCTGTCATTGGACTATTGCCGGCTCATAGAGAAGCCAGTTGTTTAATTTTCAGGCAGGACTGTGTACCCACAGAGAGGCTGGAGCTTCTATTTGTACTCCATTTTATTATTGTCAGAACTGATCAAATAAATCTGCCCGAGTGTGCGTGGGTGGGATGCATGTGGAAAGTGATTTTATTTTATTTTATTTTTTTGGCCCAGTAAGTCCCCAAACACGTGGCTGTCTTCATTTTGTTTTTCCTCTTGCATCTCCAGTACCTTGTACAACTTGCCACACAGATCACATGGACTCCGCTTATTACCCAGGCTTTGCTCCAACTGTTCAAATACAAAATCAAAAAGAGTTTTTCTTTTTCTCATTCCTTGTGCTTCTCCTTTCACTTTTCATGTGAAATCCCAACTGTATTTTGAAACCCTTCCGAACGGCACTTTCAGTGGATGGAAAACCCACCCTATATAAAAATCATCTCAGAGATGAGATCCGAAATGATCCTTCTGTTTTCTGCCGGATATCCTGAAACGGATCTGTAATTTTTTTTTTCCAGAAAACTCTTTCTTTTCAATTTCGTCTGCATGATATAATTCAGAAAACTAAAAGCATTTTTTTTGTTTTTTTTTTTTCCAGATTCACTCTTTGCTGACGGGCGAAACATCAGCAGAACCCACTTGGATGTTTTTGCAACGTTATGTAAAAAGAATAAAAATCCTTCACGCCGAGGTAAGGGGAAGAGTCCGTGTAAGTTCTGATGGGAAAGGAGCGAAGGTTTGTTAACCTTGGGTCTATCTTATAAATTCTTCTGTTTCCTGCTCTTACATGCATAATGAGAACTTTATCCTTGTCTCTCTGTGCCCCGAGGAGGATTTTTGAGATGCACCGATGTGAGATACACGGTGATAGGAAATAGGTCTGCAGTCACCAAACCAAAGGTTACCAAGCTTCTCCTCATAACCATCCCATCAGACCCAAGAAGACTTTGAACAGCACTTTCTTGTGATACTGTATGAGGTGGGGGTTAGACGTGGCTGCCCAAGACAGAAGACTTCCATGAGATAAAAGGTTTTCAGTTAAGAAGTGAGGCAGGCAGGCCAGAGCTGGTGTGGGGTACCATCATCAGGGACGCAGGCTCAGTCACACATACCCTTTGCTCCATGATGGCAAATGGATTTTTGGTATCCTAGTCAGATTCCAAGCAGTAAAGCAGAAATAAGGTGCAGTTATACCCTTAGGGGCAAGTCCCTAATATTGGTCATACCATCACCCTGATTAATCCTCCGTATCTGAGCTTAGTCACATGGTCACCTGGGGCTGCAGACTAGAAGATAAAGTCCTTATTCTTGCGGTCATGTGACCAACTAAAATTTTTGTCCTATGGAAGAAGAATTAGCAGCATTTCCCCCATTAATATATCCTGCATTAAAAGAAAAAAAGAAACTTTGCTGAGGAGGTTGTCAACTGCATAATTTTGCAGAAACTCATTAAAAAATGTGGTTTCTGCCCAATGCAGTGACACGGGCCTGTTATACTCACAGTTCAGGAGGCTGAGGCAGGAGGATCACGAGTTCAAAGCCAGCCTCAGCAATGGTGAGGCCCTAAGCAACTCAGTGAGACCCTGTCTCTAAATAAAATACAAAATAGGGCTGGGGATGTGGCTCAGTGGTCAAGTGCCCCTGAGTTCAATCCCTGGTACCCCCTCCCCACAAAAATGGGTTTTCTTCTGTTGCTTTAATGGCATTACCAAAGGGATGAATAAATACTCACTGAAGATGTACATGGATAGATTTTTTTTCCCTAAACATAAAATGTGACTAGCCATGAGACTGATTTTTTTTTAAAAATTTTAAGACGAACATACCCAACCATTCTTTTATGTATTCAAGAGTCACCATATACCATCTGAGCTAAGTCAGTATAGAGTTATTTTTCTTCTAGTGGCTGCTCGGATACAGCCCTTTTTCAAGGTATGATTTGGATGCGGCTTTGGATATGAATTTCAGGCTTAAGCTTCCAAAACACATAAGTAATCAATTGTGTTCACTACTAATTTTTCTTCTTAATCCCACTTTTTTTTTTTTTTGGTTATTTGGCTCTAATGGTTTTCTGACTCTTGCTAAAAAATCAAGTATACCTCCCAGGATGGAGATTTGGCTCCCTTGGAGGATTTTTGAATAAGAGCTATTAACTGTGATTGAGGATCCCATACATCCCAGACAAGAACCCTTCATGTTCCGGGATCAAATTAATTAAATGACTCATTTAGTGAGTGCTGTCATTGAAGAATTTGCAGTACCTCCTATGCCATCTGATTCGTTGGAAAAGAACAGCCTGGCTATTTTGAGTTTTAGAAAAGGGACACTCTTGGGGTCTTCTCAGAAGCAGTTCATTGGCTTGGCGGGGGACTTGTGGCTATCTAGAGTATAGGTTTTCCAGTATTAAAACCAAAGACTAAATTGGGAAAGTTGTGTCTACTGCTCTTCAACTATGAAGAAAGAGTGGTACCATCCAGTTTGTTTTCATAGAATTGGAAAGGGAAGTCAGTTAAGAATTAGACACCGGTATTGGCATGGATCTGTCTTGTCTCCAAGAAACAAAGATGGCACCAGGGGAATTTTCCGTTCAAGAAAGTGAAGAGCTTCTGATGAGTGAACTTTGTCTGCGTCTAAAAGATAGCATTCACCTCCTTCCTTGGCTGCTCGTGAGTGAAACACCACCATAGTGGGTTGAAATTTAGCTCGACAGCCACCGAAAGAACTGTTTTCTGAGACAGTCCTGCCATTTACCTAAGGAATAACTAGGTTCTCTCTGAATGGACCCATGTGGGTTTGCTTGGGAAAGAAGCATACATATCTCCTCTCTTCATAGGAAGGAGACTGTTTCAAACAGCCATTTTCTTTGCTAACAAAGAAATGCACACTGGAGACCAATCAGCAATTTCACAGCTGGCTTGTAAAATCCTGAAATGACGTATACGAATCAAAGCAGGAGAGATGCATTTGCAATGAAACGGATATTTGAATTGCATCCCAATTTCTAATAGGATATTGCTTCATAGTTGCAGGACATCATGAACATACCATGTCTGGTATGCACAGAAATTCCTGTCTCAGTCAGGACGCATGAACTTCCTTAGAAGTGTGAAACGGCAGGGTTGAGTAGCCTGTGCTAGTTTCTTCTGCTTGTAGGTGAGGAGAGGAAACCAGTTGGCTACTCACCTGTGATTAACCGGTTTCTCTACTGATGCACAAGATAGCTGAAATTCTCAGTTCCTCTGTGACAGTGACCAAGTAGGCATGTGTCTCAGTGTTTGACAGATTGGATGCCATTCCTGTGCAAAAGCTGAGCTATTGAGAGGAATAAATCCAGAGTAACCTTTTAGCGTTGTTGTGTCCCCCAATCCAGCATCCAATTGCAGGGTTGGATGGAAGTTTACATTTTGGGGGGGGGGTTCCGGGGATTGAACCACAGGTTCTGGGCACTGGACCACGGAACTATATCCCCAGCCCTGTTTTATATTTTATAAAATATAAAATATATATTTTATAAATATATAAAATTTTATAAATATATAAAAATATATATTTTTTTATATATTTATAAAATATATAAAATGTTGGGATGACAGGCATGTGCCACTGCACCCAGGGGAAGTTTATTTTTTAATCTATCTCTTATCCCTACCTTTCTTATTCCTTTTCCTCCCACTTTTGATGGTGGGGATTGAATCCCTGAGATACAGCTGCTGATTTTTTTTTTCATAAATATTTTATTTTTGTAGATTTTATTTTGAGACAGGGTCTTACTAAATTGCTGAGGGCCTCACTCAGTTGCTGAGGCTGTGCTCAAACCTGGAATCCTCCTACCTCAGCCTCCTGAGTCTGGGATTACAGGCGTGCACCATCATGCCTGGCAACTTTTCTCACTCTTAATGGAACATACTAGCCCGCTGCAGGGATATGAAGCACATCACTCCACAGGAATTGATCCTGAAAACGTGTGGACCAGGAGAGAAAGAACGGTCTATGCCTTAGGCTGGAGATGTTTGCCTGATGTATGTTAAGTACCCCTATCTGCTCCATAGACTTTGTGAGGCATTAAATAAAGCACAAATGTGCGTCTAAACCTGGATCATGGAACAACTATTTGAATGCACCTTCAATATTTTACTGTGTCGCTGTTCTGTAAAATGACAATAGTGTTACCCAGGTCTGTTTTATGGCCAGGGAGGGAGAGAGTACCCTTTCTTTTAACTTCATGCTTTGTCTTGAGTGAGCAAACCTATGTGTTTATTACGGATCAGGATTCAGCCTAGAAAGATACTGTTGAATATATAGTATTTCCATGGGACTTGGAATGAGAGTCTGATAAATTACACAGGGGACACATTTTTAGTCCAGAGAGGTCACATCTCAGTTACTGCCACTAAATGGCTAAGTTCCTTGGGCATAGGAATTGGACTCTCATTATGGAACCTAACAGAATTTGGGAAATTCAGGCTGTTGGGTGACAGTGTCAGTCTCTGCGAGTGGCTCTCTTGTGTGAATACAGTTCATCTTGTTAATGTGGTCTGTGTATCTATCAATGCACGAAAGTTAGAAAAGAACAATTCTTGGAAAATGCTGTCCTTGATGACATGTTCCGCCACCGCCTAGTTCTCTTTATCACCCACATGCATGCGAACAACGATTGTCTAAAGTACAATGCGTAGGATACAAAAAAACCACAATCTTTGGTATGTTTTACCCCTCAACCCTTTTTCAGTGCTAAGTGGCCTTGGTAGTAGAGCAGATGAGGTAGTTACTTAACCTGTGATTTACAGGTCTCTCCAACTGACCCACAAGGTAGCTGGACTCCTTAATTCCCCTGTGACGGGCATTGGCATGTGTGCAGTGTCCACACTGCCTCGAGAAATAAATCCAGACCGAATTCTCAGCATCAAGGTGTCTCCCCCCCACCCCATGCCAGCAAGGTTTTCAAAGGTGTGCCCTTCAAAGGAGAGAGAAAATAAATTGCACATTAAAAGAAGGAACACTCAGAGGGCTTTGTCTAATTAATGGTTAGTCTGGTAGTGATTGCACAAATTGGCTACATTCAGTTTCATCAGGGATGTGTCTGGTGTGTGGGCGGCAAGCTCACCGGTGAGTTCATCTATATTCTTGAAGTAAGAGGAGTGCTCCCGGATGGATTTCCAAAGTTTGACAATTCCACGGTCTGCATTTCAGCATCTCTATAAAAGGGCTCTTTGAGTCCACGCTGGGTGCTGGGTACTGATGAGCTCACCAGAGTAGGAATGACAGACAGGAAACGAAACAGTTTGAGTTCATCTCTTGGAAGAGCACCAAAGGATCAGTGTGTAGGTGGCCGTAAATATTGAGGATATTGATGTCACCCCTTGGAAATCAATTACGAGGGGTTGGGGAGATGGGGAATCAAATGAGGTCCTTCAGAAGAATTGCCCCTTTCTTCTATGGGGTATTGAAGTTGATTACACATGTCAGTGATATGATAAATTATATTAATGATACATCTGTTTATATTATATATCCTCTCTCATTTTGAAGTACAAAAGAGACCTGAAGGATTGTAATGTCTATTAACCTTATTAATTTTTTTTTAAACATAGCCAGGCATGGTAGCACTTTAACCCCAGGTGCTCAGGAGGCTGAGGCAGGAGGATCCCGAGTTCAATGCCAACCTCAGCCAAAGCAAGGCCCTAAGCAACTCCGTGAGACCCTGTCTCTAAATAAAATACAAAACGGGGCTGGGGAGGTGGCTCAGTGGTTGGGTGCCCTTGAGTTCAATCCCCAGTACACATCCCTCTCCCAAGAAAAAAGATTCCTAGTGAAAACGATAAGTGCTAGCCACAGTTAGCTCAGGTCTCTGGGATATGGCTGATTAATTCCCTTGGTTAGAAATCCCCAACTAGAGATGGGACCCTCTCAGAGTCCTAGTGATTCATCTTGATAATGTATGTCAGGACAGGTGGTGTGGGGTGGGAGGATATGGGGAGTATGGATGAATTAATCCAAATCCAAATGTCGGACCAGAAAAGCAACTTGAAGTACATTTCTTATTTACTCCATGGTTGGATTGGCATGTACTTCTTAGGGAGATGAAGGCAAGAACACAAGACTTACCTAAACCTTCTGTGTCTACATCATGTGTGTTGCCTGTTTATGGAAGTCAGGATAGTATTTGGTGGTGGAAGTGATTAATTATGAATTTATCAGCTGATGGCTTGCATATCAATGGTGGTGTACCGTCGTTACAGTGGGGTGAGCTCTCCATGTGGACAATTGGGTAAACCAGCATTTTTTTAAATCATGTCTTGTACACTATATGAACAAAGCCCAATATTACGTGAGGAATGCACCATTTATGTGATCTTAGGTCATGTCTATTAGGCGTTATCATATATATGCAACAATTTATTTTTTCTACACCACAGAGATATACTATTGAGAAAAACTCAGTCACTTGAAAGTGTTTCGTAATAACATCATAAACTTTTATTCTCTGCCATTTTCCTATTCTTTCCTCAAAGACTTCTACCCTCTTCTAAATTCGAGCGGTTGTTGACTATATGCAATGAATTCCATAATTATGTATCCTTTCACATATTTTTCCGATTAAAAAATTCATTGTGATCTGAGATATGCTAAATATTAGGTGAGCATGAAACCAGTAATAATTCTGACAAATGAAATTAACAGTTTTCAGAAGTATTCTGTTTTAACTGGGCACGGTGGCACATGCCTGTAATCCCAGTGGCCCAGGAGGCTGAGGCAGGAGGATCGTGAGTTCAAAGGCAGCCTCAGCAACTTGGCAAGACCCTAAGCAATTCAGTGAGACCCTGTCTCTAAGTAAAATACAAAATAGGGCTGGGGATGTAGCTCAGTGGTTGAGTGTCCTGAATTCAATCTCAAGTACCAAAAAAAAAAAAAAAGTATTGTGTTTTATACCTGTTATATAAACTTTTATATGTTAAAAATAAAAATCTAGGGGCTGGGGTTGTAGTTCAGTGGTAGAGCAATTGCCTAGCACATGCGAGGTCTTGGGTTGGAGCCTCAGCACCACATAAAAATAAATAAATAAACATTTTGTGTCCAATTACACCTAAAAAAATTAATATTAAAAAAATCTATCAGTATACAGAATATGCACAAATAAACATGTTAAGACCATATGTTTATATCATTTTAATATCTGTTATTATTTTGAATATTGGTTTTATTATCTCTCATCTATTATTTTTGCTTGACCCGTTATCTTTTAAAGATATTGTCAAGATTAACCAACTGAATGTTAATTATTTAGAAAGCAGGGGTCTTCCGTTTTTAAAATGCCCCCCATTGCAATCTCCTGACCCCTTGGTACCCCAAAGTCTCTTAAGCCTATGATGCACATCCTTGAATTTTTTCTCTTTTCCTGTTAGAGAAAGATTGTAACGGCGTATTGTTGGCAGGCTATCGGGCCAGGTTAAAAAGGAGCCAAAGTGCCCGTTGATTGATGTTTTAAATATTAAGGGAGTGACTTTAAAGCTAAAGCCCTCTGTGAACCGTGGTGGCTCTGTTCAAAGAGCCTTCTCCGGAGCTGAGCAAAGAGTCCCATACAACAGCCTGTTGAAAACCATAGAAAGGAGTGTCCTCTGTTCCTGGCTCTGTCTGCCATCAAACATTTGCCTTTCATCTCGTTGTTTTCTTTCTTTCTTTCTGTTCTCCTCCCCTGGCCAGGGTCCCCAGCTGGGGATTATTGTATACCTTTCGGGGACTTGTGTTGAATATCCCCGTGCATAATTGCACTTTCCCCTCCTGATTCCATGGAAGCAGAAATTCTCCTTCAAGCTCAACCTTAGGGAGGCTTCTTCGCCTTTCTCCTCCTCCTGGTTTACCCTCCTCTAACTTGGGAAATATTGATCATCCTCCACGGTGTGAGTGAGACGTACCCCGCCCGGCCCCTCTGTGCTCGCCTCCTCCTTGTGCAGAGACGCAGGGAGTTTAGCACAATGCTATTTATTGAATTTATCTGTCGATTCCCCCTTCCTGGCCTGACTGGCTAATTCAGGGGAATCGGCACAATACGAGAAGCACCACCCAGGATAACGGCGTAAGTGGTTTTTGAACAGAAAATTGTAAATCGAAAAGTAGGGACTTGAGAGGGGGAGAACCAGTGCCTTCAGAAGGTGGCGACTTTTTAAGTTTGGGCAGGACTTTCTAGCTGAATATGTCCACAGGTGGTGGTTTTGTAAATGGATTACGTAATCGGGTCTGTTGGGGGGGCAGTCCTGGGTTGGGGTCTCGGGGGTAGATCCAGTCCTAGGCCTGGCTGGGCTACTTAATAACATCTCATTAAATTTCTAAGAAGATAACACAGAAAATAAGAATGAGCGGCCAGATGGTAACATACACCTAGGAGACATTTGCAACCCAGGAAAAAAAGTGGGATCGAAAAAGAAATGGAAATCAAAATACGCTCGTTTTCTACAGAATACCTCCTAATACTCAAAATCTCGGGAGTAGTTCTCATTTGTGGCTTAGTCCCTGGAGTGGGCTCAGAATAGGCACGCCTGGTCTCCACATCTTAGGAATACCCACATTTCAGGTGGCCGCTGATCAGGTAGGAAAAAGAAAGTGACCTTCACGTTTGTAATCAGAGCTGAAAAAAAAAAAACAAAAAAACATCACTGGACTTTGTCCACCAAACTCAGCAACTATTGTTCTACCTGATCCTAGAAACCGCAGATCTCGAAATATAACAGGTTCAACATAAACGCTCTGGACAAAAGCAGTCGGCTCAGGTGCTGAAGCAGAAATATTGTCCATAACTGTACACCTAGGGAAGCTTCTGTTCTGTTCAAAGAACTTTAAAATGTCTTATAGCTTGGTAATTAAGAGAAACAAAATGAAGTCCATGGTTTTTGAATCCCAAGACTTCCATGCCTAACCCTGGAAAAGCTTCCTAATTTCTTTGTACCTTAGTTTTTTTTTTTTTTTTTTTCCCTTTGTGAAAATGTGCCTCCAACACTTCATTACCTAAGTAAGAACAAAGTCTAGAGTTTGGTAATAGAGTAAGCACTAGATCCACAGTTCCTACTTTGTTATTTATCCTAAAATAAATTCGTCCTTCCTCCTTAGTGGCTCTTATTCCGTGATTATTATTTAGTTAGGGACGGAAGGAAATGACTCTCCGTTGGATTTGCAGATGGGGCTCGAAAGAACACGCTCATCATGTTCAAAGCCAAATTGAGATCAGGGAATCGAAGGTGCAGCCCTGGCGTGTTGAACTTCTATATGAGCAGGGTGGCTGAGCCAAGTAGATTGCTCCTACTATCCATAAATAAAGAGAAACAGACAGCAGAGAAAAAAAACATCCAAATGAAATTATGCATGTAGCCCAGGATTAAGACATGGGGTGACAAGGTAGAACCCCAGACATAACTTTCTGATAAAGAGACAAAACACACAAAAGGGGATCAATTGACTGTTTTTGTTGGAAGCCAGGAGTCAGGAAGGGATTGCATGTTTTCTGCATAATGTAGGATGTAATGCATAACATCCACGTGCTCTCTGGTCAAGAAAGCACACGACCATCAGATTATGAGGAGGCACAGAGGATAGAAGCTCACAATGCACCTTGAAAACTTAGAAGCATGAGACCTTATGCAGAACTGCAGAACTGGTTTCTTCTGAAGGGTAGTGGCTGGAAAAGGCACTATATTTAAAGGGACCCAAGAAACAGAACCAGGTGCCACACTCGGTCCTGTAGTAGATACGTATTTTGTCAAACCAGATGAAAAAGATGTTTTTGAAAGAGTGTCTGATTTTTTGGGAAATGAGGTTTGCATAGAAAAAAATTAGCAGGATTCTCGTGAAAACATCCTTAGAAATTGCATTGCAGATTTTTTTTTAATGATCTGACAATATTCTTCTTCCTTGTTCCAATTTTCTTGAACTCAGGGATCACCGGGGAGCAATCAGCAGGTGCTTAGGAAGCGTAGGTATAAATCTAGCGCTCTTGACTAAGAGAATATTTCAAGAATCGTTGACCCTGATTGTTCGCAAAGGAATTGTTGTAAAAGCAAGAGTAGAAATCTGAGTTACTCATCCCTTCCCACCCTGTGTTCTTGTTTTCTTATCTTGTTTACACATTTTGGAGCCAACATGCAAAAATCTTCGTTGAGCTCTGAGCATGCAGAAGAAGAGAAGTGTTTCAAGGTGAAGTTCACCTGCAGGTGGTCTCATACTAGAAGCCAGACGCCTGTCCGCTGGGCTAGAGGGTCTTCAGCTGTGGACCTATTAAATGGATCATCCACAACCTTAGAGAACACCACCTGATAGAAGAGGGGAAAGCAGACTTCAGTATTTCCCAGGGAAAGATCCCAACTCTTTGTTACCAGCTTTCTTTTTTCAGTATTGAGAACTTCTGGATAGAGTTTGCTAGTTAAAGAGCCCCAGCTCCTGAAAAGTGGTTCTAAACAGCTTCAATGCTTTCAAGACTGGAAGTTCCTGACAGAAGCTGCATCATGGGAAGAATAACACATACGGTTTTTGTTCACATCACCTGGGGAAGGCACGTCACCCTGGCATCAGCCCCCAGCCGAGTCTCAGGGTGACAGAAGCAGCCGTTCAGAGGAGGCTCCTACCTGCTCTGTTAGTGAAAAGTCGAGATTCAGATGGCATTTTTGTCCTCACTCTTGACAGGTCTTGACATCCTGATGGGCAGAAACAGGAAGGCTTGCAAGCTAAGGGCTCACTGTGCCCTAACAAGCAAAGTCAGGCAAGACGTTCCTGGTCACATGGGAGATTTCCTAGCCTCATTTATTTATTTTTTTAAGCTTTAATCATCACAGTCTTCCTGTAATTGTCAGAGATGCCTTGACCGTCTTCTGATACCTTCTGGTCCATTCTTCGTAGGAAGACATGGTGAGGTCTTGACCACCTTGCTGGACTTCTTTGGTGTCTCAGTCTGCTTCTCCGGGAGGTAGGGATGAAGGTAGAACTTTGAGCTTTCCATACAGTGTACTTCGGAGCATAGTGACTATTCCCCTAACTCCTTCCTACAGCTACTCAGCATCCCAGTCCCCATGGACCACTTACTTAAGATACCCAGAGCGTCTTTGGGGACTAAGCGCTGTCATGCTCTCAAAGTGTATCCTGAGCTCTTTGTCCTGCCCACTGTCTTAATTATTCCTAAAGGAATAAGGCAATTTCAGAGGACTCCAAAGCTGTGTTTCTGGTGATGCCATCGCATACCAAAGGATGTGGCTTACTCTTCCCAATCCTTGATGCGTGTAAATAGCAGGGCTTCAAGGATCTGCTTGGAAAGGTTGGGTTCATTGTCCTGGCGGTTATTAGGTATCTTGTATTTCTTCTCACCTTTTTGTTTCTTTAATGTCACCTGTGTGAGCCACTTCATTTGTCCAGATGAATCTTTTTCTGCTTCTCTAGCGCCATCTTTGTTTATGGAGTTCAGCGTGGTTAATTGAAGTCAGTGTTGTAATATTTTTGACTAACTCTTTTTTGGCCAACGTCTGACTCTAAAACACAAGATTTCCGTGCATTTCAAATTTTAACAAGCCATCCGCATTTGAAATTCCACATTTCCCCAGTAGTCATTCCCTTTTTCCCCCCTTGCTCCATTTCTAAAATGGCTGTGGGAGATTTCGTTATTTTCCTATACATTTCCAGTTCATGTGTATTTTGATGCTGATAATGTGGATGTTTTATTGTCTAGCAGAGCACTGATAGAAATTTCATTTTATAGTTCATTTTCTCGTGAATGGCTGTTCTACGCAGTTTTCAGGTGATTGGCCTGAATTTTATGAGGCTAGTTAAAGGCAGCAAACATTTTTATCAATGATGACCAACACTTAACAAGGTGTTTTTCGCTCATTGGTGGTAGCTCTATTTTTTCTCTGAAGTGTTTTCCTAAAAATAAGAACACAGAAAATAACCACTATATTACACAGTCTGTAGTCTTTCAGGTTCTCTGGCATTGTGCCCAGCCAATCTGTGTCCTAACATGTCCTCCTTTATATTCTGCAGTATCTGTTGCTCTTTAAGGGCTTCATGCTATCATTTTTCCCCATGTTTTATGAATGATTTGGACACCATCGGCTGCCTGAAAGTCAACCAGTGATCTAAGAAAACCGAGCAAGATGAGGACACAGGATAAATATCAAGGAGTGAGAGAGTGGGTCCTGTGGTAGCTCCGTTCCTAGTTTACCGAGTGATCTCCATCCTGTTTCCAAAGTGGTTGTACTAATTTATAAGCAAAAGTTGGCTCTTCAAATGTAGGTCCTAGAATATTCTGAGATAGCTTCAAGCAGGGGTTGCTGTTCAACAGAATGGTAAATGTGTGTTTTGCCCAGAACCTGTGCACAAAGGTTGACAGTAGCATTCCCCTTGATGGCCACAACTCGAATGATCATCCACTGATGCATGGATCAACAAAACGTGGTGTATCCACACCACATGGAAAGTTATCCAGTCGTTAAAAGGAATGAAATTCTGCCACATACTACAACATGGGTGGACCTTGAAGATATCATACTTGGTGAAAGAAGCCAGGCACAATGGACCCCAGGGCGTTCGCCTTTATCTATATAAAATGTCCAGAGGACGAACAGGCATAGAAGCAAAGTGAATTTGGGGCTGCCAGATCCTAACGCAGAGGGAAATGGAGAATCATTGTTCAATGGATGGGGGTCTCTTTTGGCCACGATGGGAATGTTCTAATGTGGTGATACTTGAACGACTTTGCGAATCTACTTAAAAACACGCAAAAATGCTGACCTTACGTAGCCATCAGGGAGATGAAAATCAAAATTCTATTGAGTTTGTGTCTCACTCTAGTTAGGAGGGCAATCATCCAAAATAAAAATAATATTAGGAAATGTTGGTAACACTTGAAGATGGTCTACTTGGTGAATTTTATATGGTGCCAACTTTATGCAACAAAAAAATTTATAAAAAGAAATCATGTTAGTAAATAGAGGGTTTAAGATCAGAATCAAAAGAAGTTCTTGGCAGTTTTTTTGACACCAAGAAGAGCATCCAAAGTCTCAGTTTCGGGAAGATGGACATCCATGTTTATGGATGAGCGATTTTATAAATAATTCTGGGAATCTGTTTGGAAAAGGAACATGTAACACAATTCTGGATCATCCTCATTGAGTAGATGTTCCAATTTCCAGGACTGAATCTCCTCTCCCTCCAAATACAAGCTGGTCATTAGTCATGGTGCAGTGGAATCATGTTCTCCTAAAGGTGCCCCCAGAACACATTTGTACCGTGGGAATCAGGATACAGAAGAGACAGTAATGGATGATGTGTAGCTGAATTAAAAATAAGGAAGGATTTCATGAGAGGTTCCATCTGAACTTCTTAAAGGAGAAGCAACATGAGTGGGAAGAGCTTTTACTTTACCTCCACCCTCTTCTATCCAGAAAGGTTCGTCAGTTCTCCCGTGAGCCCAGTGGTCTGCCTGCTATGATTGAAAAGACCTTACGATGCTTATTTCTTGGCTCAGTTTACAAGATTCCATTTTTTCCTTCCCCTTCTGCATTCCTTTTCAAGGGAGCACATTAGAAACTGCCTGTTTTTTTTTTTTCTTTTTTAAATCTACAAAAGCTAAGAAAAACATATTCCCCTTTATAAATGTTTCATCAGTTCTCCGGAGGCCGGTGTGCTCTTTGCTCTTCTTGCTTGGCCTTGAAAATCTGCTTCTTGCTCACCTGGTTCATCTCTTGCTATTTGCCCAAGGAGATGGAGAACAAAAATAGCTAAACGTCGAAGGGTGTGCTGATCTTTTGCAAAAGGAAAGCAGAGAGGCAAATAGAGGAGGTGCTTCAAGAGGGGAAAAGAAGGATGATACCCAAAAGCTGGGAGTCCTGAACCTCAGAGATGATGCCGTCGTTAGGAACAGGACACAGAATTTTAAAAAATAAAGACATAAAGTAAAAATCATGCTGCAAAAGCACAGACCCAGTTAGATGATCTGCAAATAGGGTTTGCTTTTCCTCTGTACCATACGCATCAAGACTGAGCCTGCTGTCCCCTTTCCAGGTGGATTGACACTTTTGGGGATATTTTGTATCCTAATAGCTCTTAGAACCTTCTGGAAGGCCATGATGTTTTCAGAAGTCAGTTAACTGGTTTTCATGAATCAAGGGTACACAAACCTCCTCCGTATTGCTTCAAAGGAAACAAATTAATCTATAGGTGTCATTTCTTCTATGTTTTCATTAGTGCTTTAGTTGAACCTAATACTGGGGTTCATTGTGGCGGAGTCGTAGGTGCATGGAATATAATTGGCTCCACTCAGTCCCCAGTACTACTTCTTATCCTACCCTCCTTCCTGACTGTATTTCCATTTTTTGGTCTCTACTACTACTTTTTTCCTTCTGTTTATTGACTGCTTTTTACATGGGTGCTTTATAGATGTAACTAAAGGTGAAATAGCATCATTTGGTCAAGTTCATGGCACTTTTCCTCCATTCACGCCCCTCCTCCTCTATTCCCTTCCTTTACTCTAATGAACTCTCTTCTATCTTAAGGGGACCCCCTGCCTGTGTTTTTCCTTTAAAAAAAACAAAACAGTTTTATCTAGTTTTTTGCCAGCAAGAGACAACATTCGACCCTTGACTTTCTGGGTCTGGCTTATCTCACTTAGCAGGATGCTCTCCAGTCCCATCCATGGACCAGCAAATGCCCTCATCTTCTTGATGGCTGTGTAGAGCTCCATTGTGTCTATAGATCACAGCTTCTTTATTCATTCTTTGTTGATGGGCAACCAAACCGATCCCCTGACTGGGCTATTGTGAACTGGGCTGCTGTGACCATCGATGTGCCTTTATCACTATCTTATGCCGATTTTGGTTCTTTAGGATAAATATCAAGGAGTGAGAGAGAGGGTCCTGTGGTAGCTCCATTCCTAGTTTACTGAGTGATCTCCATCCTGTTTCCAAAGTGGTTGTACTGATTTATAAGCAAAAATTGTTTAACAAATCCTTACCAACATTTCCTATTATTATCTGTATATTTGATGATTGCCCTCCTTACTAGAGTGAGATGCAAATTCAATGGAATTTTGATTTTCCTCTCCCTGATGGCTAGGAAAGTTCAGCATTATTTTTTCCATATATTTGTTGGTCATTTGTATTTTTTTTTTCTTTTAGAAGAGTCTAATTCTTTTGCCCATTTATTAATTGGGTTATTTGTTTTTTGTTTTTTGTTTTTTTTCGTGTTAACTTTTTTGAGTTTTTATATATTCAGGGTATTACTCTCTGTTGCAGAAGTAGCCAGCAAACATCCTCTCCCCTTCTGTCTGTGGATTCTCTCTTCTTGTTTCCTTTACTCTGAAACTTTTTAATTTTATAAAATTGATACTTGACAAAGGTACCCCCCAAAATCTTAGAAAACAGATAAGCTTTTAAACAAATGTTACTAGAAGGAAGAATCTAGATCCCTGCCTTTTTCCTTGCACAATAATGAACTCAAGGTGGATCAAAGACTTAGGATCTAGACCAGCATCTTGGCAACTGCTAGAAGAAAATATAAGGTCAGCTCCAACATATTGGCAAAGGCACTGACTTCCTCAGGCAGAGTCCTGAAGTGTAAGAAATAAAACCAAGAATCAATAAGTGGGGTGACATCCAATCATAAGGTATCACTTCAAAATATTTGCAATCAAGAGTTAAGACAGGGGTCTGAAGTAGAATCTTATTACAATGTTATGCTCTGGAGGAATCTATTTACTTAGTTGTCGAAATGGAACTCCTGCAGTGGAGCTAAGAATTAAAAGATTCTAGCATCGTCTTGGAGGATGTTCATTTTTAAATTAAATTATTTCCAACAGTAGAGGAAGTGCCCAGTAAGTTATGAATACACAAAGAGGTATAAAAAATAATATTGAAACACATGTAATGATATGCACAATATTCCTGATATGGAAACACAAATGCATGCTATAGGAGATGATTAAATTAAAGCCATTCAATTTGTACCACTGAGGACTTGAAAAAAAATACACAAATGCTTCACTAACTGTCCCTATAGGGCAGGATGTAAGAGGATAGCCAGATGATCTAACATGAGATGCTGGCAATAAGAGGAAACATAAATCAGCACAAGTGAGGCGCTAAGCAACCCAGTGAGACCCTGTCTCTAAGTAAAATACAAAATAGGGCTGGGGAGGTGGCTCAGTGGTCGAGTGCCCCTGAGTTCAATCTCCAATACCCACCCTCCAAAAAAAAAAAGAAGAAGAAGAAACATAAAGAATAAAGATAAAAAATTAAAAGCGCTCAGTATACACAGAAATCATTTTCTTGCAACCAAGATGCAGTATGGTACGAAGAAGTGCTGGGAACTATTAATAGACACACCGTGATTGGCATTTGTAGTTGTTACATTAAGACCAAAGATAAAAGACTGCAGCTCGAATAGCAAATGCATACTTAAAAGCTCGTGATCAAGAATCTCTTAATCTGCAAAAAAAAAAAAAAAAGGAAAAAAAATTGAATAGGATTTAATTTGATGAATGGGTTGTTAACCAAAATAGTTTATCTGGTTCAATGACTGTCGGCAAATCTGTTTAATGACATTGCAGTTGTATATTATCCCATCACGCCGTAATTCCACTAATAACACATATTGAATTTTTTTTGTGTGTGTGAAATGGAAACATATAACATTACACTGGGGTATTGACGTTTCACACAGGGACCTTCTCCTTTCTTCCCCTGGGCTCCATCTCCCACACCTCTGTGTGAAAACTCAGTAACATAGCCAGTCACGGTGGCCTGTCTGCCTGTTGTCCCAGCCCTTGGGAGGCTGAAGGGGAATTTCTTAAATTGGAGGCTTGACTTGGCTACAGAGCCATACCCTGGATGCCAAAAGAAAAGCAGTAATCAAGTAGAGGTGACTAAGTGTGAGGTCTTCCTCAAATGCAAAAATGGATTTTTATAAAATTTGTTCTCTTTAGATGTACATGACAGTAGAGTGTATTCTGACCTATCATGCGTACATGGAGTATAACTTGTTCTAACTCTTTTTTATGTGAATAAGCCATTCTTATTTTTGGCTGAGTAATATTCCAAATTTTCTTTATCCATTCATCTGTTGAAGGGCATCTAGGATGGTTCCATAGTTTAGCTAGTATGGATTGAACGGCTATGAAAACTATAGTATGCTGATTTTAAGTCTTTGGGGTATAAACCAAGGAGGGGAATAACTGGGTCAAATAGGGGTTCTGTTCCAAGTTTTCTGAGGAATCTTTGTGTGTGTGTGTGTGTGTGTGTTGCCAGGATTGAACCCGGGGCGTTGGGCAGGTGAGCAAGCCCTCTACCAACTGAGCTATATCCCCAGCCAAGGAATCTCCAATTTGCTTTCCACAGTGGTAACACCAATTTCCAGTCCCACCAGCAATGCATGGGTGAACCTTTCCCCCCACATCTTCAACAACATTTATGGTTGCTTGTGTTCTTGATAATTGCTATTCTGACCTGAGTGAGATGGAATCTCACTGTAGTTTTAATTTGCATTTCTCTGATTGCTAGAGATGTGGAACATTTTTTCATATATTTGTTGACAGATCATATTTTGCCTTCTGAGAAGTCTCTGTTCAGTTCTTTTGTTCATTTATTGATTGGGTGACATGGGGTCTTTTTTTTTTTTTTGGTGTTAAGTTTCTTGGGTATGTTGGTGCATGCCTGTAATCCCACCAACAAGGCTGAGGCAGGAGGTTCACCAATTGGAGGCCAGCCTCAGTAATTTATCCAGACCCTGTCTCAAAATTTTAAAATAAATGAAAAGGGCTCATTTAGCTGAGTGAGAGAGCCCCTCTGGGTTCAGTCCCCACTGTGGCCAATAGGTAGGTAGGTAGGTGGTAGGTGGGTAGATAGGTAAAAGCTTTGTTTTTTTCCTAGTACTTTTTCCCCAAAAAAGTCCCTGTTCACTTTACGAAACAAGAAAAACTTAGATAAGCAAGAGTAAGCAAGTTGTTTTCTATAATTTCCTAAGAATCTATAGAATTATAGATTATCTCCAAGAGGTAATCACCAGTGCCATTTTGATGTTATCCAATCAGATATGTTTTTTCCTTTGCTTAAATAAACAAATAAATAGATTATTATGCACTTTTCAAAACTTTCAATGGGCTATCATTCACACTTAGTGTTGTAATATGAATATCTTCCATGTTAGGAGTTCTCTGTTATTTTAATTACCAAATGTTATCTCATCTGTAGATGTACATGATCTGTTTAACTACTCTTTTTTGGTTGTTTGTTTGTTTTGGTAGCAGGGATTACACACAGGAATTACACACTTAACCACTGAAGCCACATCCCTTATCCTTCCTATTTCTAACTTTTATTTTGAGACGGGATCTCACTAAGTTGCTTAGGGTCCCGCTAAACTGCTGAGGCTGGCCTTGAACTTGCCATCTTCCTGCCTCAGCCTCCTGAGCCGCTGGGACTACAGGTATGCACCACGATGTCTAACCCTAATCTCTCTTTCTCAAGAATGAATCCCTGAAGCAGAATTGCTGTATCAATGGAGGGTTAAGCCAGGTGTGGTGGCGCGTGACTGTGAACTCAGTGGCTCAGGAGGCTGAGACAGGAGGACTGGAAGTTCAGAGCCAGCCTCAGCAATTTAAAGAGGCCCTAAGCAACTTCACGAGAACTTGTCTCTAAATAAAATATAAAAAGGGGCTGTGGATGTGGCTCAGTGGTTAAGTGGCCCTGGGTTTAATCTCTTGTGCCAAAAAACAAAGTATTGATTTGGATGCTTTTAATGTATTAATAAAAATTTCCTTAAATAATGTTGGTACTAATTGACAGGTTGGTCTTCACTGAATTCGTTACATTAGTTACGTCTTTGCTGCTTGGGGTTGGCATTTGTTTATTTACCACTTTTATATGCAAAAAAGGTATTCTACTAGGAAGTTTGGCTTTTAAAAGTTAATGCCACATCTGTCTGCCTGCCTACATCTCTCGCTCTCTCCCTCCCTCTCTCTTTCTCTCTCTCTCTCTCTCTTTCTCTCTCTACACACACACACACACACACACACATGCACACACACAGCGCTTTTTAAAATACTGTACACTTACATTTTGAGGATGTGGGTAGACTGTACACCAGTTTCTTTATTGATTAGAAAGATAATAGATTTCTTTTCTTCATTTGTATTGTAATTAAATCAAAATATGGTGATACCTAGAAAGAAAATATTATGATTCCATCCCAAATGATTCTAATTACCTTAAAAATAGTTACTGGTGGCCTGGTACAGTGGTGCACACCTGTAATCCCAGCATCTCTGGAGGCTGAGGCAGGAGGATGACAAGTTTGAGGCCAGCCTCAGCACTATAGTAAGACTGCTGGCAATCTAGGGAGACCCTATCTCAAAAAAAACTCCCAAAAACACACACAAAAAAAAGACTGGGGATATAGCTCAGTGGTAAAACAAAACAACAAGAAACAAACAAAACAATAAAAATATTAAGGTTTATGATGCAATTAAAAAGGAGAAATATAGCATTTGTATTCTTCATAACTAACTTAAAATGGGTGATATCTCAAGTAGATAAGTCCTATAGTCAAAATACCCTACTAAGTAATGTAAGCATGAGATGTGTGACAGATGTCTTGGTAATAAAATCATTTATGTCAATAAGGGAGCATATTATTCATAGAAATTGGTGTGAGCTGAGACACTATGGAATTGCTGGGTACGTTGACACATGCCTGTAATCCCAGTGGCTCGGGAGGCTGAAGCAGGAGGATCGCAAGTTCAAGGCTGGCCTCAGCAACTTAGCGAGGCTCTAAGTAACTTACCAAGTCCCTGTCTCTACATAAAATATAATAGAGGGCTGGAGATGTGGCTCAGTGCTTAAGCACCCCTGGATTCAATCCCTGGTATCCCCAAAACAAACAAACAAAAATAATAAAAACTATGGAACTCTCTAAGGATACGGTGCAATGAAGTTTAGTTTTTCTCTCTGTGCCATCTTTGGAAGGGACACAGATGAACTAGAGAATTCTTATGTAGAGACAGGGTCTCACTGAGTTGCTGAGCACCTCGCTTTTGCTGAGGCTGGCTTTGAACTCGCAATCCTCCTGCCTCAGCCTCCTGAGCTGCTGGGATGATGGACATGCTTCCCCCCATGACCAGCTGAAAATACACTGTTTTTTGATTAGCACATTTGTAAACCCAAAGCTCTCCTGTGTGTGACATTTCCACTGACTTCGTGAACTTTAGTAAACTCCTTCCACTCATGTAGCCATGCCTGGATCCTAAAACAAGATGAAAACGTTCATATAAAAAAAAAATCACTTATTTTAAAATCATTGAGAATCAAGGTCCATTTTGATTAAGGCAGAGAGCAAATGGACAGCCGAATTAGAAAATAAATCAGAGTCGATGTTGGTAGAAATAAAGTGGAGTGGATGTGAAAGGAAACCAAGTGAGGGAACAAATTGCTCTGTGGGCAGATTAAAGAAGCCGGATCAGATTGGGACCCGCTGAGGTCTGCAACCGAGTTTCTCTCTGGAATGAAGTGAGCAGAGCCCTTCTAAAGTATAAAACAGAAAATAAGCCACAAGTGCCCATGTTATCCCAGCGGTGGAAGGGATCTCAGAGAAACAGGACTCTGGACATCAGACAGACAGACAGCAACTCATTTTATTGGCCGTGGGGAGCTAGAAAATATGGGAGAAGTACACAAATAAGAGAGTTAGAATGAGGTGCTTGTGAATGTTCATTCAATCATGCAGGGAAGACGTGGGCAGAACTGGAAATTCTAAGGACTGAAGCTCACCCAAGACTGTTTGCATAAGCAGTGAAGAGAGAGAGAGTGAGATTCAAGGTAGCAAGAAATATCTCAGGAGTGGAAATTTTGCAAATAGATCAATAAAATAGTTTCATCCCAATGCATGCTTCTCAGCTTCGGATTTCTGAGAAGCATCTGCGTAATATAAACTCATGAGGACCTTCATTACCATAAAGTGGTATATTTTGACTCCTAAGTGGTCTTCATTTATAAATTTATGAATTTATATAATACGATATTTAAGAGATATTTACAGTATAGATCACATGGGACATTTTTAGGTATCGATCTTACGGAGATGCAAAAAGTGAAGGGTCAGCGGACCTTTACCCTGAGCTCACCAACCTCCGACTTGACACGTGCATCATCAAGGGACCCAGGACGTCCATTCTTTCGGTTTGGTTTGATTTGGTTTAGTGTGTTGCCATCTGACCTCTGATCATAAGCACTAGCGGATCAGAGAAGTGAAACTGGCCAAAGAGGGTCAAGGGTGGCAGTGGAGAGGGACTTAACACGTATCCTGTCAGAAGTGATCTCTCAAGACAGGTAGATCTAGTACAGGTCAGAGCCACTGCAGGGGACAGGAGGAAGAGGCAGGAGTCCCAGCAGGGTCCTGTGTGCCCTGGGGAACTCCATCGAGTTAAGAGTTCCCTTTGCACTCCCTGACAACCACACACCATTTTTTTCTTTGGATATTGGGAATTGAACTCAGGGGCTCTCAACCACTGAGCCACCTCCCCAGCCCTTTTTTGTATTTTATTTAGAGACAGGGTCTCACTGAGTTGCTTAGCACCTCATCGTTGCTGAGGCTGGCTTTGAACTCGAGATCCTCCTTCCTCAGCCTCCTAAGTCGCTGGGATTATTCATTTGTATTCTTGATGATCCCCGTTTTGGCCTGGGGGGAGATGAAATCTCAGTGGCATTTTGATTGGCATTTCTCTGATTGCCAGCAAAGCAGACCAGCAAAGCAGA
The DNA here is from genome assembly GCF_001458135.2 of Marmota marmota marmota. Classification (NCBI taxonomy): domain Eukaryota; kingdom Metazoa; phylum Chordata; class Mammalia; order Rodentia; family Sciuridae; genus Marmota; species Marmota marmota. The sequence continues at coordinate 7,877,723 of NW_026000168.1, forward strand.
ACCTTTTTTTTCAATGTATTTGTTTCTTCTTTTGAATATCATGGTGTGCTATGATTTGAATTCCATTGCTCCAAATCATGTTTTGTGGAATTGGTGTTGGATCATGCTCATCTTTCCATAAATGCCTGCAGAATGCATACTTATTTTATATATTTAATCTTATTTATTTAGAGACAGGGCTTCACTGGGTTTATATATTGAGTGTTAATAACTTCCAGGGCTGCCATTTGGGGCGAAAAGCACGGCTTACTTTGGTGTAAGAAAATTTTTACATGATAGGAGGGAGAAAAACTATCTGGTGAGACTTAAGAAAGACAAGGAATCAGTGGTACAGTGAAGAGAATGAGAAGGTTCACGAAGAATGAATTTGTAGGTGTTGAACTAGAGCCGAGATGGTGGAAGAGGTAGCTGTGAGCAGATTTCAACCTTCAACTGTCTCAAAGGCGTGTGCCTTATGCTAAGGCAACAGGAAGCCGTTGAAGGGTTTGCAGAGTGTGAGATGATTCTGTGTCAGCAGCCAGGGTCTCCAGATGCTGCCAGAGACGAGCTTAAGAATTTTTATGACAATACAAATCTGATGAGAAGAAAATGCTCAATTTCCTTTGATTAGAAACACCAGGTCCAAGCTTTGAAGCATTTATTGTTGAAAGGACCAAACTTTCCTACGAAAACCCTCAAGAAATTAATGGAATACTGTTTTAGGACTTGGAACTGACTAATAAGTAAGCCTTACTTTTTTAAATTAAATTTCTCTTTTGCATTTAGTTACAGTTATTAAAAAGAATGGCACTATGGCTGGGCCCATTGGTACATGCCTGTAATTCCTGCTACTCTGGAGGCTGAGGCAGGAGGATCACAGGTTAGAGGCAATTTGGAGTGACTCAACAAAACCTTGTCTCAAAATAAAAATGGAAGAAAAGGCAGAGGATGTATCTCAGTGGAAGAGCATCTACCAAGCATGCAGAAGCTCTTGGATTTGATCCCCTGTTAAAAAAAATTTTAAAAAGGAACTATTTATGTGTTTTCTTTAACCTCACCACTTCACCATAACTATATGTTGAAAAAACTACCTCCCTAGTTATTGAGGTGTCTCAACCTGATTGTGCTATTGTGATGATTTTTACTCATTAGTGTTCCTGTGCTTGGATTTGAATATTTTTTTAATGTATCCTGATAGTGAACTATGTTAGAATTTTTTCAATGGCAGGAGTATATTTGAATAGCACATCTGTCTTCCCCAGTACTAAGTAGAACACGTAGTCATGCTACAAACTGCTCCTTAAACCTCATCTTACTGGGTTGGAGTAGGGTTGGGGTCAGAGTTTTCACACTGCTTAAAACTGTATCTACAAAACTGCAGTTGCATTTTAAAATAAAGAGAAAAATTTGGCACACAGGTATCCTAGCAGGGTAACCCTAATTATAATAGATCCCAATAAATTTCTCCTTTGAATATTTGAAATAAAAACAGGTGCACTAAGAAGATTCAAAATGAATTTTTAATTATGTTCAGATTGTTGAATGGCTGCTCAGCTTTTTTTAAAAAAATTTTTTGTTATAGTTGTTTTCAGTTTGGTTGTTTTGGTTTTTTCATACTGTGGAGTGATTCCAGAGGTGCTCAACCACGGGGCCACTCCCCAGCCCTATTTTGTATTTTATTTAGAGACAGGGTCTCACTGAGCTGCTTAGTGCCTCACTGTTGCTGAGGCTGGCTTTGAACTCTCGATCCTCCTGCCTCAGCGTCCTGAGCCGCTGGGATGACAGGCGTGGGCCACCGTGCCTGGCTTCTGTTTTGTGTTTGTTGTTATATCCACATTCACCGGAAAACAACAGCTACTACAAAATTGTGAAATATTCATAGACATCTTTATGATTATTCAGGTGTCCCTAGAATTCTTCTGGGCATAGAGGGATCTAATCTGTGTCCTCTACTTAGTACTAGGGACATAGACATGCTATTCAAATACAGTTTGTTTCAAACTGTAATGTTCTCAATGGTGTTTTTTGAAAGAGGGTAAAAATGGATTGCCTTGCGTCATTCACTGTTGACACCAGTGCCTCACGAGTGCCTGTTCCCTGTGGCATTCACAATGAGTGGCCCTTGGGTTGTCACCTCCATAGTGTGTATTCCTTGCTGCACGCCTGTGGGTGGCAGGCTACTTTGTCTTGTTTTCTTTCCTAGCTGTTACGTAGGTGCAGCCGTGTTAAATAGGCACATGGGTGGACTCAAGTCATTCTGCACCCCTTCCCAGTAGGACCTCCCCACACCACCCCAGAAAATCACTCTTCTGAATTCTTACCCTTAGAATATATATTTTTTCATGTTCTGGAATTTCACATCAATAGAAAAATATAGTATACATACTTTTAAAAATTTTAGTTGTAGATAGACCTTTATTTCACTCATTTATTTATATGTGGTGCTGAGAATCGAACCCAGTGCCTCACACATGCTAGGCAAGCACTCTACCACTGAGCCACCACCCCAGCCCTAATATTACATTTTGATGAGTGAGTGAGAAACATTTAGGGACAGTGCCAGATATAATGGTACTAACTCAATGGCTTCACCATTATTATAAAAAAAAGCAATATATTATTATTTAGTTATGGGGACTGTAATTACAGAGAGACAGAGTAGCAATTATTACTTGATTCATATCCTGGCTTTATCACTTCTCAGCTGTGTGACTTCAGGCAAGTTACTTGGTTTCTCTGTGTCTCAGTTTCCTCATCTGTACAGTAAGAAAAAAAAAATGTCATGCTGTTTCATAAGGTCATTGTCATAGTAAATGGGCCAATAGATTTCTTGGCACATGGTAAATCAATACACATGTTTAGACTGTTACTATTTGGGGCAGTAGTAATATTCTTCCATGTCTTTATTAAGATTCAAGTTCTTTAATGTAAGGAGAAGTAGTTTGTTTGAATATTTGCATTATAATACTTTGATAGAAATTTATTTTTTTGTTTTGTTTTTTATTGATTTTTTTTAAATCCACCACAGTGGAATGCATTACAATTCTTATTACACGTATAGAGCACCATTTTTCATATCATTTTATATAAAGTATGTTCACACCAATTCATGCCTTTAAACGTGTACTTGGTTTTTGCATTACAATTCTTATTACACACATATACCACAATTTTTTCATATCTCTGTTTGTATATAAAGTACGTTGACACCCGATTTTATCCAAGGACCTCGTTTACCTAAATACACTTTAAAAGGATAGACAGCCAGGCACGGTGGTGCACTCCTAGAATCCCAGCAGCTTGGGGGACTGGGACGAGGAGGATCCCAAGTTCAAGGTCAGTCTCAGGGATTTAGTAAGGCTCTAAGCCACTTTGTAAGATCCTGCCTCAAAATAAAATAAAATAAAATAAAAAAAGGTGGGAGGATATTGCTCAGTAGCAAAGTGCCCCTGGGTTCAACCTCAGTACCACCAAAAAAAAAAAAAAAAAAAGAAAGAAAAATGTAGGTGGCACTGTCAGCCTTGAATTTGTATCAGTTGTCTGTTTTCATGCCACAGAGTATAAAATTCAGGATCCTAAAACAAAAACCTCTTCCTTAGCTAACAATTCGGGAGTTGGCAGTTTGCGTGGACGCAGCTGATGCTGGGTTAGGCTCTTCCAGTGGGTTGACTTGTTGCTGTTAGAGGTGGTCTCCAAGATGTCCTTCTCTTAACTTGGTCTCTAACTGGTCTCCTCCAGTTACGGTAGGAAGAAGCCAGCTCTTGAAGCCTCATCTCAGATCTAGCACAGCCTTTCTTCTGCCTTGTTACCCAAAGCAAGGGAGAAGGCCAACCCAGGTTCTAGGACCTGAAGAAGGACAGCACCCAGGGCTCTGTGGACCTGCTCAGCCCCAGGGCACAGGGTGGGGAAGGAGAGTGTGTCTTCCACTGCAGGGAACAGGAACGGGTTCCTTGCAGAAAACCACCTTCCACCACTTAGGAGCAGGCTGTCTCTATTTAAGGGCATTAAAATTTGTCAGAAAAAGAGAGATGTCAAGACTTTCACTTACCATCATTTAAAAGTGATGAATATTTGAAGACTCTCAAGCAGAGACCACACTTAAATGGTGATGCTTGGGAAAACATGATCTGGCCCCAGATGCCTAGATTATTGCTAGCTTCCAGGACAGAGTGTGGTCCAATAGAAAAGGCAGCTGAGATATTACAGGACAAAGGGCAGAAGAAAAGTGAACCGGTCCCTAGATTACTGCACCTGACAGGACGTTACCACCCTTTACTGAAACAGAGAAACCTAATTCCAGTGCACTAGAAAATTGCATTTTAGGGAAAAATTGGTCTTTCAGCTTTTCTCAAAAAAAAAAAATCTTCAGTTTAGGACTCTAAAAGTTCTGTGAGTTTATTCTAAGTCATTTCACTTCTGTTTTCTTCCAAATAGAGCAGAGAGTTCAATGGAAGAAGTTTGGAAAAAATGGTGAGATTCTGAAACTTTTCTTCAGGCCTTTGATTGTAGGTATTATTTTAATTTGGAATGCAATGGATATCTGCAAATCTTGACTATCTTGAGATCCTCTAACCAAAAACTCATACCTCAATATAAATTTAGTGTTTAAGAGTCTCTTGAATTGCCAACCAAAATGTCTTTCGGTTGATTTGTGAGTGACATTTTTTTTTTTTCCTGGATTGGTACCTGTACTGTATTACCTGTTGGAAAACCCAGGGTGCTTTGCAGTTCACATCTGAAAAGAGCATCCAACAGATTTAGTTTTATTTTCATTTTTCTATTTCCATCCGTGGGATAGCACGTCATCTTTTCAAATCCTCCTGTGGCATGTTGCCAAACATCATTAAACATGTGGATGCTTTCACCATTACTTGGATAACTTCGGTGTCTTTGGAAGACAGTGTTGAGACTCTGTCGCTGCTTTATGTATGGCAAGCAGAGTTAGAAACTGGATGCTATCTTCTGATCTCTGCCTGCCCCGATAGACCTTTCTAGAAGTGCACCTGCCTGACAACCTCTGTCTGATTTAACCTTGCCTTCAGTTCCCCTGGCTCCCTTGAACTTTGTAAAGTGCTGTGTACCTTTCTTACTTGTTATTTTCTTTTATTTTCTGTCTACCTAGACTAGATTTCAGCTTGCTGGGATCAGGGGTGTTTGACCCCGTTGGTAGATGAACATTTTGCAGCTAGAACCCTGCGAGGCCCAGGGTTGACACTACATAGATACGGGTTGAATCTGAAATTAAGTGGACATATGAATGGAGTCAACGGATGCTTACAGGAGAATGTAATTAGGAACAAATCACCTTCAACTACACATCTCGCTTGATGTTTAAAAACAGTTGTAAAGGTATGATGTTAACTTGGTCGGGGCTTGGTGTCATCTTGTCAATCAAATTAAAATCCAGTCTTAACATTTGTCTTAAAATTTAACTGGCTTATTTTAAACATGCTTTTCTCCTCCTAGTTATAATTAGTGAATCAGAATTAATACCTGTATGTTAATTTTTTAAGCACAAAATATATATTGATCAGCTTAACTAATTATCTTATCAACCCTGCATTTTCAGACCATACATAACATTCGGTGTATATCAAAATACCTTGGCAATAAATGGAAATCTAAAATTTTTTCTCCCTTCACCCACTACTCTCTTTTACTTTTTCTATCTCATGGTCCATTTCACTTTCCTTTTCTCTCATAAAAATTAATAAAGTCCGGGCACATTAGCACACACGTGTCCTCTCAGCAACTCAGGAGGCTGAGGCAGGAGGATTGCAAGTTTGAGGCCAGCTTCAGTGACTTAGAGATGCTCTAAGCACCTTAGTGAGACTGTGTCTCAAAATAAAATATAAAAAGGGCTGGGGATGGGGCTCAGTGGTAGAGCGCCCCTGAGTTCAATCCCTGGGATCAAAAAATATTAATAAAGGATGAGTTTCAAATTCTTTGACATTTATATTAAAAATTTAATACCATTTCTACAGGGTGGGGGGAGAGCATATGACTAAATTTGGAACAGCATATTCGTGTAGAAAATGCATATTTGATAGATTTTTGCTTAATGACTATCGTAGCCACAGGCGAATGTTCACTTTGAAGCTGGACAGTACAATTAGCCATCTTATTTACGACTCCCCTTCTCTTTCCATTTAACCCAGAAATGGAATCAGAACATATTGAGCCAGTGAGCACCTTGCCCATTTGGGGGGCTTTCAATCAGACTTGTTTGCCTTGCTGGGAGGTAGGAACTGAGGACATGATGGTTTTCAAAATATCCGTGATTATTTCTTTAATCTGGATTTGCACTAAGCCAACCTTGCTACGTCCTTGACCCTTCTTTGAATCCACTGAACATGGAACTCTCTAAATGCACCAAAATTCTGTGACATTAAATGTGAACTGTGTGATAGTCACAGTGAGGTCTCAGATGCGCACAGATGTATTTTTAGTTTCCGTTACTGAATAGAATAAAAAAAAAAAAAACACTCTGCGAGCAAACACTAATTACTCCTGAGATGGGAAGGAAAACAGAAATCCATATCAATTTAGATTATTATGGTCCACCCTGTGTCTGTTCATGAATAATCCGTTCTGGCTCTTTATTAAGCTATAAATACATTTTAATAAATCTGGTTGACATTTAGGTATTTTATTAAACACCATCAATGCCAGAGAAAATTGAATTAAGAAAGCTCGTAATATGCTTTACTAGTAGTAAAAATTTAAAAAAAAAAGTGGCTGTAAATGGTTTTTCTGTATAACAAGAATAAATCTGTTCCCAGACCAAAGAATAATGTTCATTATTATTATGTGTTTTTTTTTAAGGCCAGAGGACCTGACCTTTTTATTTATTTTATTTTACTTTGCTGAGAGCTGGTGTTTAACAGCTTCATCTGATGTTTTATTTCTTTTGATTGGTAAGAAATTTAATTATCCACCTTGGGCGGAAGTCACTGAGAACCTAGCAAAGTCCTCTTAAGTGAGGTCTCGGCTGCAGAGACTGAGATACACAGGTTGACACAGCACCCCTGTCGGGTTGAGTCTGGCGTCCACTAGGGACATCTGCATTTGTTGGATGTGCACCTTAAGTCCCCAAACTTGTCACTCAGACCCGCCTTGCCAGACTTTGGAAAGCATGGGTAAATACCTCTGAACCATATGATGAATGCATTTTTAAATGAACTCCTGGTTTCTACAGCTTAGCAATCTCCTTGACAGCAATCATCAAGGACATCAATCCGTACAGTCTGAAACGGACGAGAGGGGATATAATTGGTGCCACCAATTTATTAGTCATAAATGACGTGGGTGCGCCTTCCCTCTAAATTGGAACCGAGTTCATGCCTACTTCTGTTTCTTCTGGACAGAGATTTTATCGAGCCGTTAGGTAAGAAAGGGGGCGCTCTTCATGTTGACTTCATAAACCTTTGAATTGTTTGGATCCGCGTTGGATATATAATTTGAAAATAAATGAGGGTTGTGAGAAAATCTGCCGTTTGAGCTGATTCACGTACTTGAAAGCCACAGTGGCACTTATTTTAGGAACCCTGTTGCACTCTCTCAGATGAATTCCCCTGTCTGGATATTTGCAAGATCCTTAGCCATAGCTTCTATTTTAACCGAGGGTTTGTTCACCTCCATCATTTTCTCAAAGTGCATGAGAAACAAAGAGCCCACTATTTTTGGTCCACTCAAAATGCAGAGGTAAGGTTTTGGTCTCTGTCCCATGAGGAGGAACATGCAGTGATTTGATGTCTCATGCAAAAATATATTAATCCTTCCAAAGTTTCATCTATGCCAGATAAGCCGTGTCCCATCACCTGCAAAATTTTTTTTTGCAAAGAAATTAAATTATGCCAACCTTGGCTAAGTAATATTCAAACTCCCAACAGATATAGATTATATATTCATAGGTGAGATGCACCGTGGTCTTCAATCCTTATGTCTTTGATTCAGCTACTCAAAAGACTGGTATCAAGAAAGGACCATTGGAACAAATGATCTGTTCGTCATTTGATTGTATTTGTTCATCATTACATTGTATTTGACATTTGGGAGCCCATCAGCAAAGTAGGAAATTTCTCTTTCAAAGTATTTAGAACTTCAGATTCATATGGCTCTTCATTTCGTCCTTCTCACCAAATTAAATTCTTTGCTGAATGTCTGATGCAATTATCCTGCACCACACCTATAATGCCCAATTTTCTGTTACCCATGTCTCTGCGTATGTTTAGAAAAGTTAAATTAATTGCACGTTATGAATACACACTGCCCAATCTCCGTTGGATTATCCATCTACACTGTTTATGTTCCGCAAAACGTTTTCATAGCCAGATTCTGCGAGGGCTCTCCTGAGTTTTATATGATCTTTGACATTGATTAGGATAAAGGATGAGCAAAGGGAGAGAAGGGAATGTCCCATCACTTAACGAACAAGACACTTAACATCTTCTCGCTTGAGTTCACAGCATAATTTAGATGAAACACTGTTGGACTTGGTAATTAGGAAAATAATAAAGGCAAAGTGGTGTCTTGATCGCACTATGTGATCTGACCCAACAAATACTGTGGCTGACCATACCATCCATTCCCAGTGTGGGTACTTAGCCAGTGAGGAAATAGAGATGCTGTCCCTCTTGTCATCTCTGGTACGGATGGAGACCCTGGCCTCTCTATCTAGCAATCTGGCAAGAAGGAATCTTCAGAAAACATCAAATATGTTATTTTTTTTTCAAAAATTGGTTAACCAAGGGAGAGAAAATTATGCACCTATTTATTTATGCATAAAGAGCTACTAGGGGCGTGTACCTGAGATTCTGAAGACATTAGCAGACTACTCAGGAAAGCGTGAGGAGATGTTTTTCTCTCCCTGTGGCAGGTTGGATTTGGAGAACCATTTGCCTAAGCAAGTGTGGCTGCTGTTTTTGAAGTCATTGTCTATTCAGAGCTGTGAGTTGTTTTCAAATTCTGACAATTGCAAAGTTCCTGTTGGGAAGGGGCAGAATTATCCTGAGGATCCCAGATACCAGTACTGGAAATTTCTGGTTCTGCTTGAGCCTGGGTATCAGCAGCCCAGCAGAGTGGAAGGGGGGACTGTAGAGTCAGTTAGGAAATGCACACCCCATCCCAAGGAAGCAGGTGTATCTGACAACAGAGAGGATCCACCCCTACCCCCCACCACCAGGGAATTCATTAAAAGGTATTTCATGACATATTTGCTATAATCACGTCTCTGTGACGTGTATTATTTTTCTTTCTTATTTTTTTTGGGGGGGTCTTATATGTGTTAATTTGCTTACTGTTTCATATCAATTTTGTTGGTAAAGTTTGAAATAATGAATCCCACCAGTTCCTAGATACATTTTCTTTGTTTTGCTCAATGAATATCCTGCTTTCCAAATCTTGGATTTTTCTGGAATTTTTTCCCCCTCTTTATGAAGGCTAATCCTCAGATTTCACTGATCCTTTCATGAAAAGAAAAAAAATGGGTGGACTAGGGGTACCAGGGATTGAACTCAGGGGCACTTGACCACTGAGCTACCTCCTCAGCCCTATTTAGTATTTTATTTAGAGACAGGGTCTCACTGAGTGGCTTAGGGCTGCACTAAGTTGCTGAGGCTGGCTTTGAACTTGCAATCCTCCTGCCTCAGCCTCCTGAGCTGCTGGGATTACAGGTGTGCACTAATGTGCCCGGCTTCATAAAAATATTTTATGAATTATTTTTAAATTGGATTAGGCATATGCCTGTTTAGGAGTATGTGACCCTGTAGTTCTTGGTATAGTGAGTCATGGCTTAGCCTGCCATGGAGATTCAGCTGTGTTCTACAATCTGTGGGTATTCCATTCCTTCTCCTGGATGAACTGAATTCCTTTGTGTGAATATACAACATGTTGTTTATTCATTCATCTTTGCATAGATTTGGGGTTTATTTTATTTTTTGAACTCTGCTGCACAGTACTGCTGTGACTAGCAGTGTGTACATTTTAGCATGCACACATGTTTTCATTTCTCCTTGGTGACCTAGAAGTGCAGTTGCTGGATCCCATGATTAGCTATATGATAAGTTTTGGGGGAGTGGCCAGTGAAACTCTTTGACCCCGGGACTGTAATTTTTTTTGTTTTTTTTGGTACCAGGGATTGAACCCAGGGGTGCTTCACCACTGAGCCACATCCCTACCCTTTTTATTTTTTTAGAGACATGATCTCACTAAGTTGCTTATGGCCTCGCCAAGTTGCTAAGTCTGACCTCAAACTTGTGATCCTCTGGCCTCAGCCTCCCAAGACACTGGAGGCTGTAACATTTTTATATGCCTGCCTTCGATGTACAGGATTCTTACTTCTTCGCTTCCTGTCAATCTTGTTGTTGCTTGGGGCTTCTGTTCTTGTCTTTCTTTTCATTTTTTTTAACTGTAGCACTTCTAGTGAAGGTGAAGAACTTCTCATTATGGTTTTAATCAGCATTTTCCTAGCCATTAATGATCAGAACATCTTTTCATGAACTTGGCCATTTATTGAGCTTCTTTGGAGAAGTCTCTATTCAAGTCCTTTACCCCTTTTTAAACTGGGTCATTTGACATAATCTAATTGTAAGAACTCTAAAAATGTGCTGGATATATGTAGATATGAAGTTTAATTTCTCTGATGTTATTCTTTTTTCAAATTTTTTTTTTACTTAGTTGGAGCCCCTTACATTCCTGTGTAAATTTTAGGACAAGCTTTTTAATGTCTTTATAATAAATCCACATGGATTTTTTTTTACAGGAATTGCTTAGACTACGTAGATCAATTTATGAGTATTTCTATCTTAACAATATTACGATTTTCAGTCCATGAATGTGGCATAGTTTTACTTTTATTTCAGTCTTCTTTAATTTCTTCCAAAAGTTTTTTTTTTATTATTTTTAATGCACAAATCTTAATCTGTTATTTTTATTCCTAAGTATTTTATTCTTCTCAATGCTATCTTAAATGAAATTTTTTTCTTAATATTGGATTTGGAGTTTTCCTTGCTAGTGTATTGAAAAACAAGTGATTTCATATATTGTTGTTATATCTTATCACTTTGGTGAAGTTGCTTATTCAATCAGAGTTTTCTGTTGATTCCACTGGATTTTTCTATATAGATTATGTCATTTCCATATTGAAATAATTTTACTGCCTCTTTTCCTATACGGAAATATTTTATTTCATTTTCTTGACTAATTGCTTTTGACTAGAACTTCCCTTGCAATATCAGATGGATTTAGCATGTGGTGTGTTTGTGTGTGTGTGTGTGTGTGTGTGTGTGTATTTTGGTCTTGTGAGGAAACTTTGCACCCTTTTACAAATATGTAAATTTGCTTTCAGATTTTCATAGATACTTTTATGTGTGTGTGTGTGTGTGTGTGTGGTGCTGGGGATTGAACCCAGGGCCTTTGCATGTGAGACAAGCACTCTACCAACTGAGCCACATTCCCAGCCCCAGGAGAATTTATTTTTGAGAATTTTTGTGTCAGTTTCTCTTGTGTCTGGTTTAGGTATTCAGGGTCAAAAGGGTCCATAGAAAGAGTTTGGAAGAGTTTCTCCTTGTCTATGTTTTGGAACATTTCATTGCACATAGGAAAGAACTCATCAGCTATGTCTTGTAGATGTAGGCTTTCTCTTGGAATTCACTGGTCTTATTTGCTGTAGTCTGACTTAGATTTTTCTACTTCTCCTTGACTCAGTTTTAGTAGTTGGTGTTGTTTGAGGAGGTGTTGCATTTCATCTAACTTTTATCTAATTTGTTGATTAATAGTAATCCACAACATGGCTTTATAATTTTTTTTAAAAAAGATTTCCATCTGTTCAGTTTTAATTTCTACTCTTTTATTGTTGATTTTAGGAATTCAAAAGCTCTTCGTGTTTTTTCTTGTCGAGCTCAGCAGAAGTATTTCCTGCTTCATAGATATTTTAGTAGATCCACTTTTGCAAATTATTCCATGACTTAGAAAGGGAAGGAACCCTCCCAGACTCCTTCTGTGAAGCTAGGATCACCCCAATACCAGGACCAGATAAAGACACGACAAGGAAACAAAACTGCATACTGATTCCTGAGGCACATAGATGCCAAAAGTCTTTTATAAAGTATTAGCAAAACCCCATTCAGAAACACATTAAGAAGATTGTGCATCACGATCAAGTGGGTTTCCTCCCAGGGGTGCAAATTTGATTCGAGATATGCTAAATCAGCCAATGCAATTCACCCCATAAACAGATTGGAGGACAAAGATCACATGATCATCTTAACAGATGCAGAAAAAGCCTTTGACAAAATCCACCTCCCATTCATGTTAAAAACACTGAAGAATCTAGGGATAGAAAGAAAGTCCCTCAATATCATAAAGGCTATATATGACAAGCCCAAGGCCAGCATCATAATGAATGGGGATAAAAAAGAAAGCATTTTCTTTAAAATAAGGACCATGATAAGGATGTCCACTCTGACTACTCCTATTCCATATAGATCTTCAATATAGATCTTGAAACTTTAGCCAAAGCAATCAGGAAAGAGAAGGAAATTTAAGAGATACAGAGAAGAAAATAAGAAGTTAAAGTGTTGCTTTTTATTCATGATTCTCTACCTAGAGGATCCAAAAAACTACACCAAAAAACTTCTAGAGCTGATTTTAAAAATCAGCAAAGTAGCAGGATACAGAATCAACTTTGAAAAGTCAGTAGCTTTCTTATACACCTGTGATGAGTCGGCTCAGAAAGAAGTCAAGAAAACAACACTGACAATATTATCAAAAAAGTAAAGTAAAATACTTAGGAGTAAATATAACTAAGGAAGTGAAAGATATCTACAGTGAAAGTTATAAAACACTGAAGGAAGAAATTAAGACCTCAGAAGACGGAAAGATGTTCCATATTTTTGTACAGACAGATTTCATATCACAATGACCAGACCACCAAAAGCAGTTCACAGATTCCATATAATCCCCATCAAAATACTAATTTCATTCTTCACAAAAATGGAACATATATGTGGAAGAGTAAAAGACCTTGAAGCGTCAAAGAAATCCTCACAACAAGAAAACAGCTGGAGGTATCACAATACTCGATCTCTAATTATCCTACAAAGCCAGGTGACAAAAATAGCATGGTGTTGGCATAAAAAACAGATATAAAGACCAATGACATAAAATAGAAGACACCAAGACAAATCTACATAAATAGAGTCATATGGTCCTTCATAAAGGTGCCCAAAGCACACATTGGAGAAAAGAGAGCCTTTTAAAGAATGCTGGGAAAACAGGATATTCATATGTAGAGAGAATGAAACTAGATTCCCCTCTCTCATTCTGCACAGAAATGAACTCAACGTGGATCAAAGTTGTAGGAATTAGACCAGGAACAGTGAAACCATTAGACTTAAACGTATATCCAACCCTCCAGCACATTTGCATAGGTACCAACTCCCTTGACAAAACCCCTAAAGCTCATGTGATAAAATTAGGAATCAATAAGTGAGATGGTATCAAATTAAAGAGATTCTGCACAGCAAAGGAAACAAGAACATGAAGAGAGAGATTATAGAATGGGAGAAAAATCTTTGCCTGCTACACTTTTGACGGGGGATTAATATCTATAATATATAAAGAACACACACACACACACATACAAATACACAAAAGATACACCAAAAGAAAAAACAATCTGATGACCTACTCAGTAAATAAGCAAAATATCTAAATCAACACTTCTTGAAAGAATAAATACAGATGGCCAACAAATAGATGAAGACATACGCAACATCCTTAGCAATCAGGGAGATTCAAATCAAATCTACACTAGATTTTAATAGCACCCCACTTAGAATAGCCGTCAGTGAGAATTCAAATATTGATGCTTTCCATGGAGAATGTGGGTAAAAGGTGCACTCATACATTATTGGTGGGAAATTAATACAAATTAGTACAACCACGTGGGAAAGCAACGTGGCGATTCCTCCAAAGACAAGGAATGGAACCACCCTATGACCCAGGTATCCCATTCCTTGATGTGGGATTAAAAAAATAAATAAACGGAAGACCAGCAGAGTACAGGAAGGGAGGTAGGGGAGGAGGGAAGTAGGGACTTATGGGGGAAAGATTGAAATGGAGAAAACTAAGTTATATACATTTATGAATATGTTGAAATGAGCCCTATTATGCATAAATATCATGCATTAAATTTTTAAAAAAATCCATATTGAATTTCATGGATCTGATATGTTGTTGTTTTTTTTTTTATTCTCAGTTCAATCAATTTTCTCTCCAATCTTAATATTTTCTTTCTACTTCTAATGTTAGGTTTAGTTTACTCTTTTTTTTCCCCCCGAATCTTAAAGTCCAAAGTTGTGTTTTTTATTTTGATTTTAAATCTTTTTTTTTTTTTTAATGTGGTGCTGGGGGTTGAACCCAGGGCCTTGTGCATGTGAGACAAACACTCTATCAGTTGAGTATATCCCCAGCCATTCATTTGAAATCTCTGTTTGTCAATGTAATTTTTACAGGTATGCATTTCTCTCCAAACACTGATTTAGGTACATTCCATAAGGTTGGGTGTATTTTGTCACTGTTTTTAATCATCTCAAATAAATTCACTTTTTATTTATTTATGAATAAATTATTTGTTATATATCTGTTATTGTTGTTATATTATTGCTATAATAATGCTTGTTATTACTATACCAGTATCATTATTTGACAATAGGGAGTGAACCCAAGGCTTTACCACTAAGCCATATCCCCAGCCCTCTTTTCTTTTTATTTTGATACAGGGTCTCCCTGAGTGGCTTAGAATCTTGCTTAGGTGCTGACGCTGGCCTTGAACTTGCAACCCTTCTGCCTCAGCCTCTCCAGTCACTGAACTCACAGATGTCGCCACCATGCCCAGCTTTATGGATAGATGATTCCGTCTCCTTATATTTTCTGGTTTCCCAAATTTGCTTGTAATTTTTGACTTTTAACATAAGTTGATTGTGATCAAAAACATGATTTTTAGCATGTCCAGTCATTTAGATTCATTGAAGCTGTGTATATTTTATATACACATATAGATATGATGTTTTATCATATATAATGAAAATTTTAACACATATATGAATGTCATATAATTACATATTTAAATTATAAATATGTATGAAAATCTATACATACAAAAATTACATTCATATATATGAATAAAACATTTTATATTCTAATGAGTTCTATTACATATATATAAAACTTTTCATACTATATGTAAAAATTTTCTAATATAGAGTGACGTACATTACACTTGAGAAATATTTTCTTAAGCTCTTTTTTTTTATTTTTTTTCTTTTTTCTTTTTCAATTTTTATTGTTGGTTGTTCAAAACATCACATAGTTCTTGATATATCATATTTCACACTTTGATTCAAGTGGGTTATGAACTCCCATTTTTACCCCGTATACAGATTGCAGAATCACATCAGTTACACATCCATTAAGCTCTTGAGTGGAATGTTTGAATGCTATTTGGAGTCGAATGTTCCATAATATATGTTGTTATTCTTATTTATTTATTTATTTATTTATTTATTGGAACCAGGGATTAAACACAAGAGCATTTAACCACTGAGTCATATCCCCAACCCTTTTAAAAATATTTTATTTAGAGAAAGAGTCTCACTGAGTTCCTTGGGGCCTTGCTAAATTACCGAAACTGGCTTTAAATTTGGAATCCTTCTGCCTCAGCCTCCTGAGCCAGTGGGATTACAGGTGTGCACCACCGTGCCTGACTTCTTGTTCTAATTTTTTTATAGTGTTTTGCAATCTTCTGTATCCTTGTTGATGTGTCCATTTTTCTTCCCACCATTGAAAGTGGGGTGTTGAAGTTTTCAACCGTTATTGAAATCTATGTTTCTCCTTTTACATCTCAATTTTCCATTGTGTGTTTTAGGTCTTTGTTGTTAGGTGCATCTAAGTTTATAAGTACTACATTTTCCTAGTGCACGGATTTCATCTTTCCATCTTTTCACGTTCAGCCTATTTCTGGCTTTGAACATAAAATGTTTCCTTATAAACAGCACACAGTCGAAGTATGTCTCTTTATGGTTCATTCCACCAATACTTAGCTATTTGCAGTGTTTCCATATTCACCTTGAAGGCGATGGCTGCAGAGATTGTATTTATGTAAAAAATGGTGCTTTTGTTTGTGACTCTCCATTCTCATTGAAATCCCTACAGTCCAGGTCTTCACCTGGGAGGGGATTGACTAGACCTGTCCTGTCACATTGGGGTAATTGTTGCCATTTCAGACTGGAGTGGTAGTAGTGCCGCATCTTGCAATATAGCCATAGCAATCAGCATTTTTTGATTTTTTTGAAATGCCTCCATTTTTAAATGCTAGCTTCTGTCTTGGTCCATCTTCTGCTGTTTAGCAGACAATGACAGACTGGCTAGTTCATAACCCCAAATTACTTTCTGTCTCCCAGTTCTGGAATCTGTCGAGGACGATGTCTGTCCAGGGTCTTCTCAGTGCAGGATAACATGGGGGAGAACAGAATATGGCCCCAGGAGACAGGAGAGGGGAGGAGCCACGGATAGCCAGGGAGGCTAGACATGTTTTATAGGAACTCATTTCCATGGTAACAGCACTAACACACTCCTACCTAATCACCTCTCTCCGAGGCCTCATGTCCTGGTATGTTACTGACACAGTGACAGGTGAACTTCAGCCTGTGTTTTAGAGAGGCATTCAAACCATATCCTCACCTATTCCAGAATTTTTAAAACACCAACCTGGATTGAACATGCGATCTCTAATAGGCACCTGAGTCAGTGAGAAAGCATTCACCACCTGTTTTCCCCACGTGGCTGGTCTTGGGACCAGCTCAAGATTAGTGTGTTTGCTCTCCTATGCTGTTTTACCACCCTTCCTTAAATCCTCCCCATTTGTAAAATGCTGGGAAGTAGCCCTGGGTGAAAATCTACTGGCATCCAATAAATAATTTACAGTCTGCCAATGACGTTCACGTCACTGAGACTCTTCATTACAACTAACTCAGTTTAGCTGTCTGGTAGAATATCCGACTCCAGTCAAATATCCCCAAGTGCGTCTACAAATTAGAATTGGATAAAACAAAGGCATGAATGAATAACATGTTGTCTCAATGGGAATTCCTATAAGGGGAAACCAGCCGGTTGGGACAACACTTCAGTGACTTAAGTTTTGTCTCCCAGCTAAGGCCCTGGGTGCTTTCCAAACTTGGACTCTTAGATAGACGCCTGAGGTTTTTTTTCTTCCATAAGATGAGACAGTCCTATTTTACAGGTTACCCATTTTTAACGATGATCCATCGACCCTACAGAGCTGTAGGGTCTGCGTGAGAAATTTCTCTCAGTCAGGTCAGCAGAGACAAGAGGGCAGGGCGCTGTTTTCAGCCATAATGTAGAGTGTCTGTCTTATACTATCCCCCAAACCCATGGCCTCTGTGACCTACAGAGCTGCTGGGGGGACATTTATGGCATAAGGGTCAGCATTTCCACTCTTCGCCCCACTACCTACATCTTCCTTATATCATTGCCATTTTCTTTTTAACTTTCGGCCATGGGCCGTTGGTAATACTGGACCACATCCGTACACCATCCCTGGTCCCCTTTTAAAATGTGGCTTCCCCTGTACCCCAACAGCATATGAAGCAAAAAATCATCCTCGACTTCACCCTCCTGTTTTTTTTCTTGCATTTTTCTTTGTCTTTTTAAAGAATGCAAAATAACAGCCAAGGCAGGTATCCTGCAAGGAAAACCTCAGAAACAGAAGGATAAAAAGCACACCGACCCTTCCTCCTTGGAACGGCATTCAGTCTTATTGAATCTGACAAATTTTCAGGGCATTCCTAATGGAAGGCTGCTTCCCGGATCCACCCTGCCCTGCCAAGCACCTGCTGCGGGGAGTGAGTCACACCAATGCCACAGAAATCAAGGCAGTGCGCTTTGGATCCACGATGACATTTTTCCCCCTCCAGTTGAGACCCTCTTTGCCTCTGTCTTTCCGTCAACCCTGGGCTGGTATTTTGGAACCAGTTGGAGAAATCTTGGAACCGGTTGGAGAAATCTATCAAACAGGAACATGTTTGACAAGAAGCAGAAAGAAGTCCTTTTCACAGGCATCCAAACTGTTGAGTTTTCTTTCTATGGAAGCTTTGAATGAGACTTTGCCAATCGACGTTTAATCGTCGGATGGAGAAGAAGTGCAGAGTGTTTGACGGATGCAGCTGTATAAGTGGCTGGAGCTCCCTTGGGTCACTCAGCGGGAACAGGGTTGCCATAGGTGGGCCTCACCGTGCTAGGGCGCTCAGGGTGTGCATTCAACCTGCCGTCCACTCCACTAGCTCCTTAGGCCAAGAAAAGGCGTCCACACATTTGGGAACACTTTGGAAACTGCAGGATCTCATCATCATTTGGAAAATTGCTTCACACAGGAAAAGGAGTTGCATTGAAATCTGTTTCCCAAGAGTTGCATTTCCTTCTGAAATCTGTTTGCCCTGCGTTGAAAGATGAACAGGAATCCTAAAGTTATCCTTCTTTTTTTTTTAAAAAAAATATTGATTTATTCTAATTTGTTATACATGACAGCAGAATGCGTGACGATCCATAGTGCACATAGGGAGAACAATTTTTCATGTCTCTGGTTGTACACATAGTAGAGTCACACCATTCGTGCCTTCATACATGTACCTAGGGTAATGATGTCCATCTCATTCCACCGTTTCTCCTACCCCCATGCTCCCTCTCATCCGCTCCCTCCCCTTTGCCCTATCTAAAGTTCCTCCATTCCTCCCACACTCCCCCAATCCTCATTATGGATCAGTATCCATATACCAGAGAAAACATTCAGCATTTGATTTTTGGGATTGGCTTAACTTCACTTAGCATGATATTCTCCAGCTCCACCCATTTACCTGCAAATGCCATGATCTTATTCTTTTTTATTGCTGAGTAATATTCCATTGTGTATAAATGCCACATTTTTTTTACCCATTCATCCACTGAGGAACATCTAGGTTGGCTCCACAGTTTAGCTACTGTGAATTGTGCTGCTATAAACATTGATGTTACTGACACAGTGACAGGTGAACTTCAGCCTGTGTTTTAGATACTTATAGTTCTGTTTGTTTGTTTTGTTTTTGGTACTAGGGATTGAACTCAAAGGCACTTAACCACTGAGCCCCATCCCCAGCCCTATTTTGTGTTTTATTTAGAGACAGGGTCTCACTGAGTTGCTTAGTACCTCGCTGTTGCTGAGGCTGGCTTTGAACTCACGATCCTCCTGCCTCAGCCTCCCAAGTCTCTGGCATTACAGGCATGTGCCACCACGCCGCATGATATTTGTGGTTTTATAATGCATATTACCCTGTCAGTACCAAGAGCATAGTTTTTGAAAAAAAAATCAAGTTATATTTTTCCCCCCAATGTTGGAGAATCCTGTGTTTTCAGGTAACTTGATCTAACCCAGGCATTTCAAACTCTTCTGGATTTTTGGCTGGCTGCTCTTGTGCATTTGCTTCTAGATACCTGCGTGTGGGGTAGAGGTTGTTTTTGTGAGTATATGCTAGTCATGGTCATGATAAGAACTAACATTCAAATCTAGAGTTACTTATATGCTATTAAGAATATAGCTGGGCACGGTGGCTCACTCCTGTGACTTGAGGGACTTGGGAGGCTGAGGCCACAAGATCACAAGTTTGAGGCCACCCTGGCAACTTTGCAAGACCATGTCTCAAAGTCAAAAAAATAAAAAGGCTGGGGATGAAGCTCAGTGGTAGAGCACCCCTGGGTTCCATCCCAGTATAAGACACACACACACACACACACACACACCCAAAGATTGTGTGGCTATATAACAAAAATTAAAATGCTCCATATAAAAATCTGTAAGCTAAGACCAAAAGTTGTACATTCAGGCAAATGACTTTTTTTTGTCAATAATATAATGATATTTTGTCAATAAAATGCAATTATGTCCAACTGGAAAAATTAAGAAAGAAAAAATCAAAGCTTTAAGAGTAAGAAAAATGACCAAATAATATTACAAGAGAAATAATGCAACAGTAGAAAACACATTAGCTAAATCTAGGCACTGTTACCAAAAAGAAAGACATGTAAGCTTCAAACGTCTCATACCGAATTAAAAAAAAAAAATGAGAAATGCACAGAATTAGTAGTTAAGATTGGCTGGGTCAAGAGAGATTTACTATGTTTGAAATAAGGTTGATGTTCCTTAGCAATGCAAATTATTTAACTTAAGTGAAAATATTAATAAACCAAATAACCCAGAAAACAAAACCATAAAGTGTTTTTTTTTTTAATTTTTTTGGTCCAAAAGAATGCACTGGTTTACCATCTTAATAGATAAGCACTTCCCACTAATAATAAGCATTTTGTGCAACCACATTGACTTAGCGCACAGAAATAGAAAGCTGACTAACGTCTCAGGATGCCATGGAGCCTGGACCCACGGAATAGAGGGTGACCGTTGGAATGAGGGTCAGGGCTCAGGTGTGGTGATTTCCAAGCTTCTGCTAGATGAGAGTCCTGGACAGACGGCCCCACCCAGGACATGTGCTTAGTACACTTTCCGGAACATTCCTGATTTTACAACAGTTTTACATCCACAGGGAACTAATTTTTTTTTTAAATAAACTGTACGTGGATTGAAGAAGGATCGTTGTAGGGGAGGTGGGGAGAGTACTGGGCACTGAATCCCCGTGGGCTGGGTTCCATGCTTTAGTGATTATGTCCAGGTGTATCCTGGTGTTGGATCATAACTGGATTTTAGAATACATTCTAAAGCAGCAGAACCCACGAGTAATCTAATATAGGCTTATACTTTATTTTACCACAATCTAAGTCAACATAGTACTTAAGAAGATAGCATTTTTAGATATGTCCACTAAAGTATTTTCTAATGTTCCTTTACACTTTGTTCAACATTATTATTATTATTATTATTATTATTATTATTATTATTATTATTACTACTACTACTACTAATCTGGTGATGGGATGAACAAATAAGCAAAAATTGTGTAAAACAGATAAACGCATTTCTTTTTTTTTAATAAGAAAAGCAACTGCATTAAATTTCCCGTTCACTCCTATCAAACCAAAAACATTAAGGTTAAAAACAAATTTATTTTGTGAACACCTTTTAAAATTCACTCTGAGTTTTCTTGCTCTCGGGTAAGAGTGTATAATAATAAGGACCCCTGCTAGTCACAAACTATAAAATGTATAGGAAATGAATTAAACAGGAAATGTAGAGTTCGAATGTGAAGGAAATCATAAAACTTTGCCAGTGAACATGAAGTTTGAGTAAGATGAGGGTGTAGGACTTATAAAGAGTTTGTTTCCTCATGTGCACACACTCCCACACACATAGTGTATGGATATTAAAATTAAGACCTATTCTGAAATTCGTTTGGAGGAATAATATGTAAGAGACAAAGAGAATTTTGAAAAGGGCTAAAAAGGCAAAATGAAGTGCTTATTTAAGAACTGAAGGACTACAGAAATCAAAATGTCAAGGAACGTACCCACTTTTATATCAGCAGTGAATTTTTGTTAAGGTTGGCATTTTAGAGAAGCGGTGTAAGTGAATATATAAATATAGGTAAGACTATATGAAATATGATGTGCTCCTGGGTAAAATGGGGGAGATCATTATCTGTGTAGCAAAAGAAACAGATGGAGGAATAAATGTAAAATACGTAACTGTATCATGAGCTAAGCAAACTTCAATAAAGTGACTTGGAGGAGAGACTTTTCTAACCTTTAAAGGGAAAGTCTTGTGTATGAATTTAAATTGTGCAAATGTCACAGAAGGAATTAGACATAATTAAGATCACTTAAAAAGTTAGAGAAAACAAACCGTAAAAAAGTTGGGTCATATATCAAAATCCAGTGAGCATATATAACCCCATAGAAAAACTAAACAAAAAAATTATGAAGTTAGTTTAAAAGAAAAAGAAATACAAATAGTACCTAACAGCTTCACTATCAATCAAGACTTATACATTTAAATCATCGTTTTTCAAGTATTAGATTGACAAATATAAAAACAACAAAAAAATTAATGCTGGACACTTCAGTTTCTGGTAGAGAAAGTGACCAGTTGGTCTAAACTGGGTATTTTTTGCATATTTTATGGAGGAAGTTGAGACCTTAATAGAGGTAGGCCCTATCAATACTTAGACAACGTGAATTAATCAAGTGGTTTCCGAGATGCAAACTGAAATACTATTATCTAATGTAGGGAAGGATGCTTTGTGGGGTGAATGTAATAGTATCCTACGAGAATTTACTAAAATAGAGAACTGGAGCATTTTTAGAGATACTCTGGACTGGCTTATTCTTAGCCAATTAGTTTTCTGATACAGTAGAAAAATCTGTGGATCTCAAATCAGAAGGCTTGGATTCAGGTTGGGGAAATTATTAGGGATCAGCATTAATAAGTGATTTCACTTGTGTGAATCTCAAAGTCCCCATCTACAAACGATGGATTATGCTAGTAACTATCTCCAACTTTTAAGACATTTATTTGAAAGCTTTGTATCAAAATGTTTAATGTACTTACGAAGCAGAGTGCCTGAACATGTATTGCACATCTGATAAATGTGTATTGAATGCATGGATAATAACATTAAGAGTATCTTAAATTGGGGTTCCAAATACCATTCTGACAAAAGCCTACTTAAGTCTTCTCCCTGTTGGTGTTATTTGGTTACATTAGGAGCCCAAATATGTTGAAAATATGTCCTTGTATTTCATTTAATTTTGAAGATGTGGTTTCTCTGGTTACCATGATGTCATTTCCTTCTGTGCATCATCATCTCATAATGTTCATGGTGAGCCTCACAAATTAACAAAAAAAAAAAAAAAAAAATGGCAGTAGAGTTGTGGGTGAATCATTCCTAACTAGATAGTAAACACTTGGTGTTTGCAGTTTTGCATTCTGTGTGATCTCTGTGTACTGCTAACTTATCTACTGGGTAGTAAAACATGGTTATTAAGACATGCCTTATCAGGATAATATTTGAGGTGCATACTTCTTCTTATTTATCTGACTTAAAAATTCGTGGGACCTCAAATGATATCAACTAATTGGAGAAAAAGTCTCAAACTGTCCGTGGCCAATAATTTAAATAGTTTAATCAACAGTGTAAAACTGACATTTAGGAGTCATATCCCAACATCCCCTTTTCTAAGGGGACTTAGCACATACAGGCACAAGCTGAGGTTGCTATGGTGTTGTTTTCCATCCATTTATAATCGAGTAAAACGCCTCCTGTCACATCTTCCCAGGAATGCGCGCAATGCTGTTGTCCTTTGGAACGTTTAACTTATCCTTGGTTATTTTTTGAAATGTCTGTTGATGCAAACTCTTAATAAATAGCTGCAAAGGAAAAACACAGGCCAATTAACTTGCTGGGGAGCCACTTTGCTTCTTCCTCAAATTTCTCCTTCCCGACTTCTTTCCGCCTTTCTTTGATTCCATATACACGCACGCTGTCGCCATCCCTAACTGCCTCTGCATTTGGGGGCAACACTTTAATAAACTCTCAGATCTCCCCGAAACGGGGCTCCCTGCTCTCCTCGGTGCAATTTCCTCAGCGTGGATGGATACACCACATGGCAGGCGTTTTTGATGCACATTTCTAAGTTTCTGTATAAACGAGAGGTGTAGCCTTGCCTGCAGAATGCAGACTCGACCCATCATCAGGAAGAGGACCAGTTGGCCTACCTCACAGAGGCACCTGTTGGTGAAGCAGGTCGACTTGCCTGTTGCTTGACCTCATGCGTGGAGGTACAGAGCAGATAGGTTCCGTCTAGTTTTGTTTTTAATGCCAACAGGGGAGAGGATTCATGCAAATAATAACCAAGAAAAATCAGCAGCTCCTCTCCAGCTACAGAAGTTTATCCTCACTCACAGAGAGTCCTAAGCAGAAGGGTGCAGGTTATCATTTGTGCATGGTCCCTCCGGCTCACACTCACAACTCCAGGAGAGCATCATCCTACCCCCCAGATTCAGAGCTCTGGGGATCAGCCAGACACTTCTTTGTGTGTGTTCTTTGGCCTGCGATTCTCTTCTAATGGACAGAGAGTTTACAGGGAGTTTGGAGGCTTTCTTCTACTTAATCTGTCAATTTTGCTCACACAGCGCGGCTGCTGTGAGAGAAATTGGAGCTGTTACACTCCGTGCTTTGATAGGGTTTGTAAAATGCAAGGTGGGAGACAGGAAACCAAACCCAGCATGCTGGTAATTTCTTTAAAACGACGACGGATGTGCTACGACTCAGAGTGTGTGTGTCCCAGGGAGCGAGCATCTCTCTCTCTCTCTCCCCTCTCTCTCTTTTTTTTTTCCTGAAAAGACTAATGTTTTGCTAAGTGTTCTCTTCCGTTCCTGGCAACGCTGCAGATGTCTTTGGTGTGACTTCTAAGACTCAACTGGGAACCGTGGGTCTTTCAATGTCATCCTCCCCAAGAATATGAAGATATCCATATGCGATCACGCAATAGATTTTTTTCCCCCTCTGCATGGTAGAGGAAACATATGGAGCATACTAAAAATGTGCATTAGTAGAAATGTTCTGATCAGAAGGGTAGTGCATGTGAAATCAGGGTTGGCTTGGCCTTCATCAGGGATGGTAGGGATACCAGGGAGCTGGCCAAGTGTCTTTTGGCATGTCAGAATACCTTTCCCTTGAATGGGAGGATGATGGATTC
The DNA here is from genome assembly GCF_001458135.2 of Marmota marmota marmota. Taxonomy (NCBI): domain Eukaryota; kingdom Metazoa; phylum Chordata; class Mammalia; order Rodentia; family Sciuridae; genus Marmota; species Marmota marmota. Next base: position 7,902,458 of record NW_026000168.1, read on the forward strand.
TTCCTCCTAGAATTTCCATGGCGAATCCTTCCTTTTTTTTAAATTCATGTCCCCATAGGTGAGAGCTGTAGGTACCTTAATTTGATTAAGAACGCTGAGGGGCTTGTGATCCCATCTCAGTGCACAAGTTTATGTTTTATTTGTATCTTTAGGGTGCGTACCTGTTTATATTACGGGGAGGCACATTTAGGGATTGTCCGTTGCAAGAAAAAATTATTTTCTAAGTCCAGCTTGCCCTGTGCTGCGAGAACTACGGTCCATCACTACAAAACAACACAGGACCCCATTGCCTGCAATCCCAGCGATACTGAGGCAAGAGGGTGGTGAGTTCAAGGCCAGCTAGCCTGGGCAACAGAGGGAGACCCCATCTCCACACAGACAAACAGAACAGTGGACCCTAGGTACCATGGCGTCCCATAAAATGCTAACGGGCCTGAAAAACTCCTGACCACTGGTGGAATAAATCAGCTGTAGAATTTGGCAAGAGGGAAAGGAAACTGCGGAGAAAGAGAAAGAGAAAGAACCTTCCAGAAAATTCACAGTGAAGGGTTCAGCAGAAGCCTTTGCAGATGTCCTTAAAAAGTTTGTAAACCTAGAGGCCAAGGCTGGAAGGTTCTCATTAGTGGGAAGGATTGTCTGTGGTGTATTATTTGCTCATAAGCAAAACCACAAAAGATGCAAAAAAAAAAAAAAAAACAAGCAAAGCCTCGTGGCCTTATCTCTGCAGAGGGGCACCTCCTCCAGAGACGCAGGCAGGTCCTCTGGGGTAAGTGCAGAAGGCATTGCTATCACAGGAGATGACAGCTCCACCTGTCTCGCTGCCCCTGGGGTCCTCTTCTAGTAGGGCAAGAGGCAGAGGCAAAAAACACTGATATTGACGGTCCTGAGCCTGTGACCAGCGGGCCCCGGCTCGTGTGTGTTTCCGTGTCTTCATTTTTAACCCACCAGGTTTTTTCAAAACTAATAATAATTTTTAAAAAAAAATTTAAAAAGGAAGAAATTCCATAGAACAAGGATACGAAGAAGAAAGAATTGGTGCAACTGTACAACACGTTTATGTTTTAACAGTTAAGACAAAAGTATCAGAAGGATTTTTAGAGAATCTGTAAAATATAAGTTACAGTAGCAGGTTAAGGGGAATTTATTATTGAAGAATAAGAACTTTTTTTAATATACAAGTATAACCTGAATGATCCATTTTTATGAAGTCGGAGGTAGTCACTGATGTCCTCGTAGGCTGTCACCACCCCTCCGTGGCCACTCATTCACGGTCACCCAGGGTAATTTGCAGTCCTATAAGATCCTTTCATAGTATATTCCTTCTGTTATTTATTTATTTATTTATTTATTTTGGGTACCAGATATTGAACCCAGGGGTGCTCAACCCCTGTGCCACATCCTCAGCCCCTTCTTATTTATTTATTTATTTATTTATTTTTGTTGTTATTTTGAGATGGGGTCTTGCTAAGTTGCTGAGGCTGGATTTGAACTGACATCCTCCTGCCTCAGCCTCTTGAGTAGCTCAGCCTCTTGAGTATCGGCAAGCACCGTTATCCTCCTGGCCACTATCCTTCCTACTGTAATTTTACTGTACCTTTTCTGTGTTCAGATATGTTGAGATACACAAATCCTTACCTTGGAGTGACCACCGTCTACAGTATTCAGTGGGGCAATGTGTGGGTATTTGCAGACTAGAGTCGGTAGACAATGCTGTATCGCCTAGGGGAAGCAGGCTAGACTGTCTAGTTTTGTGTGAGCACACGCTAGGATATTTGCACAGTGAAGAATTGCCTCACAGGGCGTTTCTCACAAAATATCTCCATGGTTAGGGAGCACCCAACTGTATTGAAGATTTTACAATTTAATTGTACTTGCTCAAAAGAAAGAGGAAAGAAAATGTTTCTAAATATTGGTCAAATATATAATAGGCTTCAAGAACTGTCTGGAGTATTCTGTGTATGTTATTTAATATTCATGAGCTGGGGTTGTGGCTCAGTGGTGGAGCGCTTGCCTACCACGCGTGAGGCATTGGGTTCGATTCCTGGCACCACATAAAAATAAAAAATAAAAGTATAGTGTCCATATACAACTAAAAGAATTAAAAAAAATACTCACATGTGCAATATAAGTATTATTGTTATGATTTCAGACAATTGGAATATCCAGAATTATTAAAGAATGATAGTAAATTGGATGAGTCACGTCCAGAAGGCTTGTTTTTCTACTATGAAACCTACATATTCTTTTTTTTTTTGAGGGTACCCGAGTTTGAACTTAGGGGCACTTGACCACTGAGCCACCTCCCCAGCCCTATTTTGTATTTTATTTAGAGACAGGGTCTCACTGAGTTGCTTAGCTCCTCCCTGTTGCTGAGGCTGGCTTTGAACTCACGATCCTCTGATCCTCTTGCCTCAGCCTCCTGAGCTGCTGTGAGCACTGCGTCCAGCTAACCACCTACATATTCTTCAGAAGATTTCATAAAAGTTCAACTTGTCCAATCCTCTCATCTACGGTATAAATAAATGACATTATAACATTTTAGAATAGTCAAGTAAGGTTTGTACATCATAATAAATCTATATACTAAGCATTATTACCTCATTTTTACTTATAAAAGAGCGCTAACTTTCCCCCAAAGTTAAATAATCAAAGGACAAAAATCCCTTAGTAATGAGAATAGAGTTGAATTGAGCTAATCTGGCCAGGAGGGGTATCATTTCAGGATGAGAGTCAGACTTAGCGTCAGTCTGTTCATCCACACCTTGGATCTTTGTTTCCTCATGTTCAGAATGAAGTAGAACTAGATTGTCTCTGGAGAACCTTCATGCTCTAAAATGTTTCGCTGTTTAGCAGTGTTCATCGGTGCATCCATATGCTGTCTTCAGGAAGAAAATATTTTTTTTTAAACTTACTGATAAAAAACTAATGAGGAGAAATTATAGGAGAAATCACCAGAGCTGGAGATGATGAATTGTGAGCTAATATAGCTGACATGCCCACCTGTGTTATCTTTTTTTAGTAGCAGGGATTGCACCCAGAGGTGCTTAAGTACGGAGCCACATCTTTTGATTTTTTACTTGAAGACAGGTCCTCCCTAAGTCACTTGGGGGCCTCACTAAGTTGCTGAGGCTGGCTTTGAACTCGCGAACCTCCTGCCTCAGCCTCCTGAGCTGCTGGGATGACAGGTGTGCACCCCTGCACCTGGCCACATTTCTTATCTTCACTGCAACCGGGCTTGACATTTGCTTACATTTGCCACTTCATTTTGTCATCTATATTCTGCATCAATGCAGGGTTAAGCGCATTTGCTGTGTATCCCAGGCAGATAGCTGTTCTTGCAGTTGACCTTCAAAATGTTACTTTATTGGTATAGTTAAGGTTAATGGCACATTAATTTTACACACGACATCTTTCAGTATTCCATTTTCATTTACCTTTTTTGTAACGACTGGCGTTCTAAGCGTTTTATGTCACTTTTGGCCGCTGTAAATTATCATGAAGCTCATATCCATGTGAATGCAAAATCATGACTACTGCTGAGTTCTAAAGCAATTAATGCCAGAACATAAGGAAAAAGAAACACAGAAGTCTACATTTGGTGGGTCATTTTTACAGAGGTTATGATCTGTCTTTTCATGGTTCCTCGGCCCAAGGGGAAAACAATTATCATTTGAAATAACGACATTAACAGTGATAAACCTCAACTAAAAGTGCTTTGGATGGACTTTCATTCCTAGAATATTTTTATTTAGTTGAACAGCCAATAGGAGAGTCTCAGGAGAGAGGTCTAAGAGAAATGTTACGTAGAGCCATGGTGCATGGGGAAATTTTCACCGTGAAATACCAGGCACAGTGGCACATATCTGTAATCCCAGAGGCTCGAGAGGCTGAGGCAGGAGGATTATGAGTTCAAGGCCATCAGCTTAGGGAGGCCCTAAGCAAAACTCAGTGAGGCCCTGTCTCAAAAAAAATTGAAAAGGGCTGGGGATGTGGCTCAGTGGTTAAGCATCCCTGGGTTCAATCCCTGGTACCCCCCACTCCCCCCAAAAAAGAAATCAGATAAGGTGGATTCTGTCCAAGTGGTCAGAGCACAATTCATCCCACACCTCTAAGGAGACTTACTTTACTTCACGAGGCACATTAATTCCAATCTCCCTCATGAATACGCAGAGTTTGTTGTCTTAGAAGAATTCTGGAGAGTATGTCACTCCGTCTTCAACCCAGGAGTCACATAGATACAAGTTCAGATCTCATCTCGGCCACCAGTAGCCACGTGCCCTGTGAGAATTCTGTAAAACTCTTCGTTTACTCAGCTTTAAACAGCAAGAATCACCTTTTGTCCCCACAGGACTGTCAAGACGGTCATGATGGTTCAATAAAATCATCTTACCCAAGTGACCAGCACTTCGTAAGCACCCAAAAATGTGTCCAGTTCTGCAGTCATTTAAATGAGAAAAGCAACACAACTAAAATCAGATTTCTAACTTTTTTTTTTTACCATTGAGCATGCATTTATTATGATTTTTAGTACTACTATTTTTTTCCCTTTCATCTCAGCTATAAAACTATTTGCTTATTGTACAAATGTACATTGCTTCTGAGGTCCTGGTTCAACCTCCTTCCTCAGCTTTCCAGATGGGGAAACATTGTAATTAATACCTTGATGTGGTTAGGAAGGACGTTCAAGGTCACGTGAATTTCAAAATCATTCTGTCGAAGCTTGTGCTGGGACTTGGCTAGTTATATTTATAAAAGAAATGAGTTAGGGTATATGATTATATTTATATGTATTTATTTTACCTTAACCAAAGAGACAGCGAGTGCTGTGGAATATGGCAGTATTTGTTTATTTAAAACGCACATCAATGAGCCCGGTGCGGTGGTGCACATCTGTCATCCCAGGAGCAACTCCAGAGGCTGAGGCAGGAGGATCGCGAGTTCAAAGCCAGCCTCAGCAATGGGGAGATGCTAAGCAGCCCAGTGAGACCCTGTCTCTAAATAAAATACAAAACAGGGCTGGGGAGGGGGCTCAGGGGTTGAGTGCCCCTGAGTTCAATCCCTGGTACCCATCCATCTATCCCAAAACAACCCATATCATTGGTCTGTGATAGGGAACAGGCAGTTTTGGAAATCAGAGACAGAGAGAAAGTGAGAGAGAGAGAAAAGGAGAAGAATACGACCAGTACCCAGATTGACTTGTTTTGTTTGCTTTGGAGAATAAGTTAAAGGCCCTACGTCTCCGTGTTTGTGTCTATAACAATTCTCTCAGCTGATGCCTCAAGGTTGCGTAGGATCACATGATAGAAGGTGCATCTGATTATTTTACTTGTATCATAGCCCTTTATCATTTCATTAACATTATAACCCTTTGCCGACTGTAAGGCTTGGCTTTTGGATCGGCAGAAAGGAAGCCGTCTTGAAACTCAAAGCAAGAACCCAAAGGGATCCTCAGATACCAGTGTCCATTGCAACGTTCTTCAGAATAATCCAAAGGCAGGAACAGGTCCCCAGATGTCCGTCAGTGGCAAATGGGTAAAGAAAATACGTCACAGGCACGGGATGGACGGTCACTCAGTCTTAACAAAAGAATGAAAGTTGGACATCGGCCACAATGAAAACTTCATGCTAAGTGAAATCTCACGCCAGACACAAAAGAATTAAAAACTTAAGTCAAATTCAGAGAGACAGAAAGTACAACAGAGATTTCCAAGGGGCTGGGGAGTTATTTTAAAAGTTACAGACTTTATTTATTTATTTATTCATTTTTTTTTTTTTGCTGGAGATGATGAAAAATTGGAATGGATAGAGATGCTCTTGATGAACTCATGTCACCGCATGGTGCACCTAAAGGTGGCAGATTTTATATGACACTCGCTGTCTGTAGTATTTCGGTATTTTTACTCAGCCAACATTTAGATAGTAGCGTATTGAAAATCTAGTCCACATAAAACATGCTGCTTGCCGTGTCTGTTGCTTTTATTGAGCAACTAACTATGTTTACATAACTTCCTAAATGGATAAGAGCTTTATAATAGGGAAAAAATGTGCAGTCTCCGATTAGTGGATTCAAGTTCATGGTCACAGGCGGCGGAGGTGGGGGGGATTTTGGAGGCTCAGTCTCCTGAGTACACTGAGTGCTGTCCTAGGGGTCTGAAATTTCCATGCCAGTGACATAGAGCCGCAGCCTGATAAGCAAAGGTATTTTTCGTGCAAGAGCCGTCTTGCTCCTGGACGGACCCATTTGGAGTGACTGTCAATAACAGCGAGTGCATACCCGAGGAATCTGTCCCTTCCGTTTTAATTTCACAGACATGCACCACTGGAACTATGATTCTTAATGGACGTATCGTCTCCTGTAGGAAAACCGGCCGCTCAGGTAACGAAACCAAGCCCCGTTAGCCTATTACTGGAGCGCAGACTGCCATGGTTTGAGGAGGGAGCCTCAGACAGGGGAGGGAGAGCACATGGAAAGGGTAGACTCTGGGAGACCATTTTTGCATGCCATGGTCTGGTGCACATGCACAGAACCCGGTCAAGGAAAGCGCATGCTGTTCCCTTAAAGTGCCTTTCTGCTTCAATCTCTTTTAACTTGATATGCATAGACTTTCAAATCCCTCCGTTTCTTCCCATGGCTCAGAGCTCCTACGTTGAAAAGTATCACCCATTCTTTCTTCGAGTCAGAGTGTGCCTCCAACCACATGAACACATTCTGAATCTCAATAAATAGTCTGCCCGTTAAATTAAATTGCTGCTGGGCATCATGGTGCATGCCTGTCATCCCAGTGGCTCAGGAGGCTGAGGCAGGAGGATGGAAAGTTTGAGGCCAGCCTCAGCAACGTAGCGAGGCCCTATGCAAGTTAGAGAGACCCTGTCTCCAAAAAAAAAAATTTTTTTTTTTTTTAAATTAAAAAGTGCTGGGGATGTGACTTGGTGGTTAAATAACACTGGGTACAATCTCTACTACCAAAATAAATATAAATAAATAAATAAACAAACAAACAAATAAATAAATTAGATTTCTCTGGTGCTCCCCCATCTCCACCCCCATCTCTCTGCCCCATAGATTGAGGTCAAAGCCACTATTTGATTGCAACTGTGCACACAGGTGCTCAGGTATCTGCCTGTGCTCTCAAGTTGGCTACTTTCGAACATCGACTGCAGTTAAATTACTTCTAAGTATGAGCAATATAACATTAATACAGAGCGCTCTGGGAGATAGCAACGTTTAATACTGGACTCTATCCTGTTCCCTTGTGATTTTTTGTAGATGCATGGAGTGCACTGGGAAACCAGAGATTGCAAGTTGAGACAGGGCCACTGACATGATTCCCAGCCACATTTCTTTCCTGGAACTGGGCGCAGCAACCTTCATGCTGTTGAGCTTCAGGGCCGGATGGTTCTGGGTTTCCAGGCTCTGTAGGTGGCTCGGTTGCATTACTGATGGCTGCTACCCATCAGATCCCAGTAACACGTACCCTCCTCACTCATGATGAAAATGTCTCTGGGTATTTATTGTCCTGTTCAAAGCAAGCTGTCAATTTAGTAAGGCTCTAGGCCACTCAGTGAGACCCTGTCTCGAAATAAAATACAAAATATAGGGCTGGGGATGTGGCTCAGTGGTCAATGGCCCCTGAGTTCAATCCCCAGTATCCAAAACAACAACAACAACAAGAAAAACAGATGCCCTTCCTAATGTGGGTGGGCCTCGCCCAATCAGCGGAAGGCCTGAATACAAGGAAAGTCTGACCTGCCTTCCAGAAAGAGTGGATTCCTCCTGCCTTACTGCCTTCAAACGGAGGCATTGACCACTTCCTACCTTTGGACTTCTTGGGTTTCAAGCCTGTGGCCTTTGGATAAGAACTACACTGTCACCTGTCCTGAGTCTCAGGCTCCAAACTCAGATGAGATCTATAACACTGGCTATCTGAGGTCTCCTCTCTGCTTACTTACCCTGCAGATCCTGTGACTTGTCAGTCTTCACATGATCATGTGAAGCAATTTCTTATGAATCATTACACACATCAAAAAAATCCTCCCCCGGCCTCCCAATACTGTTTCTCTGGAGAATTCTAATACAGAGGATGAAGTAAACCACCAAAGAAACATATGTTTGCATGTACCAACTGTTAGCACAGAGGTTGGGTAGTGATTTCTATAACCTCTTTCTCTGGTAGCTCATTCCTTCTGGTCACTGAGTGTCTGACAAGGACAGAGAGGGTGAACAGGGTGCCCCTTGAAGCAAGAAGAGGCGATCCTGCCACTGTTTTTGAATTAGCGCTCTGTGCTGGGCCTTGGGCAATGGAACTATAATCGTCTCCACTTTAAAAGTGAAAAAGGTCTCAGCTAAGTGTCATGCTTTGCCCAGGGTCCCCTGCAGAGGTCAGTGTCCTAGCCAGGGTTCTAACCAGCCATCCACAGTTCTGAAGCTCATCCTCTTACTCACCGGACTTCCTTGTATTTCTCTATCCACAAAACAGTCTCCTACCTACAAAGATGTAGGGTGGCAAGAGGGTTTCGGTTGTGACCTTGCCTACCTGGGAGCTCAGTCAAGCCACAGCTGATTTATAGCGACCCCGGGGAAATGCCGGCAAGTTATTACAGAACCGTGGGAATAAATGCGTGCCCGTCTGCAAAGTGCTAAGTTTCTTTTCAAAGAGGGTAGAGCGATTTCCCACTGAGTAGCAAATGTTGGCGTTCTCCACATTCTTCTGCAAGGATTTCCAAATTGATGGCTATTTGCTTCAAAATGAGCAGGAAATCAATCCTGGAAATTATTGTGTGTGCGTAGCTCAATTCAGTAAGTTGTAAAATATTATTTCTTTCATCCCCTGTATGCTGTTTAGTTGCTATTTCATTCTTCACCATAATAGCAAAATATGCAATGGTATTGTAAATACACAGTGATCTTTAAACCTCCTTTTAGACTTATTTTAGAGGTCAGGTGGTGCATGGACTTCTGCAGATCTCTCCCTGTTTCTGGGAAGAAAAAAAAAACCAGGGGACACTTCCTGTTGTACATATTGTTTCAAATATTTTTTCTCTTCAAAAAGATATTGTTTTGTTAGGTATGGCGGTAGACATCTGTGATCCCAGCCACTAGGGAGGCTGAGGCAGGAGGATCACAAGTTCAAAGCCAGTCTCAGCATCATAGCAAGATCCTAAGCAACTGAAACAGACCTTGACTCCAAATAAAATATAAAAAGGGCTGAAGATGTGGCTCAGGATGTGGTTCAATCCCCTGTACCAAATACACACACACACACACACACAACCACACACACACACACACACACTCACACACACAAAATGTGACTCCAACTCAGTATGTTTTAGTTACCACTTCTGTTAAGTGGGCTGGTAGACTCTGCCTTGTAGAAGCATTTATTTATGTTAATAAATGGTCTTGCTGTGTGTCAGTAACAATTCTAACTGCTTTAGTAAACATGTGATCTTCCTAAGTAAGCTCCATTCATCTGTCCAGGAAAAATCAAATATCTTTCTCTCCCCGTATGATTAACACTGCAAACTTCTCTCGTCGGATCCTGCAGGGCTTTCCCACCTGTCGATCACAGATGCATGCCTAGGATTCCCTTCAATTCTGAGTATCTGCTTGGAGTCTCCATCTGATACTGCAGAGGGTGGGCTCAGTATCACAAGACTGACCCCCATTCAGATGCCAATCAAAGTCTGAACCATCTCGGACGCTGACGATCAACCAGTTAGTTATAAGATGAAAGCACTTGTGGCCTCCTCCTGAGGCTCAGTCATGTCCCCAAAGTGGCTCCCCGTATTTGGGAAAGCCATTGACTTATGTTTACTATTGATTGACAAAGCATGTCACAAAGGATATAAATGAATAACCAGGTGGAAGACACATAGGGCCAGGTAGAGGGAAGGAGCAGAGAACTTCCTGGCCCTCTCTGGACATGCTGGCAACCTGGAATCCCTCTAAACCTGGTCCTTTTGGGGTTTTGTGGAAGAACATTACACAGGTATGATTGATTAGGTCGCTGGCCAAGGTGATGCCCTTAACCTTCAACCCTTCTGCTCCCCCTAGTGGTGGGTGGAGGTAAAAGTTCCCACAGTCCAATCACCGGGTTGGTTTCCCTGGCAACCTGTCCCCATCCTGAGGCTACCCATTCATCATGTCATTAGCATACAAAGAGACAATTCTCACTGGACACCCAACAGAGGTTTCAGGAGCCACAGCAAAAAAAAAAAAAAAAAAAGAGGTTTCTTCTTTTAAAAATCACAATACCACCGAGGGAAATAGGATCAAGGGCTTCATTGTATAAGGGCACACAGAAGATAAGTCATTTCCCGAAGATTATTCAGCTAGAAAGTAGAGTTCCTTGTTTTCCAACCCAGATTTTGTAATCCCATTCACTGTGCTGTATTTCTCTTACCTACTGTTTTCATTAGCTTTTCCATCGGTGGGGCCAAAAGACCTGATAAGAAAATGTGGAGGAGGAAAAGTTTTACTTCGGGCTCACAGCTTCAGAGGTCTCAGTGCAGAGAGAGCCTAGTCCGCCATAGCTCTGGACATAGCCACCAGGAAGCAAACAGAGCTCTGCTCACCAGGGACAGAAAATATATAACCCAAAGGCATGCCCCTCATGACCTACCTCCTCCTCTGGCCACACCCCAGCTGACTGTGTTACCACCCGGGTAATTTATTCATGTGGATTCATGCACTGATTCGGTGAGGGCTCTCAGAACCCAATCATGTCACCTCTAAACTTTATTGCATGGTCTCACCCACGAGCTTTTGGGGGGGACACCTCACATCTAAAAACATAGCACCAAGTCGGTAGGTCTCATGCCCTTTATAAGAAGAATCAGATGGAATAGTCTCTTCTATTCTCATGCTTGATCACAGAGAGGCAGCAGGTGCAGCAGACTTCTCAGAATGACTCCAAGGACAAAGGTGTGCTGCTTGTATGGCACCTAGGGGTCGGGCGGGAACCTGGGTCTTGCTATCATCACATTGGAGAGCTTGCGTGTCAGCCATGCTCTGCGGAAACTCCTTGCTGTCCTAAGACTCCACCTGGGGTGTGAATTTACTATGCTAATCAAGTAAAGGTACAGGTGACTTCAGTGGCCGGTCTATGGATGTGTTTGTCCCTTAGCACCAGGGATTTGCCTCTTGGCACCTGAGAAAGTCTCTAATTGGGTTCTGGAGCAGGGTGGATCACTGCCCTGTCTCAGTGGGTTTGATTTTAATGATCTTATTTTTCTTGGCTCTGACTTTTCGGTATCCCTGCTGACCACACGGTCTTTGAAGGCTGGACTGACTTCCCCACCTCCCTCCCAGCTCCTGGAGTGTGATCTTAATTTTACAGCCTTGAAGACTGGGTCTGTGTTTTAACTCCCAATTTCCTGATGTGTCTGATAATCCCTGAAGATGGAGGGGGAGGGGACTTGGCCATGGCATTTCTTCTTACAGTGGAAAGAAGAAATTTTCTTTCTTACGATGACCCAGATGAAAATATCTGGACACTATCATTCTATAGTTGCTTTTTTGTGTGTGATGACTTTGCTCGATTTTATTTTTCTTCTATTCGCTGCGCAGAAATATAGGTAGTATTTTTTTTAACCTCCTTTTGGTCATGCTCAAATCTGTGACAAGCACTTATGGGACATATCAAATTCTGAAACGTCCAATGTATTTTTATATCACGTCACACAATGTGACACATTAAACAGTTGTGGAATATCAAAAATTGGCATAATGTATGACTTGGAAGTAGGGAGTGACAGGCTGTCATTATAACTCTGCCAATTTGTGTGTGTGTGTGTGTGTGTGTGTGTGTGTGTGTGATAATGGTGAACCCTGCAAAATTTCATCTTCTGGGTTTGCAGATTGCCAACCCACGGATATTTCCCGTATGGTTTCCCAACGGGAAAGGCAGAATCAGGTTTCGCCTAACCTGATCATTTTCCTTAATGAAAATTTAAGGAGCTCAAACGCCCGCATCTGGACACTGGCTTCCGGAGTTTAAAAAGAATTATTGTCTTTATTTCTAAAGAGAGATGAAGTCCATTTGCAGGGGCACCGAAGGGTAGGAGTGGGTAGCTAGCGGTTCATAATCTCATTTCATTATGGGTTGAAAAGTATGCTCAGCATTTGCTTGTGTTTGGGACCGTTCTTTGCATGATAGGGTGTGTAGCTACAGTCTTCTTGTGGACGCACAGATGCTGGTCCCAGACCCCATCTGCCCATCCATCATGACAATCAGAAATACTTCCAGATGGTTTCCAAATACATACCCCAATGGCATGGCCCCAGGGCCCCCCCCTCCTCCAGCCACACCATACCCACCTTCAATGACCACTCAGTTAATCCCTATCAGGAGGTTAATTCATTTTGCTTTAGTTAAGGCTCTCATAACCCAATCATTTCACCTCTAAATTTTCTTGCATTGTCTCACACCTGAGCTTTTGGGGGGACACCTCACATCTAAACCATAACAAAAATCAAGTCATGCCTCTGGTAGGCCTCTTGGTAAACTACGTCTTCTCTTCCCATCTCTAGGGTTCTGTAAGTGATCTCTACAAATAACAGGACTGTTGACACCAGCCAAGGGCTCACTGCCAGGGCACACGGAAGTCGATTCTATGTCACCAAGATAATGCTTAAAAAAAAGGCTGGAGCTGTTCACTGGCAGAGGGTGGGAGACCTGGGCTCCTCTAAGATCACTTGGTAGAGGGGACCTCAGGGGAAGGGCCAAGGAGGACAGCTTGTGGATTGAATGGCAAGGAGCGGGTTTAGGGTTCTCTCTGGCAGGTGTGGGCACTTATCTTTGATCTTCTGATGTCTAAAGGACACGGACTGAATTGTCAGGCTTCTGAAAACCCCTGTTCCGTGCCAACGTTGGGTGCCTTCTGGAGAATCTTCCTGAAAAACAAAACAAAACAAAACAAAACAAAACAAAACAAAACATAATCACTTTATTATTGAAGGGATTTCCGTCTCGTTGTGTCTAGGCCTTCACTGCCTTCAGCATGAATATCCGACAAACATAGACAGTTTTATATTTTCAGGGCACTTTCGAGGCACTGTTGATTTAACGGAGAAGAATTCTGATTTACCCATCTTCTTGGTTACAAAACAAAGACTATTATTTTTTTTTTCCTGTGTTGGGAAGATCAGAAAGGACCACGGTTTTGAGTCATTTTAAGTGACCCAATTTCTCTTGCTGAATAAGTTCTCATCTTGAGAGTAGGATTTTTTTTTCCTTTTCCTGTCTTGGAGGGTACTGTCAAAGAATCCTGGTTGTTGGTTTCTCCTGTTGTGCAAATTCTAAACCACCTTCCACGGTTCCCTAGTTGGATGTCACTGGTGATTGTCCTGAGACCTCACGCAGACTGGAGCATCCGTCTCTAGCCTCTCCAATGTGCTGTCCTGATTACGTGACATCAGGACCACTTGTGAGGCCCTGAATCTCCAGCCTCCAACCTTAGGAGTGATGGGCAACCCGCGCCATCTGCATTTCAAAGCTCAACCCCCTTCCTGTCTTTCAGATTCATAGATCTCCGGGCTCTGATGCATCTTGCAGCCCTGTTTATCTTGTAGGCAAGACCCTAGAAATCAGTCTTCCAGAAAAAAAGCATGGTTCTTTGGGGCCGACTGTCCAAGGCGAGGGTGTCTGATAGGAAACCTCCTCCTCTTTGCTCAGCTGTCATTGCAGGGACAGCCTCTGTTCATTAGCTTCAATTGTCAGCTTTATGGTTCAGTAAAATACATACACATTTTCCCTCCGGTAATGACTTTTTTCTCACTTTGTGAGAACTGCGGGGACCCTTGTTATCGAGAGATAATCATATTCTGGCAATGTCACTAACAGTGCCCAGTAAAAGTCCCAAGGTTGTGATTATCTCTTAATAACTGCAAAGCCTGTTATGTATCGTGTGGCATTGTTGTGTACTTTGTGGGTGGGTGAGTGGGGGGGGACCCATTAGTGATCTCAGCGGTTGATACCATTCCTGGTGATAATGATCAAAGAATCAAATGACCATTTGTTGGCTTGTCACTGGACAGCATGATTCGAAACGCATTCCACTCCTCATTCAGAAAGGCACGGGCAGACGTGTAACCTCTGGCTTCGTGTTAGTTTAATAACCCTGATGTTACTACTAAATTATGTCGAGCAAAGCTAATGGAAATTCTAGAAATAAACACGGATAATTTAGTGTCTACCTGACCTTTCCCTCCCACAGAGAATTCAGGTTGGGTTTTAAATACCTGTGAAGGAAGTAAATACCCGTGAGAAATCACCTGCTGATTCACTGATGGGAAATGTCATCAATAACTTCAGCAAAACAGGCTCTGTGTAAGGAGAAGAGCTTTGCGTACGGTACGCCGGCCCTTTAGAACGGGCCTGGCTATTGAATGGCCCCTCTTCTCTCTCATCTATTGCTCGCCATTCATGTCCCAATCATGTTAACAATGATCAATACCATTTATTAAATACCTGCGATTGGCCACATGGTTGTCATGCATTAGATCATTTTTATTTCCCTGCACAAGAATCTTTCAAGGTGGTGAAGCTTTGTCCCATTTTGCAGCCCAGGAGACTGAGGCCATCGGGGATCACAGAGTTGTGGGGTGCCTTCGAGTGGCCAATTTTGGATCTGGATCTGTCTTCAGAGCTCATTGTTATTTAAAGGGACAGTGTGCAGGGTGATGGGTAGCCAGTGGGGCCCTCGTGCTTTGAAGACAAGTGCAGGTCTGAGTCCCTCTTTTCTGCCTCCCGGGATACTGTGCTTGTGGGACCTCCAGGACCTGGAGAGCTCCCCTGTGTTTCTCCAACACACTCATCCACATTATCTCTGCCTCTTACCTGTCCCTTGGGAAGGGCTGTTTGTGTTCTGATGAAGAACCCACACACCTTTTGGCTCTGAAGTATCTGGAAGGGGTGTGCATCAGGATGTAAGGCTCCCTGGGGTGAAATCGTCCTTGTGACCCTGGCCCTGCCCGCGGCCGTCCTGTTTCTTCTATTCTCCATGAGCTCAGAAGCTCTGCAAGGATTCATGGGTTTCTGGCTCTTTTGCATCAGAACATCACCACGGTGTTTCTGTTGATGACAGGTGACGTGTGGAAAAGTCGAGGAGCACAGGGAGACTCACCCCTGAATCCCGTGGGCACCCACATTAGTTTCCTGTCTGTCCTCACACGGGATTTCTTTTTTTTTTTTTTAGTTTCTAATAAAAGCTTAGCCATAACTTAAAACTAGTATAATAGCAGATAAAATGCATGGATGCAAACATAGAAAAATGAATAAATTGTAGATAACTTAAAAATAATTTTCTGGGGGCAGGGTGCAGTCCCAGGGATTGAACTCAGGGTCACTCAACCACTGAGCCACCTCCCCAGCCCTATTTTGTATTTTATTTAGAGACAGGGTCTCACGGAGTTGCCTAGTGCCTCTCTATTGCGGAGGCTGGCTTTGAACTTGGGATCCTCCTGCCTCAGCCTCCCGAGCTGCTGGGATTACAGGTGTATGCAAAAAAATAATTTTATTAATGATGGCTAACTTTTCATTTTGTGCATATTACAAACTGGACACGGTTCCTTACACAGATCTTCTCAATCTCTCCTTACAAGAGCCACATAAGGTGGAAATACAATTAAGAGTCTCTTTGTGTGCACAAGGAAGTTGTGAAAAAAAAAAAATCAAAAGTCTTTCCTGTGCTAGTAGCCTCTGCTGTCTTTGAGTTCTTCTCTCTGGCCAAGAAGAAATCCTGTGTTTTTACCCCTTCAAGGAAGAAACTGGGTGTCCATCTCATTCATCTCTGTTCTTGCGGGTACATCTTAGATGAGACACTGACATCGCTTCTTCTGTAATATGGACATAGCGAATGGACTTTTTTTTTCCTCCAATGAGGTGTCTATTTTTAAATCAGAAACTTTCCAACCCCAACCTAAGCATCCTTAGAAATTTCCTTTTAAGAACAGTCACGAAAACAGAGCATGGAATCGGAATTTATTTTTCGAAGCCTGTCCTTTATCTTACCCTTCGAGTTGCAGCTGTTAACAGAGCAAAATTAGGGAGCACCTGTTTTAGACCAGGTGCATTCAGCTTCTACTCCTTCAGGTTGAAGAATCCCAGGACAGGTCCACACGCCCCCACAGCGGAAGGTGACCGTCTCTCAGGGTGGGAGGGAACCATGGTGAACGTGTTGTGATTGGTGTCCTGCGAGGAACACAGGTAGCACATAACAGGTGTTAGAACAGTCTAAGATCCATTGTGATCCCGAGATACCCTAGGTTGACTCAGAGGATGATTTCAAAAACAATATTACTGTTTTGTATGAATTTTGATGTTGTTTGTTTGTTTGGGGGTGGAGAGGGTGGCAGAAGAGAAATTTTCTTTTATGTAAACCCTATGACATCAGGGACCTTGTTTGATTTTTTTTCCCTTCTAGAAAAATACTTTGTGAATAAAAATAAAAATTTATTACTTATTTTTTTAATAAAAAGTTATTTTTATTAAAAAATAAAAAATAGTGACAGTAATCCCAGTGACTCAGGAGGCTGAGGCAGGAGGATTGCAAGTTCAAGGCCAGCCTCAGAAACTTAAAGAGACCCTGTCTTCCAAAAAAAAAAAAAAAAAGACCGGGGATGTAGCTCAGAAGTAAAGTGCCCACAGCTTCAATTACTACTATAAAAAAAAAAAAGTAAAATGTTCAAGCTCTTGGACTCTGATAGTAAAGGAACACTTGACAAAGACTTCTATTTATGATAGACAGGAGAATTTGTAGATGTAGGTTCCCTTGCAGATACACAGGATTTTAGCCTGGTGGAGTGATTTTGGGGGGTTTACTTATTTGTTGACTCACATGTCGCTCTCGGTGGTGTCTTTAGGCATGAATCTAGTCTTTGTAGCAATAAGGTCACCTTGAGTGGGTTCATACTTTCTTAGCAATTTAAACAAGTTTAACTTGTTTAAACAATTTAAACAAGGTTAAACAAGTTTAACTAGCTTGAAGCAAAGAGGGGTGATTGAAACCATGTGCCAGCAGAGTAAGACCCATCTAAGGAAATAAAAAAATAAATAACAGGCAAAGTCTGACCTCATCTGACCTCATGGGACCTTGATTTAAAAATTCAGGAGATTCAGTGACATCTCACTTTTTCCCACCCTTTTCCATTCCCTGGGTTCTTAGGGGACTCAGGAGTCAGGTGTGTCTCACCTCTGATTTGCTCTGAGGAGCTTTCTCAGTGGACTAGCTTCTGTGACAGAAATTCCAACCTGCCAGGCTCAGAACTACCTCAGAACTACCTCACTTGCTATTGAGAGCTATTGAGAGCTCCCAGGAGAGAGAATTCTGACTGGTGATTTCGTAGCTTCAGCCAATCAGGTAGAATCTCACAGTGCGTGGGGCAGATCTCCCCAGGAGCTACAGGAGGGGTCACCAGTGAGAAGGGTACCTGCCCAAAGGTCTTCTCAGAGGGACCACTTTACTTTTCTGTTCCTGCTTACCCATGTCTGCATGATTATTCTTTGTGGCAGCTAGCTAATCTGGTAACTGTATTCTTGACAGATACATTCACCAACCCCACAGGTAAGTTCTTTGAGGCAGGGTTCCCTGGGCAAAGAACTGCAAAAAATCAAAGAGGTGAATCTCATAATGTTTGACATCATGGGTGGGTATATGGAAGCATTTGTTTTCTTTAGGAGTTTTTCCTATCTACCTTCATCATTCATGAGACTATCCATCGAGCGTGAGAATCTCTTACCAATATTTCTTCTTTCTTTCTTTCTTTCTTTCTTTCTTTCTTTCTTTCTTTCTTTCTTTCTTTTTAAGCAGGGGGTGGCTCTGAACAATAATAGTTAACTCTTTTACCAATGTTTCAATGACTAGTATCAATTACTAGTTTAATTAGGGTCAGCCAAATACTTAACCTGTGTTTTCTTTTTTAATTTAAGGATCAATTTGGGAATTGAAAATATTTTTGAGGATAAATAATGTCTCTGATTCAGAGGTACCATTGGGGTTTATATCAAAGGATGGCTCAAGGTCATGTAGCAAGTAAATAACTGACCTAGAATCCCATCCCAGTCTCTGTATCCCAGAGCTTAGACTTTCAAACAAAAGAAAAATAGTAATTAGTTTAATGAAATAAAATCTTGAATTAAGTTTTCATTTCAAAAGGTACAGTCTTCACCTTTATTCTGATATAAGGAGGCTGACTCATAGTGGGGTAGGGAGGGGGAGCATGGGAGGAATAGATGAACTCTAGATAGGGAAGAGGGGTGAAAGGGGAAGGGAAGGGGCAGGGGGTTAGCAAGGATGATGGAATGTGATGGACATCATTATCCAAAGCACATGTATGAAGACACGAATTGGTGTCAACCTACTTTATATGCAAACAGAGATATGAAAAATTGAGGTATATATATGTAATAAGAATTGTGATGCAAAAAAAGGTACTTGTATAAAGACATGAATTGGCGTGAACATACTTTATATATAAGGATATGAAAAATTGTGCTCTAAGTGTGTAATAAGAATTGTAATGCATCCCGCTGTCGTGTATTTAAAAAAATAAAATCAATTAAAAAAAAAGAAATGTAGAGCAAAGTCTTCAAGATCATTGTCATTTCATTGCTGTTACTAAGAGTGGCAGTAGACACAAATGGTGTCAAATCTATAAATAGAGCTTGGTTTCACATTGGTGGCTTTACTCATGTAAGAAAGGAAAATCAAGCTGTAAGATTCACAGTGGACTGTTATAGCGACACCCCTTCAGCTGGTGACTGACCGTATGAATATACGGCAGATGGTGATATATTTGTGATTCCGACTGAACTTGAATATAGGATTCTCCATATTCCACAAGAGATTCTTCTTCTTCCTTAATGTGTGGAACATTATGTTTTTGGAATAAGTAAGAAAGGACAGGAAAAGAAAGAGAGCATTTCTGAATATATTCACAATGTGAAGAGTTCTCCTTGGGTCCTTAACCTTCTGAATATTCCTGACACTATCTCAGAGTTCTGAAAGTTAGATGTTTAATATAGACATGAATCATTTTGCTTACCAGCAGGAGAAGACCTATGCTTAGCTGAAGGCTAGTCAAGAATACATATCATTTCTATCCCAATTAATTATGTCACATTTAAATATCAGTCAGAGTAAGTAAAAATTTGGAAGAGAGCACGGTTTAGATCTGAGCCCAAGCCGTGGGCTCAGAAAAACAAATAATATAGAATTAGACCAAAATTTCTTTAGCTACCCGAGGCCCCAGAGTCTGTTAGGCAGAAAACTCACTAGTTAAGCTGTAGCCATTTGACTGACTGATTGACAAAGCTGTAGCCAGTTAAGTATTTCTTTTTTCTCCGTATGTCTCATGTCCATTTCTCCATAAATGGTGTCAGATCACATTGTTGGCTTGGGTTCTCAGAACCTACTCTGCTTTTAGGACTGACCCGATTAGCATGAAAACGTTTTTGCTTTGCTCAGATCAACTCTGCTAAATTTATTTAGTGTCAGGAGTTTTGCTTTCCAACATTTTTGTAGGGAAAGATACTTCGGAGTGGCCCATCTATATCCATATCTATATAAAACTTTATTCTCACGCATGTATCATTTGTGGTATATATGTGTAGTAAGGTTATCTATGACAGGGACTTTGTTAGAGGACACACACACACATAAACGTGAAGATATAATTGTATACATTTATTCTTAGTAAAATCAAGTACAGTGCGTTCTGAGAAGGAAGAACA
The DNA here is from genome assembly GCF_001458135.2 of Marmota marmota marmota. Lineage (NCBI taxonomy): Eukaryota > Metazoa > Chordata > Mammalia > Rodentia > Sciuridae > Marmota > Marmota marmota. Next base: position 7,922,194 of record NW_026000168.1, read on the forward strand.
AATTTAATCAGGAAAAAAAATGAGGTTATGAAACTATTTCACAATTAAAGTTTAACTTTGTAGCTCCGAGAAAAAGATATGTTGCATTTATATAAAGAATCCGTTTTTGTTTACATTTGCTCTTTCATTTTACATATTCATGTGCAAAAATAAAAGTAAAAGAAAAAAAATCTACAGGTCATTTCCTAGTTCATTGCTCAGTTTTTATTATTTTGAAATATTTCTAATATACCATGTTAGAAAATCATTTTAGTGACCCTAAGTAGCACTACATATCTCAGGCTCCTAAAGACTTTGCACTACAAAGAAGTGACCAAGGAGACATTGCCTTGTCAAAAGTCACTGGGCTAGTGAGAATGGAGCTGAGAAGGGAATCCCACATCCTGGCTCCTAACCTAGGCAGTTCTATCAAACTGGAAATCCACACTAAGCGTATCTGATTTTCATCTCCTAATTTAATTTTAGAATATGGAAAGATAATCGTTAAGCATCAGCTACATATAAACCTGTCTTGGGGGAAAAAAATCCTGTATTTACTTCTGCATTTCCTGTTTGTGTTTTAGGAATCACGGCATGTGTCTCCAAGGACTGCCCTGAAAGGTAAGCCTCCCCACAGGGGAAGGTTTCTCTTCCATGTACTTTGATGAGCATCCCTGGTTTCTATGGAAACATAGAGAACCCATCCTTACAGAGTGATACCAGGAGATTGTTTTGATGTCTTTATGAATGTTGAAGCTAATGAAGGTAGTGAAGTCCCATAAATGAATCCCCAAAATGAGAAAACAGACCCTTTTCTTTGTCTCTGGAGAATCTATTTGAGGTAGGTAGGTTTTTCTGTGATCCAGATGAATTCGGTAATTCAGAAACTTTACAAGTTGGCGTCGTGGGAAGAGTCTTGGGAATAAAGTAAAGGATGTTGCACTTTTTCCGGATGATTGTACAGAACGGGATGCTTTAGCAGCGAAAGCAACGCAAATGTTACATGGACTACGTCCTACAAGGATCCGGGTCTTGAGAGGGGAAGCCTTTTAGGGTTCAAAATGTGAGCTATGTAGCTCTCTTGGCTACACTGTGTGCAAATGTTTCCTTAATAAAAGATATGCATTTAAGAAAGTAAAATCGCTATCGCTTAGAGTTCCCTAAGGCTGATCTAGCAAGTTACCAAAAATTGGGTGGGCTTAGCTCACCAAAATTGTATTTTTTCACTGTTCTGAAGATTGGAAGTCCTGCATCCAACTGTCAGGCAGGATGAACTCTTTAAAGATCTTAGGGGAAGAACCCTTTTTGCTGTATCTTGTTTCCTGTGGCTGCTGGTAAATTTTGGTGTTTCTGGACTTGTGAATACCTGACTCAAATCTCTGCCTCTGTCTTCACATGGAGTCCTCCCTGTGTGTGTGTGTGTGTGTGTGTGTGTAAGCACATGCATCCAAATTTCTGTCTTTTTATAGAGTCCTGTCATTGCATCAGGACCCAAGATAATCCAGTGTGACTTCGTCTTAATTATATCTGTAAAGACTCTTTTTTCCAAGTATGGTCATATTCACAGACGCTAGACATTACAGTTTTAGCCATATATTTTGGGGAGATGTAATTTACCTATCACAGTATCTAGCCCTTGAAAGAGAGTTCAGTGACATTACCTTTATCTAGGTATTTATGGGGAAAAAATCCTAGCATTGCGGGGAGTGGTGGAAGGTCTCATTCCATTGTCACACACAAAATAAAATGTTGCCTATTTTTTTCTTAAAGAGAGAGTGTGAGAGAGAGAGAGTGAGTGAGAGAGAGAGAGAGAGAGAGAGAGAGAGAGAGAGAGAGAATTTTTTCAATATTTATTTTTTGGGGGCTGGGGATGTGGCTTGTGGCTCAAGCGGTAGCGCGCTCACCTGGCATGCCTGCGGCCCGGGTTTGATCCTCAGCACCACATACAAATAAAGATGTTGTGTCTGCTGAAAACTAAAAAAAATAAATGTTGCCTATTTTTAAAGACACAGTCACTCTCTCTTGAGGGCCAACTTCTCTCTCTCAAGCAAGATGGAAATTGAATGATCACATATTCAGGGCAGAGATCAATGCCATTGGGTGAATGTTAGTGCATGACCCTGACTCTCAGATTTTTAAAACTGTCCAAGTAGCAAAATACTTCTACTTGATTCTTCAGATATTTTTTTTAAGTCAATATGGAGCAAGGTTGTTTTTTTTTTTTTTTCCTTTTTACCAATTAACTATTCCTCACTCAGACTCACTCCGGGAGGATTTCTCTGGTTCCTTTTTATCTGGAGGAGACTTTCCTCCAGTTCCAACACAATAATTGCACGATGCTGTAATTGCTTGCTTAATTATCTCTCTCTCCCCCCTGTAGACGTTGGAAGGCAGGAATCCCATCGTCTCGGGTAGCATGGCATGTTAGGAACCCAGCAGTATGTGCTCAAAGAATATCCTCAGTAATTATCCCTGGAAAGAATCAAAGACTGTATGGGACTTTCCCTATTGTAATTTCTGTGTCTTAAAGGTTAAGTCCTTGGTCATTTCCAGAATGAAGGCTGAACAAGGGAGGTCAAGATTCCTCCTTTTTCGTGATCCTCCTTTGGCCCTAGAAAGAGGATCCTGGCAGCTGCTAGTGGTGAAACACGGTACCCTGTGAGATAGCACAGCCCCCACACAGTGATTTGATTTACACATTTATACTCCTTAAACTTTTGATTTTAAAAATGAGCCAAGTGGAATTGGTCGCTGACATTTAGAAATAAGGAGATTTTGCATCAAGAATGGCTTCCAGAAGATCTCAACAGCTATCAGAGGGTCTTTGTACCCTGGGCCATCATTCCCAGATGGCAGGAGGGCTGAACAGAGCAGCAGATGCCTTGTCCAGGTCTCCTCCAGTTCATTACCCACTGTCACTGGGTGTCCGTGTCCACCCACCCAGCGCCTGAGTTCAGTGTCTTCAACTGAAGGAAGAGAATTAGACTGAAGCGTGGAGGTGGATGCTTCCCTCAGCCTCTCTGTCTGGGTCTGTTGGTAGGTTCCAGAGGTTGGATGGACCACTGCCATAGATCCATCAGCTAAACCTGGTCAAAATAATTCTGTCTCCCATGTTCCAAGGCTTGTGCTTGAGTCCCGGATCTAATATTTGAGCAGACAATCTCACCTCTCTGAGACTCCCCCCTCCCCATGTGGAAAAGTGGGTCAGGAGTATTCTGCATGGGTTTGTCTTATGTTCACTTGTTTTGTTGATATCACCACATTTAGCCTAGCTTAAAGGCAGGGATAGGAAGAGAATGGTTGCAGTCTTCTCTGGATCGGTACAAATGCTTTGCACCTTTTGCTAGACCAAATTAACAATGAAAATCCATTAGGTCCTGATCCACGCTACAACATGAATGAACCTTGAAAATATTATAAAGAAATCCTGTTCAGGAAGTCACTTAATGCAGGTTTCTGTGTGTGGGGAATATCAGAATGGGCAGAATTATGCACAAGGCCCTGAGTTCAATCCCCAGCACACACACACACACAAAAAAAAAAAAAAAAAAAATCCAGAATTAGACAAAGTAGTTCAGTGGTTAGTACATAAGTTAGTTCATATCATCTTTTTAAATCCTTCTAGAATTAGTAGTGCTGATCATACCATATGGCAAGTACACTAGGGAACACTGAGTTGTCCCTGAAGGGTATATTTCACAGGCCATGGATTTGTAAGATAATGAATAAGAAAACAAAGTTTTAGGGAGAAAAACTTTTTTTTTTTTTAACTCCGGCACCTAGTGGAGATGACAGAATAAGCACTCTTTCCATCAAACCTGTGCAGATGGTCCTTCTCTGTGTTCTGACTTCTCTGACCTCCACAACCAAAGAGCAAATCTTCTTGCTAGTGGTCAGGATTCCTGGTTTTAGGCAAAGGTCAGGAGTGAAGAGGTCCCACAGAGATTGCCCATGTTGAAATCCTTCAGTGACTCCCTGTCTAAGCTCACGTCCCTAAAACTGAGAATCAGGGATGGAAATAGCCATTTGGAAGGAGAGGGAGGTCAATGCCAAGTACTTACGGTGGCTCCCACTAGGAGATAGGCTCCCATAATTGATACTTTTATAATTAGTGTCATTTGGTTGTAGATATTGGGCTATAACATGAGATTGTTGGCAGCTGATTTGTTGGAGGGTTGTCTTTTCTCTGGATGGCATCTTGGGCCAGAAAGAAAAGAATGGCTGGAATTTCTGTTAGCCCTTGATGGATTTAATCAGCTCCTTGGGGACCCTTGATATAGCACGGATATAATTAATGGGGAAGCATAATTTTTATTCTCTGTGTTTCTCTTGCTTGTGGACAGAGGGGAACATTACCTGGGCCGAGAATGGCATTAACATACTGTGAGTGAGATGTCAGGGCACAGAAAACCCATCCGGGTGGCCTTGGGTTAAAATGTTCTGTGCATGTGCTTCTGAGTGTCCCGGAAGCGGCTGCCCATCAGAAAATAAGCTACTCCCTAGAACTGCGCAATTCAGTCGTCCCCCATTTTTTATTATTTATTATTTTTCCCTTTCAGTAACATCGTAGGGAAAAAAAAAGAATTTAAACTTTGGGAACTTAAAATCATGGTGGTAGAATATAAAAAGAGTCACTGCATTATTCTGAGAAGTATGTTAGCAGGTCTAATACTCTGCAGAAATATTTAATCTTAATTATGAAAAAAAAAATCTCTACATGAACTGCTCCATTGGATCCAATGACTGCTTTAGGCTCTTTTTTTTTTTTTCTCCCTCTGTGGATAATGGAAGGGATTATGTTCTGTCCAATGGTCAGATTAAGAGGAAGCTTGAGAAGCATTTGTTCTCTCCAAAACTGGTTTGCAGGGAACCGATGAATGCACCAGCATCTCCCTTAGGACTGCTGTTAGGGTGGTAAATAAGAGATTTGGGCTCCCAGGAATGTTGCAGGTGACATTCACTGGAGGTGACAGATAATAAGCAGGTAAAGTAATACTGTCCTGTTAAATGCTATAAAGAAAGGGAAGAAACAGCAAGCGGAAGGAGTGGGGGGTTGTGGGTTTGCATCCCAACTAACCTGTTTTGTGACCTTGGGTAGCAGCTGTTCACAAAAGAGGATTTGGATTGCTACTAATTTGCTGCATTGATCGTTTGACCATAATGGCATGATTCTCTCTCTATTCTCATGAATGCTTTTGAGCATAGTACTTATTTGATGTGATATTATATTGCAATACCCGCTCTATTGAAATCAACAGGTGGCTGGGGTTCCTTTTTAGCTGTTTTCGACCCTTGGTAGGAAATACCTCTATTTCTCAGTCTGATTTTCTTTTCTTCTTTGAACAAGTAAATGGAATTTATCGGTACTTGTGTGAGCTCTTGAAATAGTTTCATTTTCTTCCGACTGTCTGTATACTTGGCAATCTTTGACTGGGTTCACTCTTTTCTTTATTCCACTCTTCCTTATGATGATTTTGGTTTTATTTTTTTCAGTCTATTTCTGTTTTTAAGAGCCTTCCTTAAAGTTTTGACACAATGAAGCCAAATTTAACAGCATTTTCAAATACAAAACTAAAAGTCTTTAACTCTGATTATACCATCCAAGGTTCCAAGGTATTCCTGTGTATAGATGATAGTTCTTGAGTCCAACTTGATTTTTCTTGCAATTAGAAAATCGTATTGTTCTACTTAATAATAAAGACAAAACTGGCAAAAATTTTTCTGTGTATTTACTAGTTTTTTTTTCATCATTGTATTCTACTTTCTTGGAATTTCAGTTCCTTTTCTGCATTAATTATTAGTTTGAGCACATTTTCTTTATAGCACATGCACTAATCTTTGTTTATCATTAAATACCACTTTTTGCAATATTTTTGGAACAACATAAAACAGGTTTGGAATTCCCAGTTGGCTCTGTATTTCCTTCCACAATTATTTTATTGTTTCCTTGTTTTCTACTCTTCCTTATTACAGGGAATGAAATCTGCTCTTAGTGAATCTTGTTCTTTTGCTTTTAATCTTTTTTTTTAACTTTTGCAGTCTTTTTATGGAGTTCCACTATTTTATGATATCTAAGTATGCATGCATTTTTAGTCTTTCTTGTGATAATCCTACTTTTCAATCTGTGCACACATTTTTCTTTTGGTTTTACAAAATTCTCATTATTTATGTGAATATTGACACTCAGAACATTTTTCTGTTGTCATTTTTCTGAATATCAACTTAGTCATAGTTTGAACAATTTATTCTCCCTGTCCATAACTTTTTTTTTTCTTCACGTTTCCATTTTACATTATAGGAAAATTTCTCTGATTCCGCCTCTGATTTTCAAATCCTTTCTTCATCAGTGTCTACTTTCCTGTCTGATTTTTAGTATCAGTCAAGATGGCTCGAATATGCTGCATTAGCAAACAGCCAGGAATATCATGGTTTAATACAGCAACAGTGTAACAATGTCCCTCATGCTGCTTGTCCATGGTATTTACTCTGGACCCACATTGGTGGAGGCACCATCAGAGAATGTTTCCATGATTGCTGGGAAATCTGATCATCCACAGGCTTGGAAAGCTGCTTCCCACAATCAACATGCGCCATTTTGTTCTCACTTTCCATTGGCAAAGGAAGCAACAGAGCCTAAGGTAATTCCCTAAGACAACAAAGAAAACAGGACCATGATATTCATGAAAAACATTCATGACTAGCACAAATTCCACTATTTTTTTTAACTCTTTTTTTTCTATTCATTTTTAGTTTCTAGAAGTTCTGATTGGTTTATCATTCTGACTTGATACAATCATGATGCTCTGTTGCTTGGAGTTTCATTTATATCTCTAATTAATTTTTTGCACATAATTTCTATTCATGTTCATTAATCTTTTGGTTTTAGTACTTATATTATCAATTCTTTTACTGTGCCAGCTCTTTTTGTGCTAGGTCTTTGTTTTTGTTTTTTCCCACACTGTGTTTTGTAATTTTGTGTTATGAACTTATCTTAGATGAATATTTGTTTTCTGTAGAAGACCCTTTCTTCTGAAAGCATCCCTCAAGGATGGTTTAATTTCTCCTTTAATTGAGGATTTAGGACTTAAAGGATCCCAAACCATTGTTTGTCTTAATTTCTTTCACATCAATATATGGTCCCTTTTGACCATATAATCCCATCCTCATGCTTTGCCTAGACTTGAAGTTTTGATTTCTTACAGGGAACACCTTGAGATCAAAGACAACGCAATTCCATACCTGTTCCTTAAAGCATAGGAATAGCTTTCCAAGATTCCTTTATAGCTTTAGGAGCTCTGTGTCTTACTGGGATCTATCAGCCTATGGTCCAAGTCTCCTGCTCCTCTCATTGGATATCCTGCCTCACCCACCCTGTGGCAGGACTGATCTGCTACAGAAGCACAGCACATTAGCTGAGGTGTATTGCTTAGTCTCTGATTTCTTAGTTTCTTTATGACCCTTTCCCATTCTCTTTCTTTTGTTTGAGCTTTGTTCCACTCAGCGTTTTCACGGCTGTGACTAAAACACCCAACCCGAACAACTGTAGAGGAGGAGCAGTTTATTTGGGGGCTCACAGTTTCTGAGGTCTCTGTCCAAAGACAGCTGGCTCCATTCCCCAGGGCCCCAGGTGAGGCTGAACATCATGGTGGCAGAGGGGGTTGGAGGGAAGCAGCTCACACTATGATCAGGGAGCAGAGAGAGACTCCACTTGCCAGATACAAATGTATATCCCCAAAGCCACACCCCCAGTGCTCCACCTTCTCCTGCCACACCCCGTTTACCTCCATCTGCTACCCGGTTAATCCCAATCATTTCTCCTCTGAACCTTCTTCCATTGTCTCATCCATGAGCTTTTGGGGGGGACACCTCACATCCAAGCCCTGACAAGCTTGATTTGTTTATTTAAAAAAAATCAATTTGAGTTATATTTTATTTTTCTGTGTCTCTCGGAAGGCATTGGTCTGCATTAGCAGAGTTCATCATGTTTTCCCATCCGGGAAGCTTCTCTCATCAGCTTTGTAACTTAGGAGGAAAGGTTTTCAAATTATAGTACCCACAGGGCTCTTGGAGTTCATCTCTGTGTATGAGTCAATGGGAGGAAGAGCAAAATTTAAAAAAAAAATGCACGTTAAGACTCTTTCTTCAGCTCTGATAGGAATCGGTTGTGTGATGCCAAAGCAGTCATTCAACTTCACTGGGCTCAAATTTCTCCATCTATAAAATATGAGGTTGGAATGTGGGTTCCTTAAATAAATGCATTCTAAGGGCTTGGAATATAGCTCAGCAGTAGAGTCGCGTTGCCTGGTTTGTGTGAGGCCTTGGGTTCTATCCACAGGAGCACAAAAAGAAAAAAGTCAAGCGAAAAGAAAAGGCAAAGAACATATACAGTTTAAATCAGTGCAACGTGTTCTCTTCGCCAAGCAAATTTAAATATGACAAGTGTTTGTGAAAAAAAATTTTTTTTCTACTTCCTCTTTGGTTCTTTAATATTTAATTCTTTGATAATTTCCAGCAAAAATTCTTGTGAACCTACATTATTGCAAAAGATATGCCTTTAACCCCACCTCTGTGTAAAGAACAATCATGTCTTATTAAACCTGGAATTGAATGAAATTAGGTTTGCCGTTTTAAGGATTTCAAGAGGTAATATCAACAGCAAGCCTTTGTTGATTGCTGGAAGATAGTTTTTCAAAATCACCTTCCAAAGCTAGGCTGCCTTATTGCTTTCCACATTCAGGAAAAAAAAAAGAAAGAAAGAAATTAGGGTCCATTTTTACCTTGTCATGTTTAAACTAAGACATATGGTAGCTTGTCAGAATTGCAAAACAGAGTCTTTAAAACCTTCAGCACAGAATGGCCTTTCTAATTGCAAAGGAAATGGGAGAATGTAAAATTCATAGATCACCCAGAAGAGAAGGGCGATTCCTTTTAGGATTTCCTCTTTAAAACTGGCCCCAAATGCTGGGGTGGGTATAGCTCAGGGGTAGACTGGCACTTGCCTAGCATCCATCAGGTCCTGAGTTTCCTCCTCAGGACGACAAAAACAAAACAAAATGATATGAAATGATCAAAATGATCAATAAAACAAAGCCAAGCAAAAAAAATCCTACAGACGTCATGAGTTGCCTTAATAAAAGATGTACCAGTAAATTCCTGTGAGTTGATGTTTTACCCATGTCAATTTGAAGGGCAAGATTAAAGTTGCATATGAGTCTTAACATTTAATAGGAATATTTCTTAAAACGCGAGCTGGAGCTAGAGATGATGTACCTTGAGGATATTGGGATTGTTCTGCTATAGTGTACAGGGAGCTCTGGATCCTGTTACCCAGTGGAGACAGAAGAACACGCGGCGGTAATAGGATCTCAGATGGAGGGCAGACAGACGGATAGAAGGAAGTGAACACAGAAGCAAACAAACTAGTTAGAGAAACTTGAGAAGCTTCCTCTGGTGGGGTAAAACTGAAGGCTCACAAAGATGAACTTGATCCGAGAAGGCAGATATATCCTGTAGGGAGATGGTGCTAACATCTCTCCGAGGAGCCTGGAGGGGTGGGTCTGGAAGCTTTGGAGCAACCTACTTTTCCCATGAAGATGTCTTTTAAAGGTGAGATTGGTACTTGTCTCCAAGGTCAAGGGCCCGAAGGCGTCTTAGAGAAGTGGCCCTGGTGATCTTACCTTTCCATCCACCTTGGAAATAAAAGATGACAGGTGAGATGAACGTGGTGAGCAAGATGCTCCCTAGGAGGCGGAAGCTTTTGAAAGAAATAAAAATGGCGCACAGTGTTAAATTTGTAATCCCTCTGTCACCCCAATCACAATCACAGCTGTCTCCAAAGGTGGCGGGTGCCGAGTCTCAGGAATGGGCCAGGTTAACCGCGCTGGGCATGACAGGACCTAAAGGGTCCCCAGTGGTGTTCGGAAAAGCTTGGAAACTTGGGATTTAAAGATCAGGTGGATGTGTATCCATCTGCTAAATAATCTTCTTAACCTCATCTCTGCTCTGCAGGAACAAAACCAGGAAAATAAAGGCAGTGAACTAAACAGACCCTCAAAGAAATAACACCAAGGCAGATTTGTCCTGATGCTAATAATTGTGAACAAAGGAGAAAGGCAATTGATGTCAAGTGCTGTGTACGAGTGTAAGATAAAGACATCTTAAGCATGTCTAAATAAAGAAGAAAATAGAGTAGAAATCCAGGAATGGCTATTTCTTTAAGACACTGCGAAAGCTATTATTCACCGAGGGACTAAAACCTTCTAAATGTCTCTCCATTAATTTTTTTTTTTTCGTGAAATAGCTACACATGAGTAGCTCTCCATCAATAGTTAATTGATGCTTATAAATCGCACTTAATCAGGATCCATCTAGATGAGTCACTAGCCAATGAAAATTTAAGCAAGGAGAGGGTGAAAAATGAGAAATGGGAGCAAATCGGGGAAAATGGTACCCGACTTGGGTAGACAGAGGGATTACAAATTTAACGCCGTGTGCCATTTTTATTTCTGGATGATGTAGTTTCAGAGCCTGGCCCATCCTGATTAGTTCTGCTCCCTGTGCATGTGACTCAGTGTGAAATGCAAATGGGCAGCTTGGATACTCAGGTTGTCTCCAGGATCATGGTCCCATGGTTTAGTAATGCTGCCTAAGTCTCTTGGTGACACCCCTGGGGACTTCCACAAAACTGAGGTACCTGGAGGTCCCCTGTCACTCCAGATCTTGCAATCAGGCCAGAAAGATGTCAGGCATGTTGCTCAGAGTAACAGGCATGTCAGAAGGGATGGGAAAGGGGATAGGGAGACACTCTCAAGGGAGAGAGTGGGTGCTCTCAGAGAGGTGAGGGACAGCGTGTTCCTCCCGACTCCCAGTTTCATTGGGGTTCCAAGGAAGTTTCCAGAGAGTCCAGTCCGGATCCCCCTCTTGAGTTTTGACTGGCAGCAGGATGGCATCAGACTTCCAATGGGTGCCATGATAATTCTAGGTCACTTTGGCCCATGCTGCCGGGTTATAATTGGAACCTATTTTTACAGATTTTTATGGATGGGGGAATACTCTTTGTCTCCCCAAGTTCTGGGATCTGGTCTGTATTAGGGTCACAAAAGTCCCCTTCTTCAGGGTAAACTGTTGGTAAAGGGCATGTTACTGTCTGGGGGTGTTGAGTTCCTTGTATTATCTCCATTCAGCCAAGAATTGAAAAACAGAACACAGAGAGAGCAAGCAAGAAGTAGCTATTGCAAAAGCAACAGAAACACACTTTTCCAAACAGAAGGGGTTCCAGGGCTGGGATTCCAGTGGGGGAGTGTTGGTCTCTGAAATTTCCTCCTTGCTTCTCTTCTTCCCTGTCCACATGATCCTCCATATTATTGATTGGTGCCCCTGATGTCCACCCTTCTGTTCTAGTTTTGCTATTGGGTCCCCCACTTAGAAGCATGGTTCAGAAATATCTGTCTGATTGGGTCCCTCACTTGTGTCCCTGAGCACTTTCGTCAAGCAGGAAGTTGGCTTCCTGGAAAGACCCTCCCCATGCTCCTCCTTCTGGCTCTGGCCGACCTCCTCGCACGCCATCTTGCCCTGGCTGCCTCTGCCCCTCTACGTCTCCCTCGGGTAGTTTGCTGACGAAGGTAACATATCGTGGGGACTTAAGCCAAGTGGAGCTGCAGGTACATTGCTTTCTCAAAGAGAAAGCCTATGGTTGGTCAGCATAATGGGCACAATGTATAGCGTTATTCTCTTACCCTGGTGTCCCCACCCCCCTTGGGTCTCTCTGTCCCCTGTCATCTCTATTGAGCTTACTGGAAACAAACTGACCACTAAAGCCCACGTTCTGTTTATTGCATGATTATAGAAGGACGCCGTGGGTCTTCTGCGTGGTTGTGAGATCAGTCACGGATCCAAGTGCAGAGAGCAAACGTCTAGGACCCCATAAGTCAATGTAACCCACGTGTCACCAAGGCTGAATCCCTCCTCTTACAGAAGAGGAAAACAGGTTTAGAAATGTTTGCTTCGGAGGCACAAAGAGGCACATAAAATGAAAGTCTTAGCAGACAGCATGTGGATGGCCATGAGGCTCATCTCCTACATTCTCCTCCTTAGGGACAGTACCAGGGTGGCCTTACCATCACTGAAAAACTGTGTAGTTGTCCTCTCCAGAGGCAGAGCAGAGCAGGGGAGAGCATGCAGGCTTTAGAAACAAAGCAGAAGATCCCACTTCTGTGTGGGATCTATAAATACCGAACTCTTAGGAGCATCCATAGGGTAATTACCAGAGCTGGGGGTAGGGGAGAGTCGGGGGAGCAACTTGGGGGATGTTGGTCAAAGCACACAGTGTTAGACAAGAGCAATGAGTGTTTGTGATCTGTCACACAGCGCAGCAACCTTAGGCAGAGTATTATATAATTCACAATAACTAATACTCCTTTTTTTGGGGGGGTACTAGGGATTGAACCCAGAGCCACTTAACCCCTGAGCCACATCCCCAGCCCTTTCCATATTTGTAATTTTTGAAACAGGGTCTCACGAAGTTGCTTAGGGCCTCTCTAAGTTGCTTGCTGGCTTTGAACTCGCCATCCTCCTGCCTCAGCCTCCCAGGCCTCTAGGATGACAGGCGTGTACCATGCACCTGGCCAGTACTATATTTTACATGTTTCACCACGAAATAGAGATAAGCAACGTGATAGGTTTGCTTTATTTAATCATTCCATTTTTTTTTATTATACCCTGTTATGATGACTCTCTTCAGAATAGTATTAATTTTAAAAACCAATTTATTTCCATATGACACATTTTTCACGTGACTCTTGGCCTTCTGAGTTTGGTCTATTTCACATACTGTAATGTTCTCTAGTTCCACCTACATAATTTCATTCTTCTGTATAGATGAGTAAAACTCCATGGTGTAGGTAGAGCACATTTTCTTAACCCATTCATCTGTTGATGGGCACCTGGGCTGGTTCCATAGTTTGGCTATTGTGAATTATAGAGCAATACAGGCATGCCCACATTTAGGATGCAAGCGTGCTCAGAAGCAGTCCTCCCTTGGTGGTGACTGTACTGGCTTGTGTGTGTTTAAGCACTTGTTACGTGCCAAAATACTTTCCTACCGCTTCTCTTCATATTTTCTTCTTTGAGACTTTTCACAGAACCATAGGGAGGTTCCACAGTTCTCCTCGAGTTATTAAATAAGAATCTAAAATTTCAGAGTGATTACATTCAGTCTCCTAATAGCTCAAAGTCCATCTGCGGCTGAGCTGGGATTCCAACAGTCAGCTCCATCCCAATTCCAGATCCAGAATGTGTGATCCTTGCTTATATTTCTCCAGTGGAATAGAAGCCTCCATCTCTTGAAGCTGATGGTGCTAGCGGGTTATACAAATAGATTTCCAGAAATGCACCCATCAGAGAGTCATGTCAGAGTTACCCAGCTGCCCCTGGGACTCAGCTTCTGCAAGGTGGTGAAGTAGCAACTAAAGCTTTTGTGTAGGAGAATTCAGGTAATAGGAGATGGTTACACTGACCTGCTTTTAGCTGGGGCTGCAGATGCATCACACTCGGCTGGGAAGAAGCTGCCAGTCCTTGTCAGGGAGCCACAAGTTCCAAGTGAGGTGAGAATCCCACTTGACAAGCAGACATAAGCCATTTGGGGAAAATACAAATTAAAAGGCTCCAAGATAGAAATAGGAGCCTTAGCAGCAGGCAGTGTCTTGGGAAATACATTGTGTCAGATTACATCAGGGAGTTGGGAGAGTCAGTGAGGAGCCCTGCTGTGTCAGGCATTGGGCAACCGGGAAGCTGGAGTAGCTATTTAAAAGTTGCCAGAGCTGCTTTGAATGCCCCCAAGAGCTGGCATCTGCTCAGTAACACCCTTGAATTATGCACAGTGTGCACGTTCCTCAAATAATCCTCCGCTTGTTCCTGCTAACTTCTGACCTGAGTCAATTCCTCACGATGGAACTGAGTTCGCATTTCAGGGCAGGAATACAGGAGTGCAAAGTGTCAGAGATATTTCTGCTTCAGATCCATCCTCCTACCCCCGACCCCCAGCGATTCACAACATGAGCTGACATGAAACTGTTGAATTCTAGGAGGATTTTGGTCTTTATTAAAAAAAATATATATATATAGCATCAATGGGCACTTATGGATCCACTTGCTCAATGGGTTGGCTGGGAGGTTTCAAATCCTGGCCAAGAGAAATCCACTTGAACAGCCCCGTTCGAAGCTGGTATCCTGGAATCCCAGCGGCTCAGGAGGCCGAGGCAGGAGGATCTCAAGTTCAAAGCCAGCCTCAGCAACAGCGAGGTGCTAAGCCACTTGGTGAGACCCTGTCTCTAAATAAAATTCAAAACAGGGCTGGGGAGGTGGCTCAGTGGTCGAGTGCCTCTGAGTTCAATCCCCGGTACCAAAAATTAAAAAAAAAAAAAATTAAAAAATAAAAAATCCCCCCCAAAGCTAGAGTCCTGGAAAGGTTCAAGGAATCTCTTAGGAATCCTAAGTAATGAGAAGCCAGCCATGGGCTGCATTTCTGTTTTTCCTTGAATGATGTAGGCATTTTCTCTTTTTCAGTTTCCTTTATCGGCTTTGATCTATATTCAGCTGTCATTGGCCACCAGCACTAGGGACGGAGAGGACATACTGGCTTCCTTGTTTAGGACTCCTATAGTCTCTCTGTCCCACTCCGAAATCCTACAATGACAGAAGGCCCCTGGTGCAGTCAGTTGGTGGTTTAAGGAATATGCAGGACTTCTTTCAGCCAGGGTGTGGGGTACACCTAGGAGAAAGTCTTGTGGGGGGCTGTCAGCCCAAAGACCTTATTTTTTTTTTAACTTTACCAGACTGCTTTCAATGCTCAGTTCTGCTTTAATTTGAATTACAGCAGGGACAGTCTTATCCCTGGTTAATGGGTAAGATAAACCCTTAGTCCCAGGATCTCCACTTGCTTCCTGTCTTCTAGAACTTTCTCAGGAGTTGCCTGGATGCTGTAGCCTGGGTGGGCTCAATGGTTCCTGGCTGCTGATCCAGTATCAAGGAAGATTTAATCTACAGAACAGAATTTCCATTTCCCTTTGCTGACTGCACGTCTTGCTCACAGGGAGGGAAGATGGAGCAGGAACTTCTTTTAGGCAAGATGATGTATGACTTTTAAAATAATGGGAGGGGGGCCCGGCTGGTGTGATGCATCTGTAGTCTCAGTGACTTGGGGGAGGTTGAGGCGGGAGGTTCACTGAATCCCAGGGGTTGAGTTTAGGTTAGGCAAACAGAAGTGAGGCCTCATTCTCTTTCCAAAAGGGGTGGCTCAGGCATAGATGCTCTCCTTGGTTTGACTTTGGTCTTTTTCACGATTTTACTCTTTGCTAAGGCAGCAGAGTGTTTTTTTTTTTTTTTAATTACAAGAGATATTTTGAATACTGTTAAAGACTCACACATTTTAACCAGAAAATCCAAGGCTGTCAACACAATCAGATTTATGCAGAGTCGATGGCATAGTGCTTGTTTATTATCACAACTTGGTAGCTACATCAGTGTTTCTCAAACTTCTGTGTGCCTGCAGATCGCTTGGGAATCTGGTTATAAATGCACACTCTGCTCCAGAAAACCCGGATGTGGCCTGAAATTTGCATTTCTAATCAGGTGATCAAGACACGGGGGTCCACAGACCAAACTTTAAGTAGCAGAGACGTTAAAATATTGATTTTATGAGAACTAAGATCAGCATCGGTTGTCGTGAGCGTCTCTTTTTTTTTTTTTTTTTGCCACTGTGACCCAGAAGACCTGACAGGAACAACAGAGTAGGAAACGTTTATTTGGGGCTCATGATTTTAGAGATCTCAGTCCATAGATGGCTGAGTCCATTACTCTGGGGCTTGAGGTAAGGCTAAACATCATGGTGGAAGGAGGTGGAGGAGAAATGCAGCTCAAGACATGGCAACCATCAGGAGAGAGAGAGAGAAAGAGAGAGAGAGAGAGAGAGCCACTTACCTAAGACAAAATATCAACCCCAAGCTTTGACCTGGCCATATGCTACCCACCTTCAGTTACCACTCAGTGAATCCCATCAGGGCATTAATGCATTGATTGGGTTAAGGTTCTCAGAACCAAATCATTTCACCTCTAGACCTTCTTGCCTTGTCTCACACATTAGCTTTTGCAGAACAGCTCCCATCTATCCTGTAACTGTATGCTACAGGGATACGTGCATACCAGTGTATACAGCAGCAAGATTCTCAGCAGCCAAGTTATGGAAGCACAACCTAGGTGTCCCTCGATAGACAATTAAATAAAAAGCAGGTGGCATATGTCCACAGCCTCAAAGAAGAATGACATTATGTCATTTGCTGGTAAATACAAGGGAGCTGGAGAACATCATGCTAACTGAAGGTAGCCAGATGCAGACGGAAGTCAAGGGTTGGATGTTTTCTCTTTCATCCTTAAGCTAGAGAAAAAAATCAGGATCTCAAAAAAAGATGGGAGGACCTCATGAAAATGACAGAGAGAACAGTTAGGGAGAGGAAAGGAATTGAGAGGGAGAGAGAAGAGGGAGGAGAATGGAGAGGAACCGCAAAATGCAATCAACCAAATTCTGTTTTGTGTGTGTGTGTGTGAACATATCACAGTGACATACCCATTTATGGTGCTGTGTGTTTGGTTGTGTTTTCTTGCAGTACTGGGGATTGAGTGTAGGGCCTTGTGCATGCTAAGCAAGTGTTCCACCCCTGAGCTTCTCACCCATCCCCAAATCCAATTCTATGTATAACTACAATGCAACCATTTAAAAAATAAATGAAATAAAAAGAAAGATACTGGTTTTGCATCCAGATTCACTGTATTTTTCAAAATTAAAAAAAAAAAATGAGAGACCCTAAACATGGATGCTGAAGAACTTCTGGACCCCGGGGTTTAAACATGGATGTGCACCTGAGGAACTTCCGGATCCTAGAGCCTAAACATGGACGCGCACCTTTGAAACTTCTGGATCCGGATCCGGGGACCTAAACATGGATGTCTGAGGAACTTCCGGATCCATGGACCTAAACATGGACGTGAGCCTGAGGAGCTTCCGGATGCTGCAGCCTAAACATGGATGCCTGAGGCACTTACAGATCTGAGGGCCCAAAGATGGACGTGCACCTGAGGAACTTCCGGATCTGGGGGCCTAAATATGGATGTGCGCCACAGGAACTTCCGGATCCGGGGGGCCTAAACATAGATGCCTGAGGCATTCCAGATCCTGGGGTCTAAACATGGACGCTTGAGGCACTTCCGGATCCCAGGGCCCAAAGATGGACATGCACCTGAGGAACTTCCGGATCCGGATCCGGGGGCCTAAACATGGATGTGTGCCTGAGGAACTTCCGGTTGCTATGGCCTAAACATAGAGGACTGATGAACTTCCGGATCCAGGGGCTTAAACATGGACGTGCACCTGAGGAACTTCCGGATGCTGCAGCCTAAACATGGACACCTGAGGCACTTCCGGATCGAGGGCCCAAAGATGGACGTGCACCTGAGGAACTTCCGAATCCGGGGGCCTAAACATGGGTGTCTGAGAAACTTCTGGATCCAGGGGCCTAATTATGGACGTGCACTTTTGGAACTTCCGGATCCGGGTGCTTAAACATGGACACCTGAGGAACTTCCTAAACATGGACATGCACCTGAGGAACTTCCGGATCCGGGGGCCTAAACATGGATGTGCCCCTTTTGTACTTCCGGATCCGGGGGCCTAAACATGGACACTTGAGGCACTTCCGGATCCGAGGGCCTAAACATGGACGTGTCCCTGGAACTTCTGGGTCCTGTGCCTATAAAGGGCAGGGCGTGGCTCTCAGAAGGGACGTGGTCCATGAAGAGGAGCGGGGCATGGGGCCTGTTGGGGGCAGACTGAGCTGTCACACCCTGAACTTGAATGTGACGGTGGCCTCACTTCCTGGCCTTCCCCTGGGTGTCACTTCCTCCCCTTCCTGGAGGTGCCATGGAGGACGTGAGACCAGGCGCAGGGGCCAGGCCCTGAGGAGGGACACCGTCTTTCTCCTCGCTTAGCCAGGCGCCCGGCCTGGCTGGGGACAGGGACGTCTTGTGACACTGGCTGCCTCCTGCATCCCTGCCCCAGGACCTCAGGGACCACAGGTGGGGACAGTCGTTGATCCTCCCCTGGCCGCTGACCCTCAGCCCCGGGGTCTGCCCAGAGTCTGTCTCCCAGAAGGTCAGGGGGCCCCTGTGACCTGCTGCTACTTACCCACCGTCATCCTGGGCGAGCACAGGTCAGGACACCAGACGCTACTGAGAGTGACATCTCCTAGATGGGTAGCTGGGGACTTTGCCTCTGTCCCCAGGCCTCGGACACTGGATGATCCCCCCCAGAGACAGAAAATAACCCCCACTGCCCAAGACTTATTTTTAAGCTTTGGATTCTGAAATTTTCCTGCGGCCACCTTCTTTGTGAAGCCAGTTTTTCAACAGAGACAATATTCCAGGGGGTGGGAGCAGGGAGAACAAGATGGAGTTGATCAAACCAAGCTGACACATCTGGTCCTCCAAGAGAAATCTGGATTGGGGGAGAAGAGCCATTCTCAACTGGCGAAATAGTGAAGTTCCCTTGTCCTTATTTTGGGTAAGCAAAATAAATAATCTGATGTTAACTCATTAAAAAAAAATGAGTAGTCCAACTTTGGTTTAATTAGGTTACTTGCTTGCAAATGGCCGGGTGTGGAGTAGCATCGGTATGAAAAGCATCTTTCTGTTGACTCTACCAACTTCGGGGACTCGTATTTATGAAGGCGACTCGGTGATCTTTTGTTCCCTTTAGTGAAAATTACTGCATACACAGCCTTAATTCATTATCACTGCCTGGTTTTTCCGCTCAGGCAGGTATTGTAAACATAAACATACACCCAGGGAGGCAGATTTATCGATATTGCAGCCAAGGTTTTGACGAGTGAAACGCGGGCTGTGGAGAGATTGACTGATAGTAAAATTTTGACAGCTGCAAGTATATTTTCGGCAATGAGATGAGTAACTTGCACTAAAGGGGACCGATGACAATGAAACTCAGATTTATTCAGGACCTTTGCAGGGAGCAGGCTGTGTCCTTTCTCAACGCTGAAATAAATAGTGTCCGGTTCTAATTATATGATCCTGCACCGTGCAATTTAGCTTTGATGAACCACGATACATTGTAATCGTGTTCCTCATCCTGCATGTATTTGGTGTCGGGCTTTCACACCTGCAAATTTAAAATGCTGTGATCCTCCATATATTCTGGAAGAATGCACTGCACAGTGTATCGTATTTCACTTAGAGGTTTTTAAAACAACTCCAGCTACTGTCTTTTATGTCACAAAATGTATGAATTCTTCACTCTCCGTGTGATTTATGAGCCCACCATGAGCATTATCAGTGGATTGGGAACATCTGTTTATCCCCGTGGATAAACATTATAGGCGGCGTGGATGAGGAAAAGTGTGGTCTGACAAAATCATTCCTCGTTGGCTCGTAATAGTCCCTACTAGCTTTATTCTTGATGTACTTGACAAAAATGATAAATTATTTCTATACGTATGTGTCACAAATGGATATGATAGCCCACTTAACTGTCGGAGTCACCGTGTATCTTGGTGGCGTTGGACAACTTGCTATTTGAAACCTCGCCTTTCCCACTTACAACTTGGACATAGTACTATTTGCCTCCCGGGAGAAGAGAGTATGGATGGAATGCAGCCTATTCAAAAGCATCTCGCCTGGTGCTTGGCCTGTGAAGCCTTCAGCAAATATTCTCTTCCCCTCTCAGTTCCGGAATCATTTAATGTCTTTAAGAATCAGCCGTAGCAACAGGGTAGTTCTCTGGACTTACCTCTGGACCCTAGAATACTCGTGGGTGACGGGCACTAGTTTTAATTATGATCAACACTGAACAATTCATAGTGCAAAACTTGCTGCAAAAAAACCATGCTTTTCACAACTAATGAAAAGTAATTGTAGAGGTTTTACTGTTTTCTCCCCCTCCCCATTTGCTGCTTCTGCTATTTGCAAAACTAAGTGAGTGATAATGATCAACTGTGGCAATAGATCCAAATTAAATAGGTACTCATTATTGTCCTGTAGCTGAGCTCTTCAGTGTCACTTTAATGGTTTTATGTAAGAACTGCTGTGCCGACATGTCATAGAAGTCACTTTTTAAAATCCCAGTAGAGTTATTAGATCAAGGGGTCTAGGTCCCCTTTATAAAATACCAGAATAAATTATGAGCAGAGACACAGGGTTGGTTCCCATAGGGCCTGTGGGCTGAAGTCTGTGGTTGTCTCCTTTACAATTACCTGAGACCCAGAGAAAAGTCCTTTCCCTTGCCCCCCAGGTGCGGTTAAGTGGTGCTGGTGGATGTGTGGGTATGTTATATATGTAATGTCAAAGCCTTGAACCACACTGGGGCCTTTTCTTGGTTCAAATAAAGTAGTCACATTTTCCAACTGAATGACAGAAATATATATATATGTATTTGTAGATATTAATCAGCCTGTGCTCGCTCTCTGATAGAACGAATGGTGACTTTGTAAGATGCAGTGCCACACAGATGCCTCTGTCAGGTCTGCATGAGTTCATGAGCGGAATCTGGATTTACAACTAGAGCTGAGTTGTTTTTTGTAAGGCAGGATCGTTGTCTGGTCAGAGAGATCCGCACATCACCGTGTAATTATTACAATACATAATGTACAATATGCCTTATATGTACGGGGTTCCAGTCCCCAACACCTGTTCAGGAACTGCTCTAGGGAATCACTGGTGTATCTGTTACAAACAACTGAGGTCCTGTGGTTCCTGATGGAAGTTATATAAATATCAGTATGAGTTATTTAAAAAAATCATCATTTTCTACCTGAAGACTGAACCAGACACAAAGTAGCTCATGCCTCACTTAAATCATGTATGTGGAATTATTCATGCTCTGATTTACTTGCTCAGCAGTTACCTTGGAGTTCCTACCAAATACTAAATACCGGGCACTATGCTGTTCTACGGAGGCTTTGCCTAAACGGAATTCATAGTCAAAGCAGAAGGCAAACCAGAGTAATAGATGATCACCGTATATGGTCCCGAGGCCTGCACTATTTGGAGTACATTGAAAACATCACAGGAAAGGCAACATTAGATGGTTAAGAGTGATGGGGAGGTTTTAAAACACACTCTCTTCTGTTTGGGGACTTCCAAAACAGAAGGTCAATTTAAGCATGAATTAATGATGAATTTGGATTGCCTTGTTTTTAGCAGTAAAAAACAAAACAAAAAAAAAAAACTTTCACTCTTCAGTAATGTTTCTGGAATCTTCAGGGTTTTCTTTTTTTTTTTCTTTTTCCCTCTCTTCAACAATTCTATTTCCTCTTTCATTGAACTAGCAATACTGAAAAAATATGATTTTCCTAGTGTTTTAACCTACTAGGTTTGCTCAATGAAATATGAATACAATCTTGCATCATGATGAAAAATGATTTTCCTATATATATATATTTTTTCCTAAATTGCTTAATATTTACCTCTGCTGAAATTCGGGTTTGGAGTTCAGGTTTTCCTCCAGCTCAGAGTGACCAGTGTTGACAGCAGGTCTGTCATAGGTGTGATAAGACCATGCCTTATATTTCTTAAGCCACTCTTGTACCAAGGCCTTGGCTCAAGCCATGGTTTAAGACAATCCATGATGAAATGCAAAGTCTTTGGACAAGAAAAGGTTCTTCTTTAAACTGAATAGCATTTTGTCGTATCTCTTTCCCAGGCATGCCCTGGTATTCACCGCACCCACCTTGGTTAACGCCTCATTGGAAACAAGGACCTCGTATTAATACAGATTCTCTGTCTCAGTAGTTTTCAGCCAGAGGCCACTTTGTCCCCAAGACACATCCATCCATATCTGGAGACACTTTTGTTGTCACAACTGGGGAATGAATGCTCTTTGTGTCCGGTGGAGAGAGACCACTAGGAATGCTACTAAACATTCTGTAGTGCTCCAGGTAGTATCCATGATGACATCAAGGGTCCAGGCAGACAAACCTAGCTGGACTCCACATCCTACGGTCAGCCTGTGACATTTGCCTTGTTCGCTCAGACATCCCGCATGCATTATCAGAAGAGAAATCGATGAACCAGTGTGTTTATTGCAAATATATGGGAATAAGAAGAGGGGGATTCGGCTGGAAATCACATAACTGCTATGAAATAAAATGAAAACCTTGCTTTGGTAAAAAAAATAATATATGTTCTACATAAAATAGCTGAACAAAGAGGTCCCATGTATTCTGTGGCTGTCACATGAACGTCTTTGTTTGTTAGGCATTGGGTGCTGATGGTGGGGGGTGCCACCCAAGAGCAGGACAGAGGCAGGCATTGTCCCCATTAAGAGTGTGTTTTCAGGATAGTTGACAGAGATATTAAATAATTCCATAAATGCGTACTACATGTATAATTTAAATAAGTATTTTATGCTCAGCAGAAACACGGGGTGATCTGAAAACTATACAAAGATGCGAATTGGAGAAGTCACGTGAAAGTGTCCTTTTGAGTGGAGAAAGGAGGAAGGAGGAAGAGTTGACCTGGTCAAGGAAGCCCTCTAGGCAGAGGACAGGGAACAGCACAGGGGATAGGCTGGTGTCTGCCGAGAACCATAAGGAGCCAAGGTGACCTGGCTCAGCAGTTAGAGACAGTGGCTTGAGAGTTAGGCAAAGCTTCAGTCCACCCAGGGAGCTAGAAACTGTATAAAGCATTTCTGGCTTTATTCTAAAAGCAAGAGAAGACTTTCAAATAGGAGAATAACTATGGCAAGATTCACTCTCAGAGCCCAAGAGATCCTTATATGCTAAGTGTTCTGCAGGAGCAAATCCTGCAATCCTTCATTGATGTCCATGCCTGAACCCATCCAAGCCCTGCTAATTGGTCTCATGTATTAAATACCCAACTAGCCCCTTTCTTGGCCTCTCCCTTCATGAAGCCCAGCCTTGGGCACCTTCTGGTCAGATATCATGCATTACTAAAAGGAGCAAGTTAGTATTCTGAAATGTCTCCCATTCAGCCAACTCATATTTGCTGGTTATTTACCAAGTACCATGATGAGACTGAGCTGTTCACATCCATCCTTCCTCTCTGGTACTTGTTATCTTGTTATAAAGATGAAAAAAAAAATCAGGCCTTGTGGATGCTAAAGTGCCTTACTGGTTTAAGAACCTGCAGCCAGTAATTGACGAATACAATGAAAATTAATTTCTCTGACTCTCAAGCCTGTGATTTTTCTCTCTATCACATAGAGGAAATAGGTCACGGATGGGTCTTAACAACAACCATGGGATGTAGACTCGGTTATTCCCCCCATTTAATGTATATATATAAACTCTATCCAGAGTATTTTGGTTAGTGATTCCTAAGAGCTGCAGTTAAGATCCAGGTCTGTCTGACTCAGAATCCTATTTTCTTTCCCTGCGTTCTGAGGGCTGTCTCCAAAAATCACCAGTCTAACATCTTTCCTCTTTTTATAGACTTTAGAGAAAACACAGGATAACCGGTCAGCATCCTCTTCAGAGTAGCTTTCTGTATAATTTAAAGTCATCTTCAAGGTGGTTATTGATAGCAAGCTTCATAAAGCCCAGAATGTAGTAATTCTGCCAAAGAGGGAGACAATAAATAAGTAAGGTAATGCATAATCTATAGCTTTAATGTGGGTGATTTCCTCCAAATAGAAAATAAGTAATGTGCATTGCATATTTCCAGTTATATGATCGCTTCTTAATGATCATTGAGGAATGGAATATTTATAACAGACGAGGCAACTTTATGTACCAGCCATCCGGGAGCCACAGTTTGGCTTGCATGTGGTGCTCTCATATTTCAATGTGACTCCTTTTTAACTTTGTTTACTTGAGGGTTTGGTTTGGTGGGGGCAGCGTGGTATATGTTAACCAAATGAAGCCCGGAGATCAGGTCACCCTGGGTTCCAACTATAATGCTGAAGGAGGTGGCAGTACACCTGAATTGTCTGACCCTCTGAGTCATTTTCTGTTTCCCATAGACTCAGGATATTGATAAGGTGCCTAGCACCTTTTATTTCATTGTTCACCTTCATGGTTTAAGGAGGACTAAGTGTTGGTTATGATAGAGGGGGAAGGCATTATTAGCAGACTCTTTCCGAGGGATCACAATGGACTCTTTTCTTTCCAGAACTCTCCAATGTGAGCTGAGGTTGGATCGTTTCAAAAGAACATCTAGGCTTTTTTTTTTTCTGACAATTTAGTCATTCTAGAGATCTCTTTTAATCTACTGGAGTCTCAGGAGGACAGGCAAATAGTTACAAGGCAGGTCTTACAAATGTAGGAAGCAGATGATACCCATGAGTAGCATCATGTTTTAAAAAAGAAAAATTGTGGAACACCAGTCCTATGGTCTGGGTTTCCTGGTAATTGACCTATTAGCCATTCCAACAAAGTTAACGGGGGTAAAAAATTCTATTGTTGCTATTTTTAGGACTGACAGCCCTCCCTGCTGAATCTAGGCCATCGCCATGACGATATCAAGTCTTGCAATATCTTTCTCTTTTCCATTCTTTTTTTTTTGGTGTGTGTGTGTGTGTGTGTGTATTCTGCCTCCTTGTTTTCAGAGTCTATAAGATAATAATGGTGCCATTTAACTCTGTATCGGAGTCATTTTTTCCACACATTTATTTATCCTTGGAGGGAGAAGGTGAGTACAATATAGTATTTTTATAGACTGCATGCTTTACCCGGTGGCTTAAGCACATTTTGAAATTTTCAATTGTGAAACTCTTGCAGTGGTTATTTGATTTTATATGATTTTGGGGTGGGAGAAAGGACAGCGAGGGGATTTGAAACCCTTGTAATGAGGGCAGGTAATGACCTATCCAGCTCCTCTTCCCTGTTCTTTAGCACAAGTTATCCTCCTTCACTCAGAATGGTGTTTTCTTTCATCTACACTTGCCCATAGTTTCCAAGGGCTCATCTTCACGAAGCCCTGCTCTTCACAAATGCAGGTGCAGATGAAAGTGTCCCCATCCCCTGGAGCGATGGGGTCTGGTCTAGATGCTCAGCATGTCACCTGAGCTGTCCCCCTTTTCCCAGCCTCATCTGTGTCCTGGTCACGTTGCCCGTGGCTTCTGAGGCCCAATGTCGTGGATCTTGGTGACGAGGATTCATTTACACACAAATTCACCTTTTCGGATTTGGTTCTGCCTCGTGGACCATGAAGGGACCACCCACGGGAGAAATGGGAGGAGAGACAAAGTTGAACAGAACACATGGGGAGACCAGGCTTTACTTCTTTTATTCCATAGGTGAGGCCATTTGCAGAGGCTGGGGGTGAACCGTGCCGTTCCCTTCTCCGCGTTCCCCTGTGTAGCTTTTGTTCAAATATCTTGCCATATCCAATATGATCCCAGGGTTTAAATAGTCTTGGTTCACACAGCTCCAAAAATGCAAGCCCAAAGTCAACAATATGTAGAACTCCAGGGCTCCGTGAAGGACCCAGGACCTGTTCCAAATGCTCTGGACACAACAGAACCGAACAACCCAAGTCCATGTTGTCAGGCTTCTTAAGAGGGTGCAATAGGTCCATTTCCAACATGGCGGCTCCATAGCACAGTAGGATAGTTCTGATGTCTTCCACTTATTCTTTAATCTACTGGAGTCCCAGGAGGACAGGTTTTATGTACTGAAAGTTTATCAGCATTGGGAAAAACTTCATTTCCTGCCTGTATCTAATCCCCCAGATCTATGTTGGTAAAACACAAACACACACACACACACACACACACACACACACACTATTTCCAAATTGTTTCATTAAGAGAGACTCCGGGAAACTAAACCTGTCAGATGACTTCGTCAGTTTGTCTTTTTGTAAGTAATGCACAATGTATTCAACATGGGATTCAATTTTTTTAATTCTAGGATTCTGATTCGAAGTCCCTATATCTTTCCATTAAGAACATACTTTTCTATATTATATTTCTTTTCATTTTTGCTTTTGATTTTTGATTTTTTGGTGGGGGCCAATATCTACCTGACACAGTCCATATCTCTTATGTGTGGATTCAAAATAATTTCTGAGGTTTTACTGGAAACCTTGTCCTATTATGCTTGAATGACATTCTTTGTGCCGCATTTAGTTGTTGATCCTTTTAAGATGAAAATATTGATCTGAGCTATCGTTTAGGGTAGCCGAAAATATCAAGAGTGGGTGTATTTCATCCTTCCAATGTAATATGTGATCTCACCCTTCTTTAACCTTCATTTTAGTACTTAAGTGTGAAAACAGATGATTCAGAAGGACTATTGTATCCAATATCAAAAGAGTAGTCGCGTATAAAGAGACCCAGTTATCCTCAAAAACAGCACATAATTCTACTTAGCAAAAGAGACCAGATCATCCCTCTCTCGGGGTGGTTGAAAGAAAGGATATTTTTACGCCTGCGTGTGCACATGCACACATACACAGGGTGGCCAGATAGAAGACTAAATGGTATATAGGGAGAGAAAATTTTCTATCATAAAAACAAACAAACAAACAAAAAATGGAAAAATGCCCTGATCTACAGAAGAAAAAGATTCTGGCTTTCTAGAAGTCACACTGTTATTCTTGGGAAGACCCCCTCGAATGGAGACACACAAAAATACATTTAAGTTGCTTTTCTAGATTTCTCTTAAAAATATACAAAGGAAAATTACTAATGCTATCTTTGCAGGCATAAATTATCCACCCTCCAATCAGATTTTTTGGATTATTTGCAGAGAGGACGAAAACAAACCACCCTTGAGGCTATAAAAATGATAATTATAGTAATGATGTACAGTGCATTTGTGAGGGTAGAATTTTTTCCTTTGGTGGAAAAGACTTGCTTGTCTCTTAGTTGATTTTTTTTTTCCTTTCCTTTTTTTTTTAACACAGGGAGAGAATTCATTGAAATTCTTTTCCCCTACAGCTCCTAAAAAGATTCCAAAGAGTTGAGCCATTAACCCTTGTGCCCTACTGAGTACCTTTAAATTTGCTCACATCCCTCAGTATAATTGTTTGATTGTTAAAGATACTTCTAGATCTACTTTTTTGGGAGGGGGTGGGGATACCAGGGATTGAACTCAGGGCCACTGGACCACTAAGCCACACCCCCTGCCCTATTTTGTATTTAGAGACAGGGTCTCACTGAGTTACTTAGGGCCTCCCTTTTGCTGAAGCTGGCTTTGAGCTTGCAATCCTGCCTCAGCCTCCCGAGCCGTTGGGAGGACAGGCATGTGCTACCATACCTGGCTCTAGATCTATTTAAACAAGAGCAAGGCTTTGGTTTTTCTGCTTACCATACTGAGACATTATCTATTTTTCATTTACCCTGAATTTAGATGTGGATGTGTGTCCCTGTGTACATCGGTCAACTGACTCCAATCCAGTCCCTTTCATTGAGTCTGCATTTATCTACCTACAGAAGTCCAAGTTCTTCTGCCATCTATTTTAATGCCCCACAAATTTAGAGGAGTTGCTAGGTAAATCACCATTACTTTCAAAACATTTCTAAGCACATTATAGAACCTTTTCTCTCATATCTATGGATTCTACTTACTATGGATGGTTTTTGAAGTACACATTATGAGAGGACTGGGTCCTTCACATTTCCATAAGTTAGAAGAAAAAAGAAGTAATTGAGAGCTGGGTGTGGCGGTACACACCTGTAATCTCTGCAGCTGGGAAGGCAGGAGGATCCAGAGTTCAAAGTGAGGCACTAAGCAACTCAGTGAGACCCTGTCTCTAAATAAAATACAAACTAGGGCTGGGGGTGGGGCTCAGGGGTACTCGAGTACCCCTGAGTTCAATCTCTGGTACCACCCCCCAAAATAATTGAACCCAAGTGCAAGACTGTAAGATGTAGCACTGCACTGGGAAATCACTTTTCAATGCTGAAATGTCAGGTTTTGGCTACAAAATAAAGAGACAGCTTTTCTTGTCTGGTTAACTTACAGTAACGCCTTAAGCATTCCAAAGCAGCCAAGAGGAAAATGATAATGTAAAATTGGACGGTGAATTACACTTTTGTCTGTGTGTGGAACTAAGCCTAGAGCCAAAGCAGAGAAACATGTCAATAAAAACAGTGATTTTTGGTTTTTTTTGGCTTTAAAACCGAAGCATTATCCCCATTTCTTCTGAATTTTGGCAAACTCACATTTCAAACTCCTGTTCATCGTACAGGTAAGAGCAATTTTATGTTCCAACTCTTAGTGTATTGATCACATGGTTACTATTGGATGCGTGTTTTATTTTTTAAATTAAATATTTCATTAAATATTTAATTTAAATTAAAGTTTGAATTAAAAATTTTCAGTTTTTAGAAAAAAATAATTCGAGCTGTTGTTATTTAGCCATCTGCCTTATTCCCTTCCAAGTATCCGGTGATAAATATTGTTGTGACTAGCAAAAACACTATCCAAGGAAACCTCTGCTAGGCAGAGATGAGCAAAAGTTTGCAGAGATTAGGAAAGTTACTAGAAACCCCACTGTTCCTAAATCTAGACGCAGTAGGCTGACCCCCGCTCACACAAAATGGCTTTGTCCTCAGAATCTGAGCTCATGAAGCACAATGTGCAGGCAGGATTAGAAACCTGAGAATTCCAGCTCTTGCATGGAAATTCGAAACATACTTACATGTTCAAGGAAACACGGATCTTTCTCTAAGATAAAAGAGCTGCTTTGTATCTAATGGAAGGAGTTACAATACTTACTGCAAAGCAACAAAGGAGGGGGAAAAAGAATAATTGAATTGATTTAGAACCAGTATCCTTTCTTTTATCCAAACTTAATAGTGGTGGTTGAGTGCTTTCTTTTGAGAAGAATTACATCTCCCCCTTGAGAATGCCGGGGTCTATTTATACTAGCCTACTCTTTTGATATTGGATACAATGGGCCCTGGTAATATTCTATTTGCCCACTTCATTTTCCAAAGAGATTGTAAACTGGTGGAGACTAGAATTGAATCCAAGTGCAAGACTGTAAAATGTAGCACTGCCAACTAAGTGCCCAGTCCTGGCTTAGTATCAACCACACCTTTAGTTATACTACATGGAAACAGGTCCAGGTACCCCCCCTTATCCACAGGTACCGCATCGATGGATTTGGCCAACTTTGGAGAAACCATATCTCATCAACAAAAAACACATCTGTACTGAAGAAAGATGAACAGACTTTGTTTTTTTTTCCTTTTTCTTGAAACAATTCGTTGTGACATCTATTTCCTTTTTATTGTAAGTTATCTCTATAGGACTGAAGTATAGAGGAAGATAGGTACATGTCGCAGAGAAGAATGATACCATTTTGCATAGGGGATTGGATATCTGCTGATTTGGGTATCTGGGAGGGTCCTGGATCTTATCTCCCAGGGTTCCCAAGGGGCAACTGAATTTTTTTTTTTTGGTCTTTGGATTTTCTCTGATCTTTTTAATACATACAACAGCATCCACAG
Organism: Marmota marmota marmota; assembly: GCF_001458135.2. Taxonomy (NCBI): domain Eukaryota; kingdom Metazoa; phylum Chordata; class Mammalia; order Rodentia; family Sciuridae; genus Marmota; species Marmota marmota. The sequence goes on from NW_026000168.1 coordinate 7,951,652, forward strand.
CCTGAGGCTTGCAAGGATGTGAGTTATCTACATCGAATGACCCCATGTCACTCAAAAACATGGCCTGTATTTAATATCTTTAAAAGCACTTAACAGAAGACTACTCTTTGTCACCCCATGGTGTGCTCAAATCCAATCATATAAAAAAAATCCTATCACTCATGGTATGCACTGGGAGAGATCTGTTTCAAAACGGTGAGGCTTGGGTTGGCCTGAAATCAGAAAATGGCCAGGAAAAATGAAATGACTTTGAAAAAAAAAAAAAAAAACGGCTGCAGTAGAGTCAAGTCTGACAAGAGCCACAAGATAGAAATGAGCTCAGCACAGGGGAGGGAGAGAGGGGATGGAGCCGCCGCGGATGCCCCCTACTGATTCCCTTCCTGTTTGATCTTTCAACATTGAAAGGATGACTGCTTAATGAGATGATTTGATTCCAATCCATTTGCATGTTTTTCATCAGAGAAAGTAGTTTTGTGGCTTCGCTGTCATGATCCTCCTGTTCTAAATAAGGTAGTTATCTCTAGGACAGGTGTCCGCAGACATGGTCTTAGGAGTGAATGTGTTATTTGCTTTTCACTTGTGTGGATGTGTGTTTATGATAGATCTCAGGAACTGCAGAATTTTAGAGGGTTATCCCAATTTTTCTTAACCAAGAAGTATATGCATCGCTTTATTTTTTTTTTAAATCACTTGCCAGGTGATTTCACCACCCCCACCTCCTGCCACTTTTGGTGGATGATCAGGGGTGCAATTTTAAAGACCTTACCAACCCCGAGAGTCTTTAGTTTCAATCCCTTCCACCTGAAGCACATGATTTAAAATCAATTGACCTTTCAGAAGCACAGGAACGTTATTGCATTACTTGAGGACTTCATAATTTCATATTTAGGCCAAGTGACAAACACCCTTGTTTGTGTTGGGTATCATTCACAGATGGTAATGGAGATTGTGCCCTGGTTGCTGATGTCTTCCACATCCTGGGGGCTGCATTGTGGAAGAATGGATAGATTCCCAAGAACGTTCCCCCTTCTCGTCCATTCTCCTCTTTTATATCGCTGCCGATAATCCCACCACTCATTCTTTGCAAGTCAGCCAACAATTTGAGTTCCCTGGGCTACTCCATGTGATTTGATTGTCCTTCTCTTTGGGGTAAAGACTAACAGCATCTTTTATTTTATGGCTCACACATCTCTGCGTCCTGGTCTCTTTTATAGCACTTAAAGGCAATTATTACCTTTTCCTCCATATTTTTTATGGGTGCATTGTAAGTTGTACCTGCTGGTGCGATTCTTACATTTCGTACATGCACTTCTTAGGATTTAAATAGGTGTCCCCCTACCCAGCTAACGTGCGAGACAATGCAAGAAGGTTTAGAGGTGAAGTGGTTGGGTTGTGAGAGCCTTAACCCAATCAGTGAATCAATCCCCTGATGGCATTAACTGAGTGGTTAACTGTGGCCAAATCATGAGACACTTTCTTGTACCACACTCTGCCTCCATGATCTTTGGCCTTACCTGAAGCCCTGAGGAATGGAACGGGCTTCTATGGACTGAAGAAGCTTCTAGTACTAAGCCCCCAAATAAACTTTTCCTCCTCTAAAATTGCTCTTGTCAAGTTTTTTAGTCACAATGGCACAAAAGCTGCTGAAACCCACACAATGTAACACTCTCATTTGGACAATATCATCCCCTGTATTTTCACTTTCCCCTACTGATATTCTGTTCAAATATTGTCTTTCAGAGAGTCTAATCCCTAACACTCTATTTGAAATGACAACCTCCAACTCTCAGGCTCTGGATCTCCTTTGCCTTTCTCGAGGGTTTTGAAATTTTATTTTATTTTAATTTTCCTCTAATACTTACTACATCTGCTTCAGTATCCTAAAATATAAACTCAAAAGGGATACTGGTCTAGTCTATCTTGCTCAATAATATAACTCAAATGCCTTGAAGTGTTCCTTGCCCATTATATGCTCTCAATATCTGTTGAAGGAATGATCATTTCTGTGTTTTCCGGATGATGAATTTCCATTTCCCAATACCTTGCACATCATAGTTAACCATATACAGTACATATTCAACATAAAGTCATTGAATAAATGAATGAGTCTAAGAAGAAGACTTGGAAGAACTTTAGTGATCATGGCTATTAAAAATCTCCCTCTGGTCCTGTTAGAAGAACTATCAGTGATATTGATGTGATTTTTCTGCTAAATCATTTCCTTTGGAAGATGATGATTGGGACACATGCTAAATAACAAAGTGCATATCGTTGTAGTATTTTTGACACAGCAGTTGGCCAAGTTCAACTTGTGTGCACATGCAAATACATTTTCAGTGGAGAAATTAAAACCCTCATCTGATTACTTTATGCTGTTTTGCTTCGATAAGAATACCTACATCTCATTTAATTACACCATCATTGATTGGGGCACAAATGATAACACAGACTCTGGTAACGAGGCTTATATGGAAATTACATAAATAAGCCATTTTCATAATAATCTTTTATTATGGGAGGGTTGTAATGACAAACACACTATCCTTGTTAATTAATGAATGAATTAATTTTTTAAATATATATTTTTTAGTTGTTGATGGGTCTTTGTTTTATTTGCTTATTTATATGTGGCGCTGGGAATAGTATGTGGCAAGCGCTCTACCGCTGAGCTACAACCCCAGCCCCTAATTTATTTATTTTTATTGAGGATAGATGCTTCAGAGATTTATAACATCAAAGACTGCAGGAGTTTTATGAAGGGGATATAAATGGTTTTTAATACTTGCCTGAAAGAAAAATATGATAATGGTGTGAAGTTTGAAAATAATGGTCCCCTGGGATTGATCAGCTCCAGGACCTGAACGTCGTTTGCTGGAATATGTGATAGCACCTAGAATCTATAGGGCAATAAGACAGAGGTCTAATTTGTCAGCCTTTCCCTGGTGTCCTATAGGAGGTGACATACTCATTGCCGTAGGTGGTTGTCTATGCTCATGTAGGAAGTAGGCACACCCTTGAAAAACTCCAGATTGGGGTCAGCGTTTAAATTTGACCCCAAGTTTCAATTCCCAGTATCTCTTGGAAAATATGAATTGAGAAATGAAAGAAAGATTTTCCAAGTAATTCTATCATCTTCCAGGGCTACCTAGTTGGCTTTCAAAGCCCAACGAGACACGTTTTCATGTCTTTAGTTCTGGAAAATGGGTGAAGAGGCCCTCACTCCCTCAGAGTTGGGGCTGGCTGAAGATTGAAGAGCTAAGAGTGCATGAGATGAGGACCCTGTTGAACCTATTTCCCCCATCCCTAAAATCGAGGGCCAGTCGGCTCTACTCACCAGGAATGTGAGTGTGTCACAGAATAAAGGACATAGAAGTATTTTTAAACATCGAAAGCCAGTGTAAGAATTCGACTCTTCTCGGTGCCTCAACACTCTCTAAAATGGGCACATCTCCATTCGATATCCTGATGCAAGTTCTGTTTTTAGCTCACCTTCTCGCTCCAACCAAGAATCCAATTTTTAGCATTAGGCAAATCATCATGGGGCAATATGCATATATTAAATTTTTAAATCGGTTCCTGGGTTCTAAATAAGACTTTGGCATTTGGAAGAGAAATAAATGACAAAAATAATAATATTTGGTGCCTCAAACAAACATGGGACGTTGTAATTTTAAAGCTTCTATAATCATATTTGGACAGATAGATTGCAGCGGGGAGATAGCGTGCCGAAGCATTTTAAAGAACTTCAGTTGTGGAAAAGCTCTTTAAAGGTCAACCTCATTAAGACAGTGTTTTCCAACCAGTATCAAGTAGATACTATTATTGGAAATTCGCTGTAACAGCCCAGAAATGGCATTTCCCGTACAGTTTAAACTTTCTATGCTTAATTTGAAAAGCAAAAAAAAAAAATGATCTTTTTTGGGGGGGTTCCTGATCTTTGACTGGAGTGACATTTTAATCAATAATAATGATTTCTTTGCTATGATTAGGAGAACTTTTGTTCTCCAAGATACTTGGCAGGAATAATGAAGCAGGTCTTTTTTAGATCCCCTTGAAGGAAAGGATTCTTTGGCAATGCAAGGGCTTATTCAAGTCAGCAAAGGAAAATTGGTCTCCTCAGGTAGGAGGTGATATTCCTGGATGCTTACTTACACTGGTGCATTCGTTGGTTTGGAATTGGATCCGTTTATATGGGAAATCAGGGGAGACCCTCCCCTGGATCCCAGAGATTCATACAATATGGGTATTCTGGGCAGGGCAAGTCAGATAGCTTCCTCACTTTTATTCTGTAGTGAAGTTCATTTCTATGATCTTTCTGCCGGTTCTCTTTGTACCTAGGCAACAGAGTGGTCCCCATCAGATCTTTATAAACTAAACTTACAAACATCACCTCTGTCAATAGATGGCCACAAAATGATCTGCGATCACCAAGTATACTTCACGGAGTGGATGCTTGGGGATCTTGGACATTGTCACATAACTGAAAGTCCCCAGGGGTGCCACACCTCTGTCTCTGATGGACAGGGAGGGGCAGGGACATCCTGCTTTCCCGGATGGGCCTCCCAGAAGCGCAAAGACTTGTGTGGACGAAAAAAGTGGCGCTTCTAATGAGACACGGTTATTAGAAGCAATAAAATATTTATATTTGAGCCATGAAATTCGATGGATCATGAGGAAATTAAAAAGCCCCGAATGCCAAAACTATCATAAATACGTAAAAAATACTATAAATGAATATTTAAATTTTTATCTCACAATGCAATGAAAGATCCCACCCTTGGCCCTCTGCAATATGAGTCGAGTGTCCCTGATGGAAATATTTATTGAAAAAAAATGAGAAAGACATGAACGAGCTCTGCGCCAAGCTGGTCCTATATTTAGTTATAATTTAGCATCAGATGCCGTAATCTGTTCCTTATTTTAGCACATTCACAATGAGTTGACTATGACTATGGTTGCACTGGGTGATATGATGTAAAAACAAAAGAAAAAAATGAAAACTCCGTCTGACAATGTGTATCTCATGGGAATCTTTTAGAATTTGTGGCACAAATCGGTTCTCATCCCAAGAGGCTTTCTGGACGGCATCTGAAGTTTGAAATTGATCAACAAGGTGGTGACAATAGAAATGTCCAGTCTTTCTATATAGGGCACGGCTTGGTCCCCACCAACAGAAATTGCTACCTGCAGCTATTCTGAGGCAATATTTGGTCTTGCACAGGGGCATGTGCCGGAGAGCTAATCCACACACCAGCTTGAGTTTCGCCAGAATGCCAGGCTGATTCTATTTCCTCATTTTGTCACGATTGCTACCATTTTCCTGTGACTGTTTTATTTCTTTTTTCTTTTTTTTAAGTTTTTTTTTTTTCTCTCCCTGACACTGAAGAAGGTGGATTGATTTTGAAGATAGAAAGATGTAACCATGGCCTTATTCTCTTTAGGGCCGCTCCATGCTCGATACCATGACCGGCAGTTTCCCAAGTGAAAAAGGCCACCTAGGTACTACAGGGAAGCTACATACATCTCCTTCTCTGCTCTTTCTGGAGATGCAGTTGCCTAAGCACAGAGCTACTACCAAATGCTGAGAGGCTCAGTGGCCGGAGCAGAATTCAACTCATCCTCCCTGGGGGTGGGGGGTGGGGGTGGGGGGTGCCCCTGTTCTGGACACCTTCAAACGGAAATGATTCTTCTTTCCTTTCTTCTTTATCCGCCTTCGATCAACTGTTTTTATACCATGAAGCAGTCACCAGGTTTATGTGCCTGTCCACATTTCATAAAACGAGGGAATACACGATAAAAATCTAAGAATAGCATCATCCATCACTCAGGCCTCGGAATTGTTGGGAAATGTTAAAAGCCTGGGTTTGGGCCCAGTTGTTCCATTCACCCCTGTTACTGCAGCCTGACGTGCATCGGTTAAAAGAAACCAAGAGAAATAAAGGGAGGGAACGGGGCGGACAGCTGGCTCTACAAAACCTCTGCTGTTCGTTTTCAATTTAGATTCCGTGTCTTTTCCTTTTTTTTTTTTTTTTTCTTTCTTCTCTTCTTCTGCCATTCATCAAAGCATAGGATGCACCCTACCTGGCAAGAAGGCTCTTTCCTACCGTGGAGGAAAGACATATGAGATAGACACCTACCACTCCGCTATGGCAGAACCATAGTGTGCTAATGGCTGAAGGGAGTCCTCGATTCCCAGGACTGTGACACAGGACTCTTGATCGGGAGACGTCAGTAATCCATGCATCAAGCAGAACATGAATTGCTAAGCTGTCTTTCCCTTCAAGGATTCTCATGGGATTGTTTCACTAAAATAGATTGGGATAGAAATGTGATTTATTCCCTATTCCAGATCAAAATGTTTATTTCTTCCATGTTCCTCATGGGCTTCAGGAAACATGGGTGGTGGTGAGGCGGAGGGTGTCAAGGACTTTTTTTTTTTTTTATGGTAAGAACCAAGACTTCTGGGAGCCCAGCAGGTGTCCCACCTCCCCTTTGAGGGAAGGAACAACTTCATAGAGGATGTGGCGTCTCAAGGGGCCTTTGAAATATCTGTAGATCGCCAGGTGATCTTTGAAGTTAAAAAAATAAGTGTTTTGGAGGCACAGAGTACCATCCACACCAGGCCCCATCTTTGAGATCTTTCCACCTTGGGGATTCCCATTTCTCAACCGCCATGTTTTGCAGAGGAGGCATCTGTATCTAAGAATTATTGGGTCCGTGCTTACGTGGGCCGTTTCTACTTTGGGAATCCGCTGGGTCCTTCTATCTTGGGTTTGTGCTGACGCAGGACTCACTCTGCACCCCAGGCAGGTCGGGTGGAGTATTGAGCATCAGTTGCATGAACACAGAAGGAATATGACCCAGAGTTCTTCTCTCTTCACGTTTCCAGATACTGTCTCTGTTTGCTGTGATTCTTCCCCCACGAAGGTCATTCTTAGTGTCTCCAAAGAGCTCCACTTCTTGACAGGACGCCCCTGTGTCCCACAGTACCCTCTCTCTAATCGGACTTCCAATTCCAGCCTGGATTCAGGGGACAGCCTCCTAACAGACTGGCTGGTCGTAGCTGCCAGCTGCAATCCTTCCTGCCTCTTCTCCTATATGAAGGTCCCGAAGTCACCAAGTGATGTGTCACCTCTGTACCTGAGCAGGGCTTGTCTCTCTGGGGCTGTGGCGTCTTCACAAGAGAGGTCAGACAGGTTTCGTGGTTTTTAAACATCCACGTGCTGATTTTAGATGTGAGTTTCTTTTAAAAAGGGGACACAGCTTTTCGAGAGGAAGGTCAGTGAAACGGAAGCTGCCTACAGTATTTATTTATGGTTGCATGAAATACTTCCAACGAGCAAACAGAAGGCCAACGTTCACTTGTCTATTTCCTAAAGAATGCATGAGAAGAAAGGGAAGTTCCAATCGATGGTTGTCATCGCAGCGTAACTTTTCTTGTTTGAGGAAGCTCGGGATCAAGCCCAGGGCCTTGAGCCTACTAGGTAAGCTCTCTCCCGTTGAACTTCCCCTCCACCACAAAGCCTGTTTCTTTGTTTTTGTTTTTTAAATCGCTGTATATGAAATGGAATGGTCACTGGCTCTTTCATGAGGTGGAATAGGTGTCGTGTAAAATTTAGGTGCCACAGTGTGATTTTGGGCTTGGATCCTGTGAATATCCATGTCATTTGTTTTGGGTGAAGAAAGCCGGTGGACCCCAAAGGGCACCAATAAAATAGGTCAATGAAACAGTGTGTTATTTCTCAAATTCATAGGATCCTAAGTAGGTGTACAAGAATGGGAGAGGGAGGCGGTGATCAGATCTAGTTATCCAAGCAGAGGAGGGGTCCGCCTCATCAACATGGACTCTCCTGAACATCATCTTCTCCCTCTGTAGGATGAGGAGGAGAACCTGGCGAAGCTGATGTGTATTGCTTTTGTTTGTTTGTTTATTTGGGTACCCGCGATTGAACTCAGGGGGGCACTTGACCACCGAGCCCCATCCCCGGACCAATTTTGCATTTTATTTAGAGAGAGGGTCTCATGGAGTTGCTTAGTGCGTTACTTTTGCTGAGGCTGGCTTTGGAGATCCTCCTGACTCAGCCTCCCGAGCCACTGGGATGACAGGCATGTGCCACCATGGCTGGCTTTTTATGTGGTTTTGCAGGACAGTTCTGGGTGCCACAACCTTACCTTCACTCACCCTGGGTAGACTTGAGTAGCATGGCCTTTCTTGGTCTTCCAAGGGAGCCAGGGAGATCTCATCTAGCCCCATGTCCTGCAAAAGGGGAAGCATGGATCTTGATGGACAGGTAGCCGTGTTTGCTCTCCTCACTTCCTCTGTTCCTCAGCATGGTGAGGCAGCAGCAAGCTATATGCTGAGCATTGCTACTGATGCTGGGTTTATTCCTTCCTCAGCTCTTCCCACTTGTCTTGCATGAGACAAACGTGTCTAAAGATTTAGCTAAAACACATAGTGGATGTTAGATTTCAGGATCAGCTCCCCCCCACCCTCTTTAAAAAGAGAAGGATGATAATCTGGTAGCGATCTTATTTTTCCCCTCTCTATAAACTGCAAGGGAGGAAAATTTGTTGTTCGTGTTTTATTGGAGTGCATCCTTTATTTATGGAGTAGAACAGTGGAAAGCTGAGAGCATCCTTGCATAAGCCCCGCGACGCCGGGTATTTTATTTAGTCCCCATGCAGACATTAGCAATTCTTTTCATTGCACTGTAGGTTAAACAAGGACAGGCCCAGAGCCGGCAGTTTTTGTATCTCTCTCTCATTGCCTAGCATATTTCCTTTTTCCATAGACGTGTGACATTGGATCATTTAAACAGAATCCTGGAATACCAACCCAAGTGGAATCAAAGGATCGAGGCACTTGTTCCAATAACTACATCATTAGGTCCTGGTTTCTTTGGGTTTTTCTTCGTTTTTCCTTTCTTTCCTGCCTCTTGACCTTTCCAGGGGTGCACAACCACTGAGCCCCATCCCCAGCCCTTTTTTATTTTTTATTTTGAGTTGCTTAGTGCTTTGCTTTTGCTGAGGCTGGTCTTGAACTTGCAATCCTCCAGCCTCAGCCCCCAGAGCTGCTGGGATGACAGGTGTGCACCATTCTGCCCGGCCCTACCAAACTTTTTTGTTCATTTTCTTCTTCCTTTCCTTGTTTTCTTTATTTTAAACTATGCCTCTGCAGATCATCATCAACATGGGTAACATTCTTGAAGAAGTAGCATGCACCCCTGCTTATGACAGGTGGAAGAAATCCTAAGATTACGAACCCTGGGCCCTTCTCTTCCTACTCTCACTCCTGACTTCCTGTAGCCCTTGGAATAGTTACTTTTATGAATGTGGTTGCCTTCAGAAGCCTAATCTAAAAAGGGACACTGTTGCATCCAGAGTATCGAACAACTTGGTTTTTTTTTTAACCTAACTCTTCTGTTATTATAAATATTGCTAAAGAGGAAAAGATGGATGTTTATTGAATATGATGAGGGTACCTATAAGATTATTAAAATCTTATTTTTGAAATCAGACTGCAAGAATTTGTATCTACCATGACCGATTGGCTACATGATCATGGCAATTATATAACGTCTCAAAGCTACCGTTTCCTTATTAGCTTATAGTGATGTGACTTCTAAGAGAATGGGCATCACAGGGTTTTGGTGACAAATTAGATACTATATCTCTCTTTCTATAAGCTAAGAAATGTTGATCATCTGAGACAAAAAAAAATGGGTTGTCTTTGCTTGGTCCCTTGTGTTTTTTGTTTTTGTTTTTGCAAAAATTAGGGAAAAATGGGATTTTTTTTTTTCCAAAGAAATTCCTCCTTCTTAGGTAAAATGTAGGTATTGTCCCTGTACCTCTGTCCAAAGGGTGACATTAGGGTTTGCATCTGTATGTGTCACCCCAGGTGTCTGTCTTTCTCTTTTGATTCTCTAAGTCATTTGGATAAAATATTAAAGCGCACTGAGATCAGATGCCGTAGATTAGAAGCAGGAAATGGTTGGAGAAAATGAAATCAGTCTATTTTACATTTATATAGCTGTGTGGAACAGGTGAGATTTGGTATTAATGTGAATAGTAATGGGGCTTCCCACACTTGCAGCACCCTGGGTTTTCAAGACATTTTACAAACTTTAATTGACTTATCTGAATACTACTTCTGTGAGTGAAGTAAAACGCTCTCACTCTACGACTGAGGCGATCCCAACAAATGACCCCTGAACTCACGTGTCATTTGCTGGATTTACAATCCAGAAATTAAGTATATTGCTTGGACTTCCTGATGATGCCTCTTTGGTCTTTTTTTCTTTTTTTCCTCTATTTTTATGCTATTTGACATAAAATTGAATAATCCCCTCCCCTTCTCTCTCTTCCTGTTCTCTAAGGGAGCAAACCAGGGACTGGATTGGAACAAATTATATTCCATGCTTCTATAATTACATCAAAATGAATCCTGATATTATGTACCATCAAAAGGAAATAATAAAACAAATGTTATTTTTTAAAAAAATATTAATTAAAAAAAGGCTGAATAACTTATCTGAAGTTTAGTAGTCTTATCTGTCAAATGGGATGCCCAATAGAGAAGGATAGAGCAGATATTTGTTTTTATCTTCAAAGATGCTATTTCTTGACTTCTGGATTAATTGATTTACGATCCACCAGTTCTGTGTGTAGTGTCTGTGTTTTTTGCTCGTCTGCGCTGAACACTAAATTTTCTGCTGTCCTGTTGTTGTGGATCTGAGAAGCTGAAGCCCCATCCAGGACCTGTCTTCAAACCCCGGTTCTTGGATTAAGTCAGAAAGATTTCAGAACAGGAATGAGATTATTGAAGGAAGATAAAAATGGAAAGGGAGAGAGACGGAGTCCTCTCCAAGGGGAAAGAGACAATGTGTTTCTCCTGTTCTCCAGTTTTACTGGAGAAGTTTCCAGAGAGTCCCACCTGGGTCCACCTCTTGACTTTCAACCGACAGCAGGTTGACGTTCAGACTTTTAAGTCTTCAGTGTCACGGCAACTCTCGGTCATCTTGTCCCATGCTGACCTGTTCCAATTGGCTTTTTAACCATTCGTTCTTACAGATTTTATGGTCAGGAGGGACTATGTTTATCTCCAGAGTTTCAGGACCTGGTCACAAAAGTCTCCCCCTTCTGGGTAACTCGGGTTCCTCTTATCAACATCATTTGGGGCCTGCATTTCTCCTGCCGTTGAACAGGTAGTTCACTGAGGAATGCGATATCCTCTCTCACCTAAGGTCAGGCAGGGCTGCAGGTGAATTGCTTCTTGGAAAAGAAACCCTGTGGGGGAGGGGGTCAGCACCGTGGGCCCATTTGATAGAATTCTCCCCTTCACCTCATATGCCGACCATTCTCGTCTGTCTGTTCCCTAACACTCTGGACCATGCATTTCAGAATTTTAAATCTTTACCTTGCTTTATCTTTTCAGGAAAGAGCTGCCCCCCCCCCCCCTTTAGGGTGGTCCTGTATCTCTCCCCAGAACAGCTTACAGAAAACTAGATGTGGGATCCCAGATCAAGATGGCCTTCTCCATATTCCCACCTGTAGGATCTCACCAGCTGGCTCATCTTGGGATCCAAAGGGATCCTGGTTTTTTTTTTTTTTTTTTTCCTTCTACAATGTGGTAGTAACCTGAGATCTCAGAGCCAGGGTGGAAATCACAGAACACCAAAAAAAAATGACAAGAAGCTTAGGAGAATTTCTGGCAGGTGAGACGGGGCTGATTCTGCCTTCATCCATAGATTAAGATGGAAATTTTAAGACTGATTTTTCTCCCAGTTAGAATAAGTATTTTTAAACCATTTATAAATCCTCTCCACCCTTTAACAAAGGGTATGCCTCTGGTAGGGTCTTTTTTTAAAAAAAACTTTTTTAGTTATCCATGGACCCAATCATCTTTATTCGGTTTATTTATTTTTATGCGGTGCTGAGGAAGGAACCCAGGACCTCCCATGGGCAAAGCAAGGTCTCTGCCAATGAGCCCAACCCTAGCCCTCGGCTACTGTCTTGATTCCATCAATTAAGAAAAACCTGTGTTTCTTACAAAATAGTGCATATTTTTGAAAAAAAAAATGTATTCAGCCCTTGGAACATACTGACAAAAGACCATATACTTTAATGTCTTTTGCCACTACTTGGAAATGTTTCTACCAAGGGGGACAGGTTCTGAGACCATAAGATATCTCCTTAAAGCTTTGTAAAATTTAAAAAAAAATTAAAAATTGACGAGAAAAAAAAAAGAATCCCCAAATCTTGTGCGGATGACAAAAGAAAACAAGGAGATAAAGCATTTGCTCACACTCAGAAAATAATTTTAATTTGCTTGTGAATCCAAGAGACATGGCTCTTTGATACCAGCTAGGAGTATGTTTAACTAGGACCACTCTACAACTTTGAAAAAAAAAAAAAAAGTAAACTGTAAACTCCTCCTTTTTCTTAAACTTTGGTCCTGCAGTGTTTTGTTAGTATGAATTGAGGTTTCTCACCACAGGCTTCCCCCCCCCCCCCCCCCATCAAAACCTATAATC
>NW_026000168.1:7964209-7982045 GCF_001458135.2 Marmota marmota marmota
CATCAAAACCTATAATCAGTGTAACAGGAGCACTTCGTAAGAAATGCTCATGGGTCCCTCAAGGGCTTACCTTCCACTTCTGTTCTGCTCATTTAAATGATTGGCTATTGGATTTTGAGTCAGGGGTGGATTAGGAATGAAAATAAGAAATGGTACCAGATGAATGGATTAAAAAAATGTGGCATATATACACAATGGAATTTTACTTATCATTAAAAGATAATAAAATCATGGCATTTGCAGGTAAATGGATGGAATTGGAGATTATAATGCTAAGTGAAGTTAGTCAATCCCAAAAAACCAAATGCCAAATGTTTTCTCTGACCTAAGGAGGCTGATTCATAGTGGGGTAGGGAGGGGGAGCATGGGAGGAATAGAGGAACTCTAGATAGGGCAGAGGGGTGGGAGGGGAAGGGAGAGGGTAGGGGATTAGCAAGGATGGTGGAATGTAATGGACATCATTATCCAAAGCACGTGTATGAAGACACGAATTGGGTGTCAGCCTACTTTATATACAATCAGAGATATGAAAAACTGTGGTATATATGTATAATAAGAATTGTAATGCAAAAAAATCCCCAAGTACATGTATAAAGACATGAATTGGCATGAACACACTTTCTATAAAGACATGAAAAATTGTGCTCTATATATGTAATAAGAATTGTGATGCATTCCACTGTTGTGTAATTTAAAAAAATAAAATCAATTAAGTTTAAAAAAAGATGAGGCATAGCTACAGTATGTGTTAACTAGCATTGATGCTCAGAGTTAAACCCAGCAAGAAGAGTTAATAGAGCTGTAAGATCCTGCACTAAAATAAATGGCTGTGCTGGCCATGGGCACTCTTAATACACCTGACATTAATTTTGGAAAATCCAAGGAGGATCTACATTATGTAGCCTTTCCCAGATTTATATTCACACAGATCCTAACTCACAGGATGATGATAATCTCATCCAATTTCCTATCCGTGCCTATGGATCCTGTCTGTAATAACTGGACCTCATATCTGTCCAAACATTGTTTGAATTTCTGCCGTCATGAGGAATCCATTACAGAGATGGACATGAGGAGAAAGGAGCCCAATGGGGCTTTTTATCATTTTTGTATATGAATTATTTTAATCATGCTATCCTGACGAAGTAGGTTCTATTTATGTTTTCCCCTATTTCACGATTGAGAAAACTGGAGATTGGGGCGGGGAGTCGAAAAAGGACCCATATAACTCAACCCAGACATGGATAGATCTGGAACTTGATCCTGGAGAATATTGTCAAGAGCCCCCTGAAGGTAGCCACATTATATTTATTCTCATTCTGTATCCATATGCACTAGAGCCATTTGATACCCATGAGTGACTCTATATAAGAGCTCAACAATTAAGAATATATTCAAATGTCTAATTCACCCGTTGAAAAGGTTGTTTATCTTCTAAAAAGTAGTTGCTTATCATTTAAAACATGAGTATCAGCCAGGCACGGTGGCACGTGCCTGTAATCCTAGCAGCTCAGGAGGCTGAGGCAGGAGGATTTCAAGTTCAAAGCCAGCCTCAGCAAAAGTAAGGCGCTTAGCAACTCAGTGAGACCCTGTCTCTCAATAAAAATTCAAACTAGCACTGTGGGTGTGGCTCAGAGGTTAAGCACCTCTAAGTTTAATCCCCAGTATCCCCCCTACACACACACAAAAAAAAATATGAGTATCAGATTAGGGCCTGTTTAAGAGCATCACGGTATGGATCAAATCAGCTGACATATTGAGCTTGCAGCAGAGGCTGGCACATAATAAGTCCTCATTATATATATTCTGATATTGTAATTAGCATTATAATCAATACATTAATAATAATAATTAGCATGATTATTAATACAATGTCGAGGAAAACAATTCTAAACATAGGCCCTGGCGTATTAACTCACCTGCATAAATCCACTGATTCTCGGCAATCACAGAGCAAGGGCTCCATCCCAAAGAAAGTTGGTCTGGTTAAATAGTGGCGTGTGCACATCCAAGTTCTCATCTGGCCTCGTCCGGTGACATAATTACTCAGAGCTCATAAATCTGTCTATTAGATTAATTTGGAAGGGAAAAGCAAGGCAAATTTCCTCGTGGTTTAGATTTACTATCTGAGAATCTCAGGAAGGGACATATTTATTATGCTTATTGTAATGGCTTTTTGAACACAGTAGATTGGGAAATCATAAGTTTGTCAGAAACCAATCTTCAGTCACGGTCAACTGCAAAGGCCCTCAGCTACGAAAAAAGAATAAAAACAATCCCTTTGTGGAAGTCCCTCTTTCTGTTGTGAGACCCAAAGGGGACTCCCACTGATTGTGGCCATAGTCTGGCATCTCACAGCTTCCGAGAGCAAAGCGGTCTCCGGCACAACTCCAGATGTTCATGACATTTATGACGTTTGTGTTTGTGCTGATGTCAACTTGGGATGGCATCTGTGGGTTCAAAACAGGACAGCCAGGCACGGCGGTGCACGCCTATCATCCCAGTGACTTGGGAGGCTGAGGCAGGAGGATCACAAGTTGAAAGCCAGCCTCCGTAACTTTAGGAGCCTCTGAGCAAATGAGTGAGACCCTGTCAAAAAATAAACAGGGCTGGGGGTGTGGTTCCGTGGGTAAAGTGCTCCTGGGTCCAATCCCTAGTACCATAGAAGAGTAGAATAAAATCAAATAAAATGTATCAAAACAGGAGGATGAATGCTTGCCTATCTTTTAACCCATTTGGAGGGTTTTTCTTTTTAGTAGCACATCATCTGAAACAAGGCTCTCAGAAAGAAGATAATACTGGTGCCTGGTAGCTTCTGGGGGGTTGCATTTGAAATTGTCTGGGTGGGAAGCCACATTGGGCCGGCTGTCTACACTGTGGTCCTCCTGGGCCCTCCTGGGCCGTTACATCTCTTACTGGGGCTCGCACACTGGTTCCCCTACTGTATTTCCAAGGCTACGTGGACGATCTAGCTGCTATCAGAGTTCCCTATTTAAATATAAACATGCCATCATTTTTCCCATTCTAATGCACAACTCCTTACCAAGCAACAGAAATAATCTTGAACTCTTTTTTTTAAATGGTTCTGGGAATGGAACCCAGGACTTTGTGCTTGTGCACTCTGGGTAATCCCTCTGCCACTAAGCTCCATTCCTGGCTTTTATTTTTTCTTCTTCTTTCTCTATTTAAAAAAAAAAAAAAAGTCATCTGACCTCAGCTTAATGCTCCAGCCCTTCAACACCTCATCTTTTTCTATACTAATATCTAATTACTCACATCTCCCCCAACCAACAGCAGCAGTCTATAATTTGCTGTTCTGGCCAATGCTCATGGTGCCCAGTGGCTGGTACGTGTTTGTGTTTGGCTGCTGTAACAACTAGGATGCACAAGATGGCTTAAAACTAAGAAATGTATTCTCTCTGAATTCTGGAAGCAGGAAATTTGAAATCAGGTGTTGGCCGGGCCATGCTCCCTCTGAAATGTCCCAGGGAGGATCATGCCTGGTCTCTTCAGCTTCTGGTGGCCCCATTTGATTTGCAGTATCTGGGAGCATCTCCCTAGGCTCTGCCTCCCTCTCCACATGGTATATCTGCATATCCATGAATATCCACGTATTCCTTTTCTTTTTTTTAATATTTTGTTTTAGTTGTTGATGGACCTTTGTTTATTGATTTATATGCAGTACTGAGAATCGAACCCAGTGATTCACACACACTAGGCCAGTGCTCTGCCACCGAGCCCCAACCCCAGCCTTCCATGTTCCTCTTCTGGTGAGGACCTCAGACGTGTTGGATGATGTCCCAATGGAATGACCTTGTCTTAACTGGATCCCATCTCTCTCCAAATGAGGCCACATTCATAGGTGACCAGAGGTTAGACCTTCAACAACAGACCTCTGGCGAGGGACCCACATCCACTCATACTAAGGTACCCTGCCTATTGGACAAATGATTGACTGGAAGAGTGGATTGTCAGTCACCCTGTATGAGAAGCCTTTTCTTTCTATTCAAAAGAGAAGCCAGGAATCTCACTTCCGTTTTACAGTCATGACACATTACTGTTCCAGGCACATGCCTTCAATCCTCAGGTCCCATTGGCTCACTCACCTGTGGTTTGGGTGAGACCATGAACTCCTCAAGGAAGGTCCAAATACTATTCATGTCCCGATTTCTCTGCATCTTCTGGATCTTGGAAGGGCAGCCCGAATGTACATTAAATTAAACTTTTGCTTTGATTTTAACTGGGTTCTTTTCCTTTTCACCCTCAAAGCCACATTGCTCTATATGTGATCTTGGGTGACGGCCACAGACGGCAGGTGGTGAGGCTACTGTAGGAAGACGTACCATCCATGCCCTTTCTCTGGGGGCCGATTTTACTGTCACTACTTCAAACACAAAAGAACATTGTCACCCTCTGGGGCCAGCTCATCTAACCAGCAAGATCCTAGCTGGTGAATCATCTATTTCTTGGAATTCGCTTAAATCATCGTATGCAACATGTGTTTGAGTCATCTTGAAAATATTTGTTGGAAACAATGTTTTCATTTTGAACGGTGGTTTCTTTTGCAGAAGCTGCTGAAAGACAGAACCGTAAACATCTCAGAGGCTTCTGAGAATGAAAATGGCAAATACGTTTCTGTTCACAGCTTTCGACTAAAAAAAAAAAAAAATGAATGGTTAAGGGCACGGTTTCCTCTTCAGAAACAAAAGGGAATTTGATTGCAACAGACTATTTATTAAATATTGGGTGGCCCCTTTTCGAAAACCGTTGGAGGTGGGGTCTCACAAGAACACATCAAGGGGAGAGTCAGGGATAAATTGAGAATGCAAAAATTACATCGAGCCCAAGAGATAATTACCGCAGCCATTTAAGATAAGTTGCAGCTGCAGTTGAGCATTGAATTTACAGATTGTCTCTTTGCAGTTGGTTGGCAAGGGAGAAGGAAGAGAAAAATTTATAGTAGTCATATATGTAGCCAACCCATGAATCTCTGTTTCCTTCTCTCCAGTCCCTGTCTGTGCCTCTTTTTTTCAGGAAGAGTCCATAAGGGGGTAGAAAATCAAATTTAGGGCTTTGAACTTCCTAACCTTAAGTTACAAAGGGACTTGCAGTATCACTCATGATAGCCTGCTACAGAAAGAGATGAATGTGCATGTTGTGGACCATCTTGAATTCAAATTTTAGAAAAAGTTCTGATAGTAAATACACTTTACGTTCAATGAAGGAAATATTTTAAGGATCTCTCTAGTTATAATTAAAATTACTTGGATGTTACACATTCTTTGTGTGTGTGTGTGTGTGTGTGTGTGTGTGTGTGTGTGTGTTAGTTACCAGGGATTGAACTCAGGGGCACTTAACCACTGAACCACATCTCCAGCCCTATTTTGTATTTTATTTAGAGACAGGGTCTCACTGAGTTGCATAGCGCCTTGCTTTTGCTGAGGCTGGCTTGGAACTCATGATCCTCCTGCCTCAGCCTCCCGAGCTGCTGGGATGACAGGTGTGTGCCACCGTGCAGGCAGACACAATCCATTTTTATCCTTTGTGTCATATATATATATGACAGGAATGCATTACAATTCTTATTATACAAATAGAGCACAATTTTTCATATCTCTGATTGTATACACAGTATATTCACATCAATTCGTGTCTTCATACATGTACTTTGGATAATGATGTCCATCACATTCCACCATCATTTCTAACCTCCTGCCCCCTCCCTTCCCCTCCCACCCCTCTGCCCTATCTAGAGTTCATCTATTCCTCCCATGCTCCCCATCCCTACCCCACTATGAGTCAGCCTCCTTATATCAGAGAAAACACTCAGCATTTGGTTTTTTGGGATTGGCTAACTTCACTTGGCATTATCTTCTCCAATGCCATCCATTTACCTGCCATGAAAATTTATTCTCTTTTATTGCTGAGTAATATTCCATTGTGTAGATATGCCACATTTTTTTTTTTTTATCCTTCACAGGAAGGAGATGTCTGCCAGAGGATCTAGAAAGTGAATTTACCTCCCAAATTAACATGTGAATCCTAACACACCATTGGGGTGCCCTGGGACCCCCAACAGGGCACACCTGGAATGTAGCCTTTGCATAACTCCTTTACAATCTCCCTGTTCCTCCTGATGGGCAGAATCACAGCCTCAGGGACCAAAGTCCCCTGTGTTCCCTCCTTTGATAGCAAAGCAATAAAACTTCTTTTTCCTTTTTTCTCAAAACAAACAAACAAACAAAATGCTTTTGGTGATCCAAGGTGTCTGTCTTTCCTAGTTCATGGAAGCAATATCTTTACAGAGAAGTTTCCAAATGCATTGTCACATATTAAACCCAAGGACCAGAGGAGTTACTTCCTGTACACTTAAAGAAAATTTTGATTATGGAAAGGACGCATTAAATGAAGGAAATATTTTAAGCATCTCTCTTGTAATCACATTTTAAAAATAAAACAGGCACACAATATTTTGAATTATCATGAATTTACTTTTTATTAAAGGATGCAGAATTTCCACATTGTTTTGTTTTGACTTAGTAGTCACATGACAGGGTACCCTCTTCCATTTTGGATTCTTATTGACTCCCAAATTCGGTTAAATGATCATTTGACTATTTCATGGATGAGAGAAGGTGTTTAATAATGGGAATATCTGAGAAACCGTAAAACTTAGTTATCATCCGTTTAATGAACATCAACCTAGGGGTAGGTATATCTGGATCCTATTCACTTTGATTTTTATTTCTAAGCTCTTTTTCCCCCAAAGCCAATTTTTCAAAAGGGGTTTTCTTGTTTTGTTTGGCTGTTTTCTTTTTGCGCTAGAATTGTGATACTAGTTTTTTTGGGGGGGGATGCACTTCCATTATTCTTCATTATTTCTTGTGTTCCACCCATTATACCTGAACTGTGCGTATCATCAGAAGACAGGAAAACAAAGAGCTGGTCTTCCCAAGAACAAAGTGTGATTCAAATTGATTTTAAAATTGCACTGTGCCGTGCCATCTGTGAGGTTCTAGAAGGTTACAGTCAGCTTCTCCGAAAACATGGTTAAAATATTATTTGAGACCTGTTGTGTCAGTCTGCAGGCACTGTGGCGTTGTGGTTTGGGGGGAAGGCTTTTAGTTTAAATTTAATCAGTAGAGCTCAATTAGCAAAATTGGAAATTAAACAGTTTGTGTTTTGGAAAACATTTTTTTAATTTTCTCTCTGCAGAAGGTACTTACTGTGGTGGAGAGGTACAGGTGGAGAGAGGTCATCTAAAATATCTCTGATGAGTTGAAGATGTGTCTGGTTAAAAAATTTCAGATATTCTTATTGCCATAATCCACTATGTACACTCGGATAATCTGTCTCATAATTTAATGTCCAGAACACAGAAATGCATTAAAATAGGCACACCAAAGCTCTTTTTTTCTCAGAATGAGTAAAGTAACCTTTCCAGTAGATGAAAGGCTGGGATTTAAAATGCAATGTTCAAATCCCTGATCCCATCCTTCTCCTCTCTCTTTAACTACCTTCGCCTTTGTTCACCTTACAATTCATGATCCAAGGAGAAAATAGATTATGTTGCACCTTTGCTAGGTCTCAGAATGAAATCTCCCCATTTTTTCTTTTTGGCCAGAGATTGAACCCAGGGGTGCTTTACCACTGAGCCAACTCTGCAGCCCTTTTTATTTTTATTTATTTATTTATTTTTATTCTGAGATCAGATTTTGCTAAGTTGCTCAAGACCTCACTCAGTTGCCTAGAGGCTGGCCTTCAAATTGCAAACCTCCTGCCTCAGCCTCCTGAGCTGCAGGGATTACATGTGTGTGCCACCACTTGTGGCTGAAATCTCCACTTCTTGTTCTGTCCTCATAATCAGAAGCCTGACTAACCAATCTCTTTGAATTCTTGTTACTCCTTCCTTCCTTTCTTTCCTTCATCAACGTGAATCATTTTAATGATGCATCTGGACATGGGTGGAGCCTTCTCACTATTTTGTTCTTAGAAAAATATTGAATTCCTCAACGAGGTCTTCTTGCCCCGCCTTTCTTGAAAAAGCTATCTCTGTTCTACTACCGACAGCCTTGTTTCGTTTTTCCCAATACACCTGCTCCTCCTGCTAATATTAATTGTGTATTTGTTTTTCTCGTCTTTTATTTCATTGCTCTTTTCCCCCGGTCCTCTCTCCCTCTCCTCCTGTGGCCTCTTATGATCTACCTCCTTTGAGAAAAATGTGTCTTCCATGAGCTAATGAACCTGTTGGTCTCCTTCATTGGTATATCCCCATTACCTCGAAAGTGGAGAAGAGGAACTTCTCAGTAGGTAAACCTGGCAGATAGACAGCACCTGGGTCAAATGACCAACGTGGCTTTGGCCAGTAATAGAACAGATTCACACCA
This sequence comes from Marmota marmota marmota, assembly GCF_001458135.2. Taxonomy (NCBI): domain Eukaryota; kingdom Metazoa; phylum Chordata; class Mammalia; order Rodentia; family Sciuridae; genus Marmota; species Marmota marmota. The sequence goes on from NW_026000168.1 coordinate 7,972,597, forward strand.
GGTGCCTGTTGGTAGATGACACGGAAAATCTTTTAAAAATCCATTTTAAAAAATCTCATCATGAGGAAATATCAGAAAAAAAAACACACTCTATAAAATTACTATTCAGTGATATTCAGAACTGTCCCAGATGTGAAAGAGAAAGGAAATTTGAGGAATTGCCAAAGATATGAGACTAGCTAGATATGGTAACCCATCCTCTAATCCAGCGACTCAGGAGGCTGAGGTAGGAGGACCAAAAATTTGAGGCCGGTGAGTGGCTCAGGAGCCTGAGGCAGGAGAATCGTGAGTTCAAAGCCAGCCTCAACAACTTAGCAAGGCACTTAGCAAATCAGTGAGACCCGGTCTCTAAATAAAATATTTAAAAAAGAGCCAGGGATGTAGCTCAGTGTTTAAGCACTCCTGAGTTCAATCCTCGGTACCCCCCCCCCCAAAAAAAAATGAGGCCAGCCTAAGTGATTTAGCAAAACTCTATCTCAAATTAAAATATAAAAAGGGCTGGGGATGTAGCCCAGTAGTAGAGCACCCATGAGTTCAATCCCTAGTATGAGAAGGAAAAGAAAGATATATTGAGACTAAAGAAATATATAAATTATATGGAATATCTCCTATTTGCTTTTCTCTTAAGGAAATTATTGGGACCGTTAAGAAAATATGAATAAGATTTAGATCACAGTACTGTGTAAATGTTTAGATCTAGATTTTTGAGAGTTTTAACTGTGATTACATAAAAGAATGTTTCTTAAAAAAATATACAGGACATTATTTAGGGTTAAATAAACGTCCTATCTGAAAGTTACTGTCAAAAGGTTCAGGGAGAAAATTTGTGTGTGTCCAGAGGAGAAAAAACAGAGAAGATAAAGGAAGTATAAAATGCTAAAACATCAGCACTGTCAGGGAATTTGAGCATACAGTAGTTCCTCGTTCTATTATTGCAATTTATAGTCTGAAATTATCCAAATTAAAAGTTAAGAAAATGCATTTATTCAGTGTGAAATTATCTCTAAGAAAAAAAAATACATTTATTCAAAGTTTCTATCCATATAATCAGAGGGGAATATTTTCCCCCAAAGAAGCAATTTCAAATACTGATAGTTCTCGAAATATGCTTACGACACACGGAATGATATTCAGGTTCCATTTCTTTAAGCTAAATTAATGTGAGAATCAAAGAGTTCCATGCCTCCTGTAGGTCATAGAACAGAGGTTTTGCGATCATTTTAAGTGAGAGCGCCGATGGTTTCTGTTTTTTTGTGATTAGGGTATGAGTTCAACATTTTCCATACAGTGGGGGATCGATGAGTTCCCTAAACACGACTTGGGGTCCCCCCTTCATCTAAATTATTTTGACATGAAGTAATGGTTGCAGAAATAGAGTGGTTTTGACACAAGGAATAATAATGCTAAATGTGGAACAGAGACTTCACCCCTGTAATTCCTAAATAATGATGTCTCCTTATCACCTGCCCTGGGAAAGCTAGCCAAACCCAAGCCTTGAATTGAACACCTTTTCAATAGCATGACCTCCCCAAGGTATTTCTTTCTCCTGGAAGATAGATTGTTCTTCGAGTATTTTTTTTTAGGTTATAAAATAAGAAGTGCAAAGCCGAATTTATAATGGTTATTATCTGGCTTACAATTCTCATAACAGGTGCTCTGTACAGAGTCTCAATAGCTGGGCTGTAAGAGGTAGCCAGAGTCAGTCCATAATGGGCTTAATATTGACCTCCCTGCCACACCACCTGCGGACATCGTACTAACCTGATCCAACGGCTACAGTCCTAGTGGCACCTTTGTTTATGGGGTTGGACCCTTGCCATATCTTCAGATATAATAACCAGCATCCCATCAAAAACCGCTGAAGCAGAGAAGTAAAACAGAGTGCATAATAAGAGTGTGTTCTCCTCATTCGGGGTGTGCTTATTTTGAGCTCATTGGACCTCTTGTTTCCTGATTAAATCCTTGCTATCCCCGTTTATGACCATTTTTTACCATTGTATGATCTCAGGTCTACATGGCTGAGGGTCATTATCAAAGGCAATATACAAGCCCCCGGCAGCGGCTCAGGAAAATGGAGAAGCTCTTGTGTTATACGAAGAAGGAAATGCAATGCCATGGACCCAGAGGAGATCCACCGTGGATGCACGGATTTCACTTTCCAATGCCTGCATCATACTTCCTAAGTCAACTTGCCATCAGAGAAAATCAGAGTGAGCAGGGCGCGGTGGTGCACGCCTAAAATCCCAGCCACTCAGGAGGCTGAGGCAGGAGGATCATGAGTTCAAAGCCAGCCTCAGCAACTTACCAAGGCCCTGTGCAACTCAGCAAGAGCCTATCTCTAAAAGGGCTGGGGATGTGGCTCAGTAGTGAAGCGCCCCTGGGTTCAATCCTTGGTACCAAAAAACGGAAATCAGAATGAATTGAGCCTTATGTTGTTGAGTCATGTAATTCATTAAGGATGAAACAGAAACGAGGATTATGTGGGATCCCAAATGAATTACTCACAATGTAGATTAAAAAAAGAAAGATTTAGTTGAAAAAAAAATCACACATTGGACCTGGGCATGACCCCAGCAAGGATTTTGAGCTGACAAGAGCAACCCCCATAAATGGCTGAGAATCAAAGACCCTTTTGGATCAGGGAGAAAAAAAGAAAATACAAAACTTGAGTAAAGAGCCTTTGAAATGACATCATGACCCAAAAAAACCTTATTGAAAGGGTTCTCCTGACCCAATACTTTTCAAATGAGAGGGGTGAAGCCTCTTCCATGAGACTCCCTGTTTGCTAGTTAGACTGGTCAGTCGGGGACAGCGGCGTCAAGTACTTGGTTGAATTTTCATTCCTCTTGTTCAATGTGCTGGACTCGGGATTGTTGCTCCTTACCTCTGAATGCAGCTGAGTGTTCTGTCCTGCTGTCAATGCCCTGTCAGATAAGCGCATGACCCCAAATGAGAAACGAGATATCCAATTCCACCTGCTGGTGCCTCCGCCTTCCGAGATCCAGTTGACTACCACGTGTAAGGGCACGTTAGATATGGAGAAAAATAAAAAACAGCCCTTACGTTTCTCTCCTGTGCGAGTTTCTCTTCCTGAAGCCTGTAATCGGCTCTCTTCTGCTAGAGATAGGATGATCTGATAGACACTGAGCTTCCCACTCCCTGGTAGGACCTCTGGAACTTTCTTTGGGACCTCTACTCTCCATCCTCATATCTGCCAAGTCCTGGGCACGAGGTTCTCTGGTTGAGTTGGTATTTGTTGAGCCGTGTTTTCATCAAATGAGTAGTATGTACACAGATGCATCTTCCAGGAGATGGGAGTGGGATTCTCCTGATCCAGTCTTTCCGGAACTCCCGATGCACTCAGTGATATTGGTTTTCTATGCTCCTGTCAGATTGGCACAAACCCAGAGCCTTAAACACCAGGAGTGTATTGCCTTACAGTTCTGGATGCCAGAAGTCCAACCGGTGTGACAGGGCTGGTGAATTCTGATGGCAGTGAGTGACTCTTTCCCATCGCACACTGCTACATCCTCTAGTGCTTCCCTTGAGTCTTTTTTAAGTCCCTTTTTAAAGTGTGAGGATCTTGACCTTCATTTTGCAATGTGTTCCCCCCAAGTGCATGGATAGGTCTCCAAATTCCCCCAGTTTATGAGGCATCTAGGCATATCGGACTAGCACCCACCCTACTCAACTTCACTCCCTACATCTACAAAATACATCTACAAAATAAAGATTTTCAAAAAAACCAATCACATTCCGCAGTATTGATTATTTGAACTTCATCGTGCGAATGATGGCGGACATAGTTCAATCCATAATTGGCATCATATTGCCTGGTCATAGTATACAGAAGGTATTAATCCATCTTTCTTTTTTGGTATAATTCTGTTTCTCTTAGATGCATATGGATTGAATTTCTTTCTGTTTATTCTATCTAATACACACACATACTCAATATATATGATGTGTGTGTGTTCCTTATGGGCAGATATATACTTAATAAAAACCCGTATATGGGGCCTGGGGTTGTGGCTCAGTGGTAGAGTGCTTGCTTACCACGTGTGAGGCATTGGGTTCGATCCTCAGCACCACATAAAAGCAAATAAATAAAGGTTAAATCCTTTAAATACACACACACACACACACACACAAATGAAATTAACTTACTGTGTGCGATTAGGGTACAATAACATTGAGTCTTTCAAATTATGTCACCAGCTCTTTTTCATCCTTGCTCATATAAACATAGTGGGTTCCTAAGTGTCATCCTCCTCCTCATTGAAGCTATGAACAGGTCAAGTAACAGACTTGAAAGAGCCTCCATATATCCACTCTTGTTCAATCTCTCAGTGTGAACGGTCACCACCAGGTGTAGACGGGATGGCGGGGGCCACCATTGCTATCCCTCCATCCTCGGCCCCATTCTTGGGGGTCCAGATGTGTTATTGTACACCCCTTGTCTGTCTTAATCCTCGTAACAACCCTGAGAGTGACTGTCATACTTGTTATACTCATGAGGACAGTAAGACCTGAGTGTGGGTCAGGGTTGTCCAGCATGCTAAAACGCCAGTCTACTTTCAGCCAAAGCCAATGAACGGAAGCTTTCAGAACTCCTGTATGGTGGGTGGAACTACTTTGGAAAACAATTCAACAAATGTATAAAATGTTAAAATCTATCAATCCTATGGCTCAGCCATTATGTTTATATCTTCAAAGAAAGTGTTCCAACAGAAATGAAAACCTGTCTCAATGAGTTTTGCATTAGGAAGTGAATAGCTTTATTCAAAATAGCCAAAAAATAAGCACAGCCACAGGTATCCATTAACAGAGGGATGGATGAAGGACCATTGGATCATACCATGGAATACTACTCAGCAGTAAAAAAAGAACAGGAATGGATCTCCAAAAACAGGGGCTGAAAAAAATACCAATCCCCAAAGAAATGCATACTATGTGATTCCATTTACAAGGAAGAGTAGGATAAGCAATGTCATTAATAATGCAAGAAATTAGCTGTGCTGTTTCTTTGTGGTCAGGAGAATGATGGGAGAGTCATAAAAAGGAATTATCTAGGGTGATGTAAAAGTTCTGTATCTTGATAGGATTGTGGCTTGAACTGTACCCTTGATTTCCTTGCAATTTACTGTATGTAAATCACTTCTCCATAAAAAGAGTCTTTAGGGGTTGGGGTTATGGCTCAGTGGTAGGGTGCTTACCTAGCACGTGAGGGGCACTGGGTTCGATTCTCAGGACTGCATCTAAATAAATAAAATAAGATCCATTGACAACTAAAAAATATTTTTTTTAAAAAAAGTTTTTAAAATCATTAAGCCTTACAGATGGTAAGACCTGCATGCATTGAAGTAGCTCTTCTGTCAGCTCTGATAGTAGGTGATCAGAGTTGTGTAGAAAATGAGCACAGACACACAGTAACACAGTAGTAAGTTCCCCCACAGTACTGTTACTAAGTATGAAGGGTAATGAGGTGTAGGGTATTTTCTGACCTGAAATATAGTCTCAGAACGGAGGTGGAAGGCTAAATTTTAGAAATGGTATAGAGGAAATCCCAACTCCCTTTATTTTGGTCCAAAGTGCCCCTAAAATTGGCTTTCCTGACCTCTCCTCCTCCCCGGTCCCCCCACATCCTGCATTCCTTCCCTGGCTCTGGACAGCCTCAGTCGCCTGATGTGCACTTTAAATGAATCCTTTTGAATCAGAAGGCTCAGAGCCATAGCCAGGTTGCTCCAACAAACCCAGTCTGTGCTAAGGCAGTACTAATTTTAAAACTCAAGTGTTATGTCTGTGATTTTTTTTTTTATTATTATTAACCTCTCCTAGAACTCTTCTGGGCTGTCATACATAAATCAGAGGATTACGAAAGAACTAGTCAAAAGTGGCTGTCTCCTTCTAAGGCTGCAATTTGATTCCATGAATTATTAATTATTAGACTGCGATGGCATCAGCTCCCGAGAACTCCATATAAATGTAAAAGCCTCACCTGATCATTTATCACCTGAGGAGCTGCGGTCAGGTCAACCTTACCATTTAGGGGCTCTGCGTGGTATTGGAGGGATTTGGGATATCCAACTTGCTCAAGTTTCTGAAACCAAAAGAGTGGAGGGGGATTTTGTGTGCATGTCATTAGATTGAAGATTGAGAGTCAGGAGGCAGAGGTGGATCACTTCCAAGGTTTTGACGGCTGGGAAGAAGAGCCTTGTTTTGTGGACACTGGAGCAAATTATAGGGCATGGAAAAGACTGTGGTGGAACAGAATTGTCTGAAACAAAAGTGTTAGCCTACCCTACCTCTCTGCTCTCAAGGGACAAATAAATCATGCACCCAACATTGAAGATGCACAGAAGATAAGTTCCATGTATGTTGAAAGCAGACATCTGATAGAGTAAGTACCTTATTTTTCATATACGAATTATAGTCCCTGTATTTTTCAAAGCAAGAATGAAGAAGAATGTGTGATCCTTTTTGTGTGGTTCCTGGGGTCCTCAGCTTTAATACTTGATGAAGCCTCCCAGCCCTCTTTACATCTCTGTTTAATATGTAATGCCGTTTTATTTTAAAACTCTTCTGCAGAAAAATATATGAGCTTATATTCTTTTCCCTTTGGTGAACACAGGATCAGTCTCATTTGATGTCTCCGGGTATTTGTTTTTAAAGAATTTCTGCATATTTCAGAGATGTGCTGTGTAGGTAGACATCCATTGGATTATCAAATGCAGAAGACAGAACTCTTAATTTTGCAAATGTCAGGCGGCTCCCTGTTACCTTTGAGAGAGGGAAATAACACCAAAGTTCTGATCTGTGCGATGATTTCGAATGGGTTGCTTTTGTGAGTAGAAATTCTAAGAAAGTAGAAAACTACGTTGTGGTGAGCTATGCTCAATGAAAGGTGCTAGGTTTCACCAGCTGAACCATTCCAAGAGATTATTTAAAAACAATTAATTTGCTAAATCTCTGCACACTTTGATATTATGAGTGGAAATTTCAGTAGCTCTATTACTTGGAGCTCACTGTGGCAATCCTCGTGCACTTTGACTTAAATAATTTTATGGGTTTGAATTTGGTGCAGGAGATTAGAGTAAATGCAGTCTACCAAAATGGTTATATATGAAAATTACCTGCGAGATAAAAATAGTTTGAAAGTGCTCTGTGTGGTCAGTTTTAAAGAGACTGATGAGTTAAAATTTTGCTTGGAGTCTGTAAAGTGGTTAAAGTAGAGATGTTTATTTTTCATTTTGTTGGAAGAGACGTGAAGCTATGATGTTCAAAGGCATCACAGAGCACTAAAAATCATGAAAACATTAAGTATGCTTTTCAAACTTTTTGGGGGGAAAAGAGAAAATGCCCTGTAAGTATTTGACTCATTAAAACAACGGCAAAAAAAAAGATAAATTTACATCTTTAGGGTGAAATCCTTCATTTCTTATTTTACATAAATATTCTGTATATGCAAAATGAGGGGCATCTACGTATCATCATTGTCTTTATAGCCAACAGCTATCCTTAAAAACGTAATATTTTTCTGACTTTCGTTGTGAAAGATTGATTCATGATATTGTTATTAAGGAGGAAAAAGTAGATAGAAGTAGGTTTATTATGGACAGGTTTGGGAATAATTTGTTAAATAGACTACCCATGAGATAAAGTGCAGGTTTGGACCTGAAACTAACTGTGCCCAAAATTATGTATTTGTTTAATATTAAGAAAAGAACTTTTTTTTTTTAATAACTAAAACATCTCCAAAGTGCACTTTCTGAACCATCCACGTAGAGTGTATTTTGACTCTTCTCTCAAACACTTGGGCGTGAGCTTTGATCTGCCCTGGATCACCAAAAAAATGGGCTCATTGTCATTGTTGAGGTTTTGCTAACCCAGAGTGATCCTCTGTCTTCAGCTGTATCGGAGATTCAGAGGACATATTTGGATTTGCAATGCAAATAAAGAATTGGGGGGCGTAGACCTTGGCAGTTGTTGATGCATTCGAGGAATCTGAAGTTTTCAGCTGGCCCAAAGATGATGAGTTAAAAATTCACATATAGATTACAGGCATTTTGGAACAAGGCAAAATATAGGAAGCATCCTTGAGTCTCATTTGGTCATCCGTCTACGATGGAGCTATTGAATTGGGGGTAAAAATAAAGAATCAAAAGGAAATAAACTGCCTGTTCTCCAAGTTGCTTGGAGTCTCTTCCTTAGCTTGCTGTGCCCTGGGTTGGTCCTCTGAGTACTGACCGCGTGAAACCCTGGTGGACATGTCAATCTTCTTTCTTTCTGTTCCATCTAGAGTCTTCTCTCACTTCCTTTCGCCTAAGTCTGAACCATTGTAATTTTCATGGCCATAACCCAAATTCTGCTCGTGGACTCTTTATGATTTTTTTCTCATGTGGGATATTTTAGGGTCCATGATGTCCTTTCGACCCAAGTGGGAAAGAGCCATTTTTGAAAATAAGCTATCTTCTAACTGCTACTAGTTATATACGTTCTAGGAGCCTATGTTTCTTCCCTATTTGTATATGAAGATGGTTGATATTACCTGTCTCACCAGATTATTATGAGAATTGAGTGAGACGATGTGGATGAAATATTTAGAACTTGCCTTTCCACATAGTAAATGCTCAATAAATCTATTACCCAAATTCACTGATTGTACCTGAAGGGCTCATACTTTTTCCAAAAAAAAAGAAAATGGCATCAGTTAATTCTAAATTGGAGTGATAATGGACTTGGTGTGTTACATGGATTCTCAATAGAGGAACCATGAATCATATTTAAAGGTATCTTCATTTCAATGAAGAGTAAAAAGCAAATCATCTCCCTCCAGACCGGCTCACCACATAATCATGCTGCGGTGGAAATAGATTTGCAAAAAAGTAACCTCCTCATTTTTCTTCAGGTGAATCAATCGATGGGAGTGATTTCATTAGTTATGAACTATTTCAGGGGGAAATGTAATCGTGTGCATCATGTCATATAATTTAATGTGGGCAGGCAAACTGAGACTAATTATGGGGTCAGGTTTCCCCAGGAAGTATTAATAAAACTAACTTCTATAGGTTGAAAATCAGCCATGCAAAGATTTGGATGTTCCCTTTTGTGATACAACCCCTTTTCACTTTTAGTATTTAGCTTCTTTACATACCCTGATGATCTCCAACAAGAAATGATATTTTTCTACTTTGAACAGAAAACTTACTCCTGTATTATTCTGAAAATTTCTTCTGTTGTGTATTGTGTGCGCCTTTTCTTCTTAAATTTCATTATTATAGTATTTTGGTATCAGGTACTTACCCATTTTCCTGGCCACCTGGTATGTAAGTTTGTATTTCTTTTCTTTCTTTTTTTTTTCTATTTTCTTTTTCTTTTCTTTTTTTTTTTTTTTTTATGGTTATCTAGAGATTTGAAAAAACGCCTCCATGCCTTTTCCCCCCTGCCTT
>NW_026000168.1:7982068-7983638 GCF_001458135.2 Marmota marmota marmota
TTTTTTTTTTTTTTTTTTTTTTTTTTTTTTTTTTTTTTTTTTTTTTTTTTTTTTTTTTTTTTTGGTACTAGAGATTGAATCCAGGGTTGTTTTACCACTGAGCCACTTCCCCCTGCCTTTTTAGTTTTTATTTAGAGACACGGGGTCTCAGTAAGTTGCTTAGTGTCTAGCAACACTGCTGAGGCTGGGCTTGAACTCACGACCCTCCTGCCTCAGCCTCCTGATTTGCTGGGATTATATACATGTGGCAATCCCACCAGACAGTGTGTATTTGTGTATGGAAGTTAGGAAAGGAAGTAAATATGATAGCAAAGTTTTTAAGAGCTAGTTCAAAAAAAAAAAATAACCAAAGGTACAATGTGGACTTAGTAATAGGTAATGTTCCTTTCCAAAGGATTCACAGAAATCTGAATTAATAGAAACATTAATATTTTCTATGTGGCTCTCGGTGTTGGTGCAAAAATCCTGGCCACTGTGGCTTTGAAAATGAAATGTTTTATGAGGTTTTGTGTCTATAGGCAAAGAAACAAACTTTGCAGTAGCTTTCATTTCAGGTTTCCCAATGACTAACTGGAAGTTAATTGGAAACTTTTTCTAGGTATAATAGAAAAAAAACTCCACCCCTACCCACTGCAGCTTTCAATTTCTAAGGGAATATACAAACTCCTTCCACCAGAGGTTCTTCCGTGTGGAATTAACCTCTTTGGGGAAGCATCAAACTATGCATTTCATTTTAATTACGGTTCTGTATTAGGATTCTACAGGACAGGTATGAATATTTCAAAAAATTATCATAGGACATATTTTTTTCACATCATAAATAACCAGTCCATTTTAATTCATTGGGTGCTGCTTTCTACATTTCAGTTTTCTATGCCAGATACTGAAGTGGAAGGATCTCACTTCCATCTGCCCGTAACAGAATTAGGTTATTCTCCAAATTGGATGAAAACCAACCATCAATAAATACTTCTTAGTCGATTTTTGCAGAGTATCTTAATTACAAGCTTCAGATCTCAGATTTCTAGATTGCAAATGGATCTTGCAGATAATTTTGTTCATATAAAAAAAGATAGCAGTTGCCATTGCTATATTTTATTTAAAAACAAACAAACAAAAAAAAAAACTGGTGGAAAGTTGTGCACCTTAAGGCTTCTCAAGGTCATAGAGCCCCAGGTGAATCCAGAGACAGAAACCAGGTGTCTTGACTTCTTGTATAATGTCCTTTTTTAATACGCCATATATCCTCTGAGTCAAATCAATAAAGTCCTCCCTGCTGACATTCAGAAATCCCTCTGGTATTGGAGATGATGTACTATCGTGGCTACTGTGGAGCGTCACCCCAGAATTTAGGATGACCAAAGATAGTTTTCGCCTTAACATGCTTTTGTGTGCCTGCCGATTATTTTGCAACTTCAAACATTTTTTTTCCCTTTCGGTAAAATAATGGTGGGTTTGGGATATTTGGGTTTTCCCAGCTTTCTCCAGATGCTTGATGGATGAGAACAATCTGAGTAATTCAAGGGACATGGGAGGCAAGCAAAAAAAAAAAAAAAAAAAAAAAAAAATT
>NW_026000168.1:7983663-8005299 GCF_001458135.2 Marmota marmota marmota
AAAAAAAAAAAAAAAAAAAAAAAGAATTCTTTAATTCTTATTCAGAGTGAACAATGCCTGTAGCTTCTATGTGGTCCTCGGGAATCCAAATCTGTGGTTTCTAGGACTCCTAACAGTTGGTTCTTCCAAGAGGCTGCAAAACTTGATGGTGCTTACAACTTTGGCCACACGAGTAGACTGTTGGCTACCCGGAGTGCATCGCTGGGTGAAGTTTAACCAAAAAGCTCAAGAGATCTAATATTTTAATGTTATGGAAGAATACCTGGATTTGAAGTATTTCTCCAAGGAGCAATGCGTGGCCTTTTAAATGTCTCAGGGATCTCCTCCTCGGGGCGGAGAACATTTACTGGACTGTCATCAAGTAAAACAGAGATGAGGTCTGTGACATATGCCCTTCTAGAACCTTCCGTGAGTAAGCTTAAGCAGGTTTGCTTTGACAGATTGATCAAGAACCAAATGGATTCTGCTTGGGGAAGCGGCTATCATAACTGTCTCCTTCTTTCAGGGTTCTGTCCCCCAATTTTTCCTTCCAACCAAATGTAATGGCATCTTATCACGTCCCCAACACACAAGCCCTTCCATTTTCCGCTTGACAGATTCTTCCGAAGGAGCTTAGCGTTAAATGTGTGGTCCCTGTGCCAAACCAAAATTGACCTGGTGGCTCCAGGAAAGAAGAAAACAGGTTAAAATTAGCAATTTCTGATTCAAATCTTTCTTCCTCCACCTCTGTTTTTTTTTTTTTTGTTTTTTTTTTAGTAAGACTTCAATATTCCTTATACCCACTAGTTGTTTTTTTTTTTTTTTAATAAAATATAGCAATGGCAACTGCTATCTTTTTTTATATGATACAGAGGACCCTTCCCACACCCCTGCCACCTTTGGGATTTTGGAAAAATCCCTGAGCAGGTCACAGCCTGTGCAGGGTAAGTTGCCACCAAAGGCACAGCTCCCTGCAGGTCTTGTCCTGTGAGTGGGGGAGGGGAATGCTGTGCTGGGGTCTTCGAATCCTCAGTGACTTATAGACTAGGAATTTATTGTTTGGTCATTCTGGAAGGTAGAATCCTGAGATCCCAGGAGGCTTCGCGGCTTCTTCGGTGGGAGAATCTTCGTCTTGCTTTCCTCTGAGCTATTGGTGCTTTCCGGGTGGTCTTTGATGTCCCTTGGCATCTGTCCTCCTGATCTCTGCTTTGCCATCAGGTGGCACTCTTCCTGGGTCATCTGCCCTTCTTAAGAGGCATAAATCAAGCTCTGCACCATGGTGCACGCCTGTCCTCCCAGCTGCTCGGGAGGCTGAGGCAGGAGGATGGCAAGTTCAGAGCCAGCCTCAGCAACAGTGAGGTGCTAAGCAACTCAGTGAGACCCTGCCTCTAAATAAAATACAAAACAGGGCTGGGGATGTGGCTCAGGGGTCAAGTACCTCTGAGTTCAACCCCCAGTGTCCCCCAATAAAAAGGCATTAATAAATCACACTAGGTTGGGCGCTCACGTGCTCAAGTTCGAGTTCATCTTAACTATTTATACCTGCATTGACCCTATGCCCAGATAATAGTCATGATCTTTCCTGCCCGATTTTTATATTTCCCCTTAGTTCCTCGTTACTGCTGTGATACATTGAGAATGTTGGACCGTGATTCCGGATCTTTCTGTTCCTGGGTCCTTGCTCATCTTCTAAACCTCAAACCAGGTCATAATGTATTCCTGTTAATCTCAAAGTAGCAGAACAGAGAATAAGACGAACATTGAATAATCAGGGGTCACTCCTGGTAAATTAGCAGTCGGGGCTTATCTGATGACCAGCCAGGATTGGAGTTGGCCAGGATTGGAGTTGGCTTCTAAGAATCGTCAAATACTGAAACCCAGCCTGATCATTGTTTATGTGTTTTTGATTCATACAAAACTTTCATTTACAACAACTGGCTTAAACCAACATAAGTTAATGTTTAAACTCAAAGGTGTGAAAATTCAGACATAGAAGTATTAAAATGATAAAGGTTACTAGGTGGGTAAATGATAACTACTTGGATCTGATTTCATAAAACTTTTCAATTTTAAATCCAGAATTTTTCTCCTCCGTCATCATGCTACTATTTAAGAAATGGGGCCGGGTAGGTGTTGGGCCTCTATTAGAGACCCATGGAATTAGATGGTTGGTTCTTTAAGAGCAGATTATCTATTTCGTACTCTCCGTTTTCTCACATGGAACGCTTCTGATTTGTGCTGTCCCCAATAGTCACTATGCACAAGGCATAATATTATTTTATTTTTTGAACCCAGGGCCTTATGCATGCAAGGCAAGCACGCTACCAACTGAGCTATATCCCCAGTCTTCTCAAGGCAATATCTTGACATGCATAGCATAAAAAGAAATGTTTCATTTCTCGACATCATGGTAATTGTGCAGACACCTCCAGTTTTCATTTTTTGTTGAGGGGGTGGTTACCAGGGATTGATCTCAGGGGCACTTAAACACTGAGCCACCTCCCCAGCCCTATTCTGTATTTTATTTAGAGACAGGGTCTCATGGAGTTGCTTAGTGCCTTGCTTTTGCTGAGGCTGGCTTTAAACTTGACATCCTCCTGCCTCAGCCTCCTGAGCTGCTGGGATTACAGGCATGCACCACCGCTGCCTGGCTCCAGTTTCCCTTTTATATTGCACATCGAATGACTTACCCAAAGCACAGAGGACTGAAACCCCACCCATTTATGAACTCCCCATTTTCGTGGGTAGGAGTGTGGGCGCAGCATGGATCTCTGCCTGACAGCTCACCAAACCCAAAGCAAAATCCATGGAAGGCATTTTTTTTTCCTCCAGGAACCACAGGGGACAATCTATTTTCAGGGTCATTGATCTGTTGATGACATTCAGCTCCCTAGGACTGTAGGGGGGGAGGTCTGGCTGCTTGTTAGCTGGAGGTCAGCCTCAATTCCTAGAGGGCAGCATTTCCTGACTCCGGACCTTCTTCAGGGTCAGAAAGGGTGCCTGGTGACCACCCCCCCGACACACACACACACACTTCTCTCTGGTATCCATGAATCTGTCCTCTCCCCTGCTTTACCTTGTGCCCCACCTACCTGGAAAGAGCTCTTCTGCTCTCAGGGCTTATGTGATTATATTGGGCTGACCGGATCATCTCCAGGACAATCTCTCTCTTTTAAATTCATTTGATTAATAGCCTTCATCCCATCAGCTCAGTCACTCACAGAAGCTTCTAGACTGGAGTTTGATGGAACAGGCAGGGAATGGGAATCTGCAGGAGACAGCTTCAGGAATCTGCCAGGCATCTCGTGGCTTTACGCGTTTTTAGATCTGCCCTCTAACCCGAGACTCATGCATTTTAGAATTGACAAAGTGCTTTCATGTTGTTTAGGTGACTCTCGGGGCATTCTTATGGAATGGAAATAACCCTTCCTATTCTACAGGGGAGGAAACAGAGGCACTGAGAAAGGTTTTCTGAGATGCTCAAGAATGGTCATTTACAATATACCTAGTGTTCCTCTTAAAGAACATCTTCTAGTCCTCACCCTAATAAAAGATGATCAGCATTTATTTTATTCCATCTTCTGTTTAAGTTATTGATATAATTGACTTTTTCTTCCTCCATTTCCTCCCGACTTGTGCACCCTTTCATATCCCAGTGGTTTTGGGTCCCAGGAAGAACTTCTTTAGGGAAGGGCCAACATCTGGGTCAGATGTGCCACAGTCTGGCTGCAGCAAAATAACCGGGGGGTGACGAACAACTTGTGTAGATTGATACAGCAGGAGTAGGAGCCATTTATTGTAGGTCAGGAGGGGTATTTATACATTCCACACAGCTTATCTAATTAACATAAACTAGATACAGCAGTCAACCAATAAGGAATCTCCACACTTAATGGCTTGCTGGCGTTACTTCACAAACCACTCCCTCTGGCAAAATGCCAGGTGCCATCCTGACTTGTTTACAGACTCTAACAAGATGGCTGGCCCTTGGTCAGTTTTGTACAAATTTTGTTTGTCGTGGGGCTTAATGATTGATGATACTCCGTCAGCATTGAGCACATGAGGCGCCCACATCTTGGTGTTTAAATACCATTCTCCAAATGTTCTTTGAGTCTAGGGCTGGAGTAGAGAAATTAGGAAATGAACCTGGGTTATCTTTGTCACTCAAAAGTATGTTGGCAAAGGAAGGGGACATGTCTTTTGACATGTGCATTGCCAGGTGTGGTGGCCCATGCCTTTAATCCCAGTGGCTTGGGAGGCTGAGGCAGGACGATGGCGAGTTCAAAGTCAGCCTCAGCAAAGGTGAGGTGCTGAGCAACTCAGTGAGACCCTGTCTCTCAATAAAATACAAAATAGGGCTGGGAATGTGGCTCAGTGGTCAAGTGCCCCTGAGTTCAATCCCTGGTACAAAAAAAAAAAAAAAAGACATGTGCAAGGAATTGATTCAGTATTTATTATATAAAATGAAATATCCATAAGCCCACCATGAGATAAAGATAGGTAGAGATAGACAGGTGGAGATTTAGACAGAAACAGAGATGCATAGGCAGAGGGGCAGAAGGGACAGCTACTCCTTGTGAAAAAAATTATAATTAGTTAAGACAGAAAGAATAAAGGAAGTAGAATATCATCAGAAAACTGTGGTAATAATTACTTCAGACAAGGTTGGGGGTGCTAAAAGTCGTGGATGGCATTTTTGAAGACAAAAATGAACTTTTCTTACTCTCAAAGTTATTTTCTCTTCCAACACTTATTCATTGTTAATGGGGAAATTTTAACTTTATATTGGAAAAGCCCACAAGATACCAAGGGATCATGATGGTTGATATTACCAGTGAGGAGACATATTGACATCGTGTTCCCCGACATGATACACTGAGAAGGGGGCACCTGTTCTCTGATATTCTAGTGAAAAATACTTAACCTTCATCCCATCCCCAGATAGCATGACCTCAGCCAAAACCCAAAACGGAAGGATGCTCTAAAATTTTACCAGTCACCTTCATTTTTTTAACATGGAACAGGGAAATCACATTGTTAAAAGACCTGGTAAAATCCAAATAACGTGTGTAGTTTGCTCTGATAATTGCACTGTGGTTATGTAAGATGTTACCTTTAGGGGAGCTGGATGAAGAACATATTATATGGGAATTCTCTTTACTATTTTTCAGTATATTTTGAAATCTATTTTTTTTTTAATTCTGATTCCCTCGTTATTGAGCTTTGTAATATTGGATAACTCACCTCACCTTACTAAGCCTTATTTTTATTTACCTATAGAGTAGCCTAGAAATAGAGATTCGGAAACAGTGAGTTTGAAGTGATGTGATTCTGCCCTTGAGTAATAAAAAAAAGTTTGCCTAACTTTATGAAGCCCCTGTTCTTTCATTCTTGGTACCTACAGGCTTACTCTGAATTTTCGATATGATATAGCAATAAACCCTTTTTAGATGCTTTGATAGAATACAGGCTCATGAACTTGATCTTATTTTATATATATGTGTGTGTATATATATAAATTATATTATATGTAAATTATATATATATAATTCTCATTGAATTAGTAGGTCTCAATTATTAGGTCCTGACTTTGATGCAATGTTTAAATTTTTTCCATTTGATTATTTATGTTTTAAGGGTTATGTTCTTGCTATATTCCCCAAGTTGGTTGCAAATACCTGTCTCAGGGGGTGCTCCTACCTCTACCTAATGCATATTTGAGTCTACAGTTAGTTTGTGCAACCCCATGTCCAGGTAATGCATCTTTTAAAAATTGTGATAAGATAAATATATATTTATATAAATATATACACACATATATGTTTATATGTATATATATATAAAGCATAAAATTTGTCATTTAACCATTGTAAATGTACAGTTCAGTGGCATTCATTCACAATGTCTGGACAGTCATCAGAGCCTTTATGTATTTCCAAAACTTGTTTTTGTCACCCTCAGACAGAAATTCTGGAACCATTCAGTAGTAACCTGTGATCTCCCCCAACTCCTCTGATCTGCCCTCTGTCTCTATGAATTTTCTTAGTCTCAATGTTTTATTTAAGTTAGAATCAAATACTGTTGGTCCTTTGTTTCTGTTTAATGCAAGTGTTTGTTTGAATCTCAGTTTATTATCACCTGCTCTTAAGCAATATTTCCTGTACTTACCCAACTTAGATGATCAAGAAAATATTTTGTCAACATAATGTTCCAAAGCAGCAAATGCAAATATTATTTAACAATATATTAATTAATATCTAATAACAATAAATAATTAATAAAATTAATATCTAGTGATTTTGAGAAGATTGTGATATCTTCATTGGAATGTTATTAATGTACAGGTGAATAATTAAGAAGTTACTAGAAAATGCTGCCTGATGGTTTCTACATAGAATAGCAAGTGAAATTCGTTTTCTGTTTTTATTTTACAAAATTACTACATTAATCATGAATGTTTTCCTAAGAGAAATGTTTAAAAACAATAAGAAATTTATATGGAGTCAAATGACCAATACATATATATATACATATTTGTATAACTATATCTGAGGTAAAAAGCCCAAACTTCCACCTGAGTCTTATTTGTCTACAAGTTACTTATGAGTGGAAACATGAATTCATATCAGGAGGTGAACTAAGAATGAGAAAATACTAATTTGAGTCCAAAGCTCCTGGCCTCTGGTGGTGTTCATGGATTTTTGGTTGTGCATAAAGCAAATACTAGAATTTAAATATGTAAAGTGTTTTTCGTCTCTCTAACAAATACTGTGTTGAGTGACTTTTATTCAAGGTTGTATCATAGAACAGAGCACAAAAGAAAGTTTTTGTGTCATTGTTCAGAAACTGGCATAAATGGGTATGTTTGCAAATTCTCGTGCACAGCCCAACCGAGGTTTTTTTGGATTTGTGTCCTCATCTGTCATTGGGTATGTTAGTCTCCTTTGGATTCTTGGACAGGCAGAGATGGTATCCTCTGTGAAAATTCATTATGCAAATCAGTCAACATGTCATATTTGATGTCGGATGCAGTCATGAAAATTATCTCACCTCTTTCGAAGGGAATATCTCACTTTCTAAGAGAATCTGATAGTTCAAAAATCAGTAAATTAGAAGATCAGTCACTATATCAAATGCGTCTTTAGTTTAAGAAATTCTTCCTGTGGCAATACATGAACACTCTTGGCTACTTTGCCCTCGCTAGCGCATGAATGCCTATCTCTGTCCTTCTATGTGCGTGATAAATATTTGTGACATAGCTATTTACGACGATGACATTTCTGAGCAGCATGGTAGTTCAAAAGGGTGTTAGTGATGATTTTGCAAGAAATACTATTTTAGGGAGAGAAGAGCTGAAATAAAGTAGCTCTTATGATTTTCTTTTTTGGGGTCTTAAGTAACAAAGATCTTAAGTTACAAACAGCCTTTCACCAAGTAGATATTTTCTGAACAGTTCCAGAGGGTGTTTGGATTCGGGTTATTTCTATATTGATATCTTGAGACTTGCATATCCCTGGAGACCAATTTACAAAAGGTTCCCAAGGTTGGTTTTTTATTTTCTTTCTCTTGACGCCTTTTTAATGAGGCCGCTCCGTAAGCAGTAAGCATGAGGTTTTCCTGGTGCAAACCTGTCTGCCGCCTTCAGCCAGTTATTACTAATGCATCTGGGAAAAGGTTTATAAATTAAATATTAGGAAAATGTACTTTAGGAAAAGAAAAAGTAGCGAGCGGTAGAATTTATAATTCTCTTCTGGGGGAAATCCATGACAGTGGATTAATAATGGAGGGCCATCAGGAAAGAGTTGCCCGTGGACCCACAGAGTCATGGTTAGTGTCATAAAGAGAAGCGTGGATGAAGAAATCTTCAGTGTCTTTTATCTTTGTATGTGGTTCATTTCCGTCAATTGTAAAGACAGACATTTCCGAATTTTCCTTCAGTGACCCCCTTGGAAACTTGGGACATAATAACAGACCTGATAATTGACTGATATATGTCACCTAATTCCTCCCCATGACAATAAATGAAAACAGTTTCACCATCTGATCAAATGTAATGTAGGCGGATGTCACTGTCATGGTGGGTTTGAGCTAGAAGTGATTTTAGAAGCTTTTTGGAGCAATCTCACTTAATTGCCCAAGCTGACTCCAAATATGTGTCTTAGGGTCAATCTGAGGCCAGGCCTCAGTTTTCTGAATGTCCTGAGGTCTGATAACATTTGAAATATGAAGTTTCAGAGTTTATTTTACCAAGTTCACTTCAAAATGTATTTTTGCAAACTTTCTGTAAATAGCCTTTTTTTTAAACATTTGCTTTAATTAGCTATACATGGCGGTAGAATGAACTTTGACACATCATACATAGATGGAGTATGACTTCTCATTTTTGTGGTTGTACATGATGTAGAATCCCACCGGTCACAGAGTCATATATGCACAGAGGGTAATAATGTCCGATTCATTCCACTGTCCTTCCTACCCCCTCACCCCCTCCCTTCCCTTCACTCCCCTCTGCCTAATCTAAGTAAACAGCTTTTAAAAACCAAGGAGAAATATTGTGCTTAGAACATGAGCCCACCTCTGAATACAAAGTATCCTTGTTCCTTGTGTTGAACGAGGGGGAGGAAAGAAGTTGCAAAAGGTGTTTGGTTAGAATGTTCTGGAAACATCAGCTTACCACTACCCTGGATGCTTCCTGGGTTTCATTTAAATTCGCCATGCTGGGCATGCTGTGCATATACTGGACAAAGGTGTCCTAATTTTTTTTTTTTTTGGAAGGGGGCGGTGGTTACTAAGGATTGAATTTAGGGGCACTCAACCACTGAGCCACCTCCCCAGCCCTGTTTTGTATTTTATTTAGAGACAGGGTCTCACTGAGTTGCTTAGTGCCTCGCTTTTGCTGAGGCTGGCTTTGAACTCATGATCCTCCTGCCTCAGCCTCCTGAGGCTCTGGGATTACCGGTGTGTACCACCTTGTCCATCAGGAGTCCTAATTATATCATCTCTAGTTTCTAGATAGGAAAGAGGTTAAAAATGCATGATCAAAGTGGAGGTAGTGAACCAACACATTTTGTACACTTTGTATTAAAATTCATAAGCAGGCAGTCATCTGAAAAGGGCCTTTGGAAGTGATATTGCAACATCACATCTAGCTGATGCATGTGAGACAGAAAGAAATGGACGAAATAAAGGACACTAGGCTAGAAAGCCCTACTCAGATGACACTATCAGGGAAAGCCATTGTTACCCGGGCATTATTTACTCAGCAGTATTACATACACAGGAGGCAAATTTATTGGGAACATCTAGTCATTCTCCTTGTTTAGAAGTGCACAAAGCATGTTCAAGGTACAGGTAGTAAATAAAACACGCTGTAGACATCTTTTTTTTTGTTACAAGTCATAATGAAATACTGTCATTTGGAAATGGAATGATCAAGACACTTTTCTGAGCAGTACACATTATATTTGTGCTGGTTCAGGGTGTAAGGAGGAAAAGGAAATGCAAAGAGCTTTATAACCATGTGCTTTTAGTGAAGCAAGATTGAACTTTAAAGAAGAAAAAAAAGAGAGAGAGAGAAAAGCAAAATTTATTTTTGCACAGAAATGGTAGTTTTTTCCGGGTAGAGATCTGCTCCTCAGCTAAGGTAGAATCTGACTCTTTGGCGGTCAGATTTGCCTGCCTGTCTTCAGATTATGTTTCAAACTTAAAATTTTATTATAGGAAGATGAGTAGTCACTGTTTTTAGACACCTAGAATTTAAGAGGAACAAATAAGAGCTTTGGAAATCATCTTATAAAACACTATGAATCCAAGGGAATTAATAAACTATCCTTATCTTGCAGGTTTCATTTAATAAAAAAAAAATCAATTGCTTTTTTAAAGTTCTGATTCATTTCCAGATCACTTCTAAAAAAAAAAAAACTGCTGTAATTGTTGCATATAAAAATTTCAAAGATGTAAGGAATGAATGCTTCACTATAAATTCGTAACTTGGTGGTCGATATTTTTGGATTCTGTTTCAATCTTTTTTTTTATTTCATTTTGACAAGAATGGTGAGGTTGTAATTCAATATGAATTTCAAACACATAATCCAGCCTGTGTCATGATATCTATTATGTGCACTTAAGAGAAGTGGTGCTCATAAAGTCTCCAAATATGTTATACAAAGTGCAGTTTTTTGCCAATATAAGGAGACGAAAGACCCTCTCTGAACCTTGGGGCCAGACCCTGAAGGACTGGGTATTGGATAATATGTGTCTCTCCTTCATTCTTCTGAGAACATTTACAGTTGGAAGAGAACAGAGTGTTCTACAGGAGTTACAGTTTTTAGATAAAGATTGTTACAGAGGCATAACCGTTCAGAAGATTCCCATCTTCTAACAATCTCTTGAAATTAATAAAGACAATGGCCTTCTATTTGTCCAATTTCACCACATCCAGCAGAGGAAATAACAGAAAATGATATAAAATTAATCCCTTCTCTTGACACTTGTAAAATGTAATCCTCCTTTTTTTTATCCTCTCAAAGGATATTTGAAGATAAGTCTTTTCGAGTGTGAGTTTCCTATTCTGTTCCTATTCAGACCCTCGTATGTGATATAGCCCATTTTCATTGCTGAGGGTCAAAATCAGACTCCATAGAGGATCGTGGCTGGGTTCCCAGGGTTTTGAAGAACCTACCAACACGGAAAACCAATCTCAGACTCGTTTGCGACATTATTACCTTAGAATGTGTGTCCTTTACTGAGATATCAAAAGCCAAGGCTAGAACCACTCGTTCCTGTGAATCAGCTCAGGGAGAGATGACCTCTTTCTATTTTCATATTAAAAAAAGTCACAATGCAGTTTCCTGACTGTGGACCCCTGATCAAGCAAAACTAATGTTACTTTCACTAATTTTTATATGAAAGTGTCAGAACTCTTCTTAGGGCTCTTTGTTAGTTTTCTTGTGGCTTGCAACTTTGTGTGTTCAGAGTGAACACCGAGCATCAGTATATGAGAAATGCAATTTCTATATTTCAACTGGGCGTACATAGAAAACAATCTCTGCTCAAACAATAGTCAGTCTCTTCTGTGGTTGTTATTTAATCAGCTTACCAACTGATATGCATGAAGCATATTTATTCCTTCAGGAAAAAAAATATTATACATATATATGTGAATATAAACATGCATATGTATATATATGTATATACACAGATATATATATAGTACTAAGAATTGAACCCAGGAGTATTTTACCCCTGAGCTACATCCCCAATCATTTTTATTTTTAATTCTGATACAGGGTCTTGCTAAGTTGCTGAGGACTTCACTAAATTACTGAGGCTGGCATTGAACTTGTGATCCTCCTGCCTCAGCCTCCTGAGTTGCTAGGATTTCAGGCACATGCCGCCACGCTAGCATTCTTCAAAAATACTGAGCTATGAATATGATCTGTCAAAGTAAGTGTAATCTAATTAAGAAAATCCTAATCCATTCATTTGCCGTGGAGAAGGTAGAATATTAATATAGAACATTTTCAAGTCCCAGCTTTGGATGACTGTACCCAGTATACTTACACGTGTTTGCAATTTTCATGTTGTATTATGAAGTCGGCGCTTATGAAACTGATACCCGTATCCAGAACTGAGAATCTGATGTCTGAATCATGGACCATCTGTGTGCTTATCACTGTAGAGCAACATTTAACACAAGTAAATTCACTATTAAATAACTGATGACACCTTGGTAACTGGCTCTTTAGTGTATTTTATGCACCGCATGTATGCACCTTTGTCATTGAACATGCAAAGTAGTAGTGCACACTAGTTAGGATAAAAAGTTCTGATCCGATTGTCTGAAGTTAAAGATACTCTATATTATGTGACGTGAAGCAATTTACTTAAATTCTCTGGGTGTGTCTTTGTTCATTTATAAAAAGGATGATATGAGAACCTACTTCCAGTCGAGGTTTTTGCCGACTGGACTCTACCTTAGAGTAGTTAGTAAGCAATCCATAAATTTTAGCTGTTGAAAAGTTGCAAGTCATTTTTATTCAAAAAATGTTTGCGATTCTATGTGATCACACATATGATAGCTAGTAAAGATGCACTATATCAATTAAGCAATTGACTGTTGTAACTGAAATTTTCAAAGGGCTAGGACTTTTGTATCATTTAGGCTCTTATATCTCTGCTTTAGTTAGATCAGAGTGGGTGATGACATTCACGGAGAGATTGCTTCTTTGATACCAGGGATTTAACTTAGGGGCACTTGGCCACTGAGCCCCATCCCCAGCCCTATTTTGTATTTTATTTAGAGTCAGGGTCTCACTGAGTTGCTTAGGGCCTCGCTTTTTGCTGAGTCTGGCTTTGAACTCACAATCCTCCTGTCTCAGCCTCCTAAACTGCTGAGATTACATGTATGCACCACTGTGCTCAGCAAGAGATTGCTTCTTGACTATAAATAATGAGATGCTCTAGTACACATTACATTGTTCTTGATGGAATCATCCTCAACACCTATTTTCAGAATTCAGATATCGTATCTAAAAATAACAAAAGAAAACTCAAACCTTCCTTTTTAAACACTAAACCTTTCGATACCAGAAGAGTACATTGAGAGTGAAAAGAAAAAGATAATCATCTAATTGTCGGACACGTAGATGCATCATCCCAAAGTATTCAAATTTGAAAATTAAAATCGCCTTACTATTTTCTCATTCTGAAAAGATTTCCATATAAAGCGCTGACTGTAAAATAATAAGTTAAAATTATTTTTCTCTAACATGGATGGCTATGAGAGAGTGGATTTCTTTTCCATGTACACGTTTTGTGTCTGTTGCTAACAAGTAAGTGTTTAGCAAAGTCTCTGTATTACCATCCAGAGTCTGTATCGATGCCATTAGTTGGATACTAAGAATGTTACAGACTTCAGTTTTTCTCTCCGAGTAACCATTAGGCACAGTTCCTATAGCGTGTGAGGTATGAGTGATGGATGGTGTGAGATATGGCTGGGACCTGACGCTTTCTGACCTGAGGGATTCCAGTGTCTTCTAACAACGTCAGGTGGCTGGTGGTTGCCAAAGGTCCCCCTCTTCTGTATACCAGAATTGTTCCTTGAATTATTTATGTAGGTCTTTCAACCTACCTTTGGTGGGGGTGGAGGAAGGCACAATTTAGTTATTACTTTGCTTCTTCTAAACCACCTAGCATGATGCCCTGCAGTTAGTAGGTCCTCTGTCTGTAAATATGTCTCAAAAATTAAATGAGCATACTAGCCTAAGAAGGCCATGAAATCAAATGGCTATTTTTAATTTCTGGTGTTGCTGGGATCCACCTTGGGACCTCTCTTGCTAGGCAAACACTCTCCCACTGAATTGTAGCAACAACCCCTAAAAAAAGAATATTTTATAAGAATATGAACAAAAGCAAATGCACATCCGTGCATTTAAGAAATATATAAAATGTTTCTCACTAAAATCTCTTTTATTCTTTTTTTAAAATTTTTATTTTATTTTTTATTAGCTACACCTGACATTACAATGATCTTGGCAATTCATACATTTGAATAGTTGGGGTATAATTTCTCATTTTTCTAATTGTACAGATTGCAGAATCACACTGGGCTCTTTTATTCTTATCAGAGCTTTATGGTTCTACACAGAAGTTGGGTTCATCCTGACAAGCTCAGACATGCAGGGGAATCAGTTTCAGTTCATGATCCCCCATTTCCCTCCCATCCACCCACCCCCACCCCTTCTCCTGTCTCTAGTCTGGTAGATTTCTTTCTGCTGTCTACTTATATTTGATTTATTTATTTTTTTTTACTTAAACCATAAAAGTGAATTTCCTTTTGGTATATTTATATATGCATATAACATCATTTTTAAGAATTCAGTGATGATTAATTTTGGCTGAGAATTCAAGGGATCAAATCTCTTTTTGTGTGTGATCACTGAATTCGTATAGTCATCATGAACTATTGGTGTCATCGGAAATAAAAGAATGTGCTTACCAGCGACTCACTGGAAACCCTAAACAAACTATTAACTGCAGGACAAATCAATAACATTTTCAAAGACGCTTTGTCCAGAATTATCACAGCTAGACCTTCAAAGAAGAAAAATTTTTTATTTATTTAGTTTTTTGAGTATGGAAAGAGAAGGAAATCTTCAAGCCACCATTATATCAATCCAAAGATCTACCCATAATCGCACCCAAAGGAACGTTTTATATGAACTACGGTCATGAATGTAGGTTCAAGAATCCTAAATTAAACCAGCAGATGATTTTGCGTGAAAAGAAAAGCACATAGGTAAGGGACAATGATAAAAATGGAATGAATTTTGTTGGAAACTCTTTCGATATTTCAGAATTGAGAAGTGGTTTCCTCTTGGCCTGATTAGAATTTCCAACCCTGGAGTCTAATGCTAGCATAGGTTTAATCACTTTCTATTTGGGGAACTCAGGAACACCACTATATGTATATTTTTTCCCTGTGACCAGGTGTTCTGATATCTCAGGGCCTTCCAGGAATACCAGGTACTGATCCATCATGGGTGGACTGTGCCCCTCTGTGTGGCATTCCGGCTAAGCCACCTCTGGGTTGCGTGGACCCTGTCCTCCACCTTCTCAGCATGAATATTCTTTACAAGAGCCACTGTGTTTTGTGAGGGTATTGATTGGGCTAGCTCCCTGAAGATCTCATCATGCTTTACCTCCATCCAACCTGCACTTTGTGTGTAAGAAAACCATTGTAGCCAGAGCTTCGGCCTCCTCTATAGGAATGTTCTAGAATCGCAGTTCATGGATCAGCTTCCTAACAGTGCACACAGTTCCTTGGGACTTAACCAGGTGTGGGAAATGATCGGGGGACTTTACAAAGTCATAATGGGTTCCAGGACAGGCATGTGAGGGGTCGTTTGATAAGAAAAATGAAAATAGGTTAAGCAGATCTCATTATTTTTTGGTTGCATGGTGAGTTTGAGAAGAGACGTGCTTTTTGCTTGGTAAACACGTCTTTGTGACCCAGGGCTTGGCTTTGATGGTCTGCGGATTTCTTTCGCCTTTTCCTCCTTAAATCAATTTTGTTCCTTTCTCTCTTTATTAATAAAATGATTGGTACAGGTTTATAAGCTTTTTGAGCACCAAGACTGTCCATTTCTGTGCCGTTGTTATGGGCCTTATTCATTCTCACTTCCTCTTTGAAATTTGGTTTTTAATTTAGGTTGGCACTCTCTCATTAGAGTTTGAGGTTACAGGGTTCCCTTGTCCTTCAGGATAAGCCCTTGAAACACTGTAAGTGGAGTTAAAATTGGTGTTTGCGTATCACTAACTACGGGGTTGATTCCCACATAAGGTTAAGTGGCGTGAGAAATATTGAGTCAATCATTTAACCACTGAATAGCCATCGATTGCATGCTTTGGGGTTTTCAAGAGGCATATACCATATCTGAGATGTTGTGTCCTGTTCATAAGCAGAAAAGCAAAAATATATATTAGGCAAAAATATATATGAAGCAGAGATATATATTAGTGGTGTTCCTGAGTTCCCAAAATAGAAAGTGATTACACCTTCACTTGCATTAGACTTCAGGGTTGGAAATTCTAATTCTGAAGCATGGTTTTCTGCAATGAAAGAAACATTTTTGATCAGTTATGGCCGATGCTCTCACAATGACCTTACAGTCTCATGGGACACCTCTCCCTCCCAAAACAGCAGGATAATGAAATTTGAGGGTTTGTAGATGGTGCCATTTTATGTTTTAAGCCTGATTACATTTTTTTCCCCAATAACTTTGGGGAACTTGGGAAATTTACTTAATTGATCTATGCCATCAGTTATTCATATTTAAATTGGAGCGGATAAAATTTTTTCTGCCTTATACGACATATAAAAATGTGATTTTCAATGTACAGAAATACCAGCTGGTAGGTGATGCTACCAGTTTGAGGTCAGCAAATGGACCCAGCAAGGTAGAGACTGCCCCCGGCTGGACTGTGATTCTCCCTGAGTGGGTGTGACATTTGCCAAACCTTCGTATTTCCATATCTGAATTCTGGTTGTCCCTCTTGCTTCTGAAAACCCAATCTGATTTGTCATCTCAGGAAAATCGAGGGGCTTTTACCTGCACAAGGCTTGCTTCCTTCAGGTGCCTCAGAGCTGGTAAGTAATCCCTCAACTGAAGGCTGGGAGTGGATTGCAGATAAGAGCTTTGTGAAGTTTACCTCCTGACTCACCTTCCCCTCCCTG
The DNA here is from genome assembly GCF_001458135.2 of Marmota marmota marmota. NCBI lineage: Eukaryota > Metazoa > Chordata > Mammalia > Rodentia > Sciuridae > Marmota > Marmota marmota. The sequence goes on from NW_026000168.1 coordinate 7,999,880, forward strand.
CAGGTACGTACCTGCAGAAGGAAGCACAGTGGCTTTTTCTAATCCATAGTCTCCCATTTATGCCCCTCCTCCTTCTTGCTAGCATTCAAGTTTAAAAATGTTGAGGCTTTCCAACAGTCACTGACCTGTATCAGGTAGCAGGTGGTGGCGGATTGAGGAAGAGTCCAGTTCAATCTCCTGCAACCCCCACTCTGGTGCAAACCAACCATTCATGACATCCATGTGGTTTCTGAAACTAACTGGCATCCCATCATCTCCATCAACCTGTGGATTCAGAAATACTGAGTTGGCATTGAGTCCTTTTTTTTTTTTTAATTTCCTTCACCCTAGGGTCTGGCTGTTCCTATAACCTGCCCTCAGACTCCTGGGAGAAGTTGTATAAAAACCAACTACAAAAGAGCTTGCAAAACTAAACATCAGTGTACCATATAATCCATCCATTATATGCTCTTTGGTATTCACCCAGAGAAGTGGAAGAGTATGTTTGCACCAAAATCCACACATAAATGATTACAGCAGCTTCATTCGTATATAATCGTCCAAACTTGAAAGCAACAAAGATGTTCTTTAATAGGTATTGGGTAAATATACCGTGGTACATCCAGATAGTGGAATATTATTTGGTGGTAAAAAAAGAAATGAGCTCTCTAGTTATGAAAAGACATAGAGAAAACTGACATTAATATTGCTAAGTGAAAGAAGTTAACTTGGAAAGGCTGGCTTTATACTGTATCCTTTATACTGTATCCTTTATACTGTATACTTTATCCAATGACATGACATTCCAGAAAAAGTCAGTGATTGCTACATGTTGCAGGGAAGGGCAAAGGGATCAACATGGGGCATCCTAGAGGATCTTCAGGGCAGTAAAATACTGGGTGATATTATAGTGGTAGGTACATGTCATCATGCTTTAGTCTACACCCGTGTAGTGAACACTACCAGGAGGGAACACTACTATAAACTGTGCACTTTAGATAATAGTGGTCTGTCAACGTGCATTCACAGATTTTAACCAATAAGCCGCCCTTGATAATGGTGGAAGGGCATGCTTTTGTGGGAGCAGGGGGTCCATGGGAAATACTTGTATCTTCTCACTATTACTGTGAACCTACAGCTCTCTGAGATAATGTCTCTTTAAAAAGAAAAAAAAATCATACATAAAAAAGAGGCTACAGCTGCCTCTTTAAAATGATCTTTATAAATGCTAACTATGGCGTGTGGTCTACAAAGCAAAACTGCTTACAGCCCGGGTACTAAAAGGAGTATAAAACCATGAGCTCCGGTAGAATTGAGCCCTTTAGCCAATATTCCGTCGCTGGCCTGCTATATCCTGGTTGACAGAGTCCAGTGTCAGCATGAGGCTGTAACTTGGCCATTGCATTTGTGACTTTATTAACTGTTGATAAAGCTAAAATAAGAATCAGTAAAAAAAAAAGATCGCCTTTGTACAGCACCTCTAGATTTTAGTGCAAAAGGAGATCATTCAGCGTTTCTTACATTTAAAAGTCAGGAAGGACTATATTAAGAAGAAATAACACACAAAACGATGCATGGGACGTTGCATCCACAAGAGTGATCAATAACATTTTAAACCGGCATTGGCTGGCTTTGTGGAGAAAAGGCGTGATTCAAAGCTCCTGATGTTTGTGTGACAGTGTTTACAAAGTCCCAGGAAATGAGAGATCTTTGAATCTTCCACCAAGATGAGGGCACTAGGTCCCCCCAAAGATAAAGAAGTTCCAAAAGTTCTCAACGGGGCAACAGATCTCAGTTTGGCTGCAGGGTTCAGGTGGAGATGAACAGACAGATGAGTGAAATGGTTACGTGGTTCACGTTTTGAAAAATAATTTCTGGAAATCAGGTACCTCCAATCATGGGAGATATAAACTGCTTTGAACCCTAGCGATTGTTCCATGATGGCACATAATCAGTCCTGCAACAGAAAATCTCCTGACGTGAATCATGTACCGAACATTTCACTGGGCTGGGGGGGGGGAACTTGAATAGATACCATCTCGATTTCACTGGAACAGAGCTCTCTGGATCTTCGCTAAGATTTCATAGTCTTGAGGAATAAATAGAGTTAATAAAAAGAATTTGAAAAAGGCTACAAAGTTGGGGGTCAGGGGTGTAGAGATGGACCTCAGGAGATCCTCAGGAGCCGAATTGAACATTTATTGGCTCCTAGGCAGGGGACAGAATATGCTGATCTCTTTAAGTCCCTCAACGATTAAAAAAAAAAATTTGCTGTTATTCCAATGAAATGTCATACGGATGACATAATATAACACGGCAAATAGAGAAGTCTGCTACGAAAAGATAAAGCACTTATATGTCAAATAGCATTCTGTGCAGAAATCTAAACTGCAATTTTGGACCAATTTTTAAAACTTCCACTAACACATATAATATGGTGTCGGGCAGAGGATGGGGGGGAGGCAAATGCTGTAGAGGAAGCACTTAGATAACCAAGTGTCTGCTTGGACCCAATGAATCCAGCCCATCTTGAGACAAGCAGTCCCATGCAGCTAAACAGGGGTGTTCTTTTAGGGATCCATTTGTCTCCCCCATGCAGCCAGAGGTATGCACACACATCCGCTCAGATATTTATTCCCCTGTGGCTTCAGACCATTGAATTTTCATGATTACTGTACTTGCTGAATGTCATTTTGTTAGTTACATGTTGAATAGTTCCCCGCTGTGGATTCTACTAGAAGTTGGGGCCTCTGGTCACATGGCCTCTGAAAGACAGTGTGGCCTTAGAGAGTAGTTGTAGGGAATTTGCTGGAATTTGTTCCTCGTGCACTATAAGAGTACCAGCAGGACCAGGCACAGTGGCTCATGCCTGTCATCCCAGCGGCTCTGGAGGCTGAGGCAGGAGGATCTCGAGGTCAAAGCCAGCCTCCGCAACTTAGTGAGGCCCTAAGCAACTCAGTGAGAGCCTGTCTCTAAATAAAATACAAAACAGAGCTGGGGAGGTGGCTCAGCTGTCGAGTGCCCCTGAGTTCCATCCCTGGTACCCACCCCCTCAAAAAAACAGAGTACCAGTAAGGATCTGGACCCCCCCTCTAGCTGGTGCTCAGAACCCTGCCTGTCTGCTCAGATCATTCATGGTGTTCTTACAGATGACTCACTCCTCCTCCCTAAAGATCTGGTCCTCAGGACGCCTCCCTTGAACTACTTCTTTGTGTAAGTGAGCTTCAAACGAAGAGAACTGACATCCTCCGGGAGTCGTCCTTAACTAGTAACTCTCAAGCAATGTATAAACACCCCACTCTCTTGCCTGCTGTGTAGGATAGCCCTGTACTTGACAGTTTCTCTGCAGGATTGCCTGCTAGAGTGGCCACTTGAATATTTCAGATGTTCTCTAATGGATGTTGCATTAATCCACGTTGCATTGCTATACTAAAATGCATGAGGCTGGGTGATTTATAAAGAAAAAAAAAGGTTTTGGTAGTTCAGAGTTCTGGAGGTCCAAGAGTAGGCCACCTGCTTCTGTGTGGCCCCACGAGGGCCTCATGATGGGTGCAATCACAATGGCAAAAGCTGACTTGGAAGAGAGTGGTGAAACCAAAAGCCAGAGAGCTACTCAGCAGTCAGGCGTGGTCTTCTTTCTGTAAGAGCCCGTTCTCATGAGAAAAGACAGTCCACGAGACCAGCATTAATCCATCCAAGGGCAGCAGCTTCAGTGACCCTCCACCGCCCATCAGATCTTACTCTCCAAAGTGCCATCGCCTTTTAACACCACCACATCGAGGGCTGAGCTTCCTCCATGAATCTGTAGAGGCCACAGGCCTCTACATACCTAGGCCTCCCCTCCACTGTATTGTCCCCTCACTTCTGTGGCGTTGCCTATGATACCGGGATGAGCTCCACCTCAGGTCTGCTTCTGTGACTGAGATTTCTCCTCGGTAAAACGGAAAGGACCACCTTCCTCAACAAAAGACAGCCAGGAAGCTATTATGAAGACAAACAACAGTAAGTGCTGGCGAGGATGTGGGGGAAAGGCGCACTCAAACGTTGCTGGTGGGACTGCAAATTGGTGCAGCCAATCTGGAAAGCAGTGTGGAGATTCCTTGGAAAACTGGGAATGGAACCACCATTTGACCCAGTTACTCCACTCCCCGGTCTATACCCAAAGGACTTAAAACCAGCACACTACAGGGACACAGCCACATCAATGTTTATAGCAGTACAGTTCACAATAGCTAAACCGTGGAAGCAACCTAGACGCCCTTCAATAGATGAATGGATAAAGAAAATGTGGCATATATACACAATGGAATATCACTCAGTAATAAAAGAGAATAAAATCATGGCATTTGCAGGTAAATGGTTGGAGTTGGAGAAGATAATGCTAAGTGAAGTTAGCCAATCCCCAAAAAATCAAATGCCAAATGTTTTCTCTGATAGAAGGAGGCTAACTCATAGTGGGGCAGGGAGGGGGAGCATGGGAGGAATAGACCAACTCTAGATAGGGCAGAGGGGTGGGAGGGCAAGGGAGGGAGGAGGGGACTAGCAAGGATGGTGGAATGTGATGGACATCATTATCCAAAGTACAGGTATGAGGACACGAATTGGCATCAGCCTACTTTATATACAACCAGAGACATGAAAAATTGTGCTCTCTATGTTTAATAAGAATTGCAATGCATTTGTCTGTCATGTTTTTAAAAACTAAAATCAATTTAAAAAAAAAGGTAACCAGGAGTATGAGATCAAAGAACTATTAGGGGTTTAAGAAAGTTGAATGTTTGCTACTCAGCAGGCACATCTTAAACGATCTAGGTGTGCACCCTATTTTCAATGTGCACCTGTTTCTTTCCGCCTCTGCCCTGGGAAAATTCAAACTAAGACATGCCCCTGGCTCGGTGGCAGGGTTAGAGCTGTCCTGAGCAGTTTGCAGAGCTCAGCCCAGGTGACTGGGTCACATTGTGGAGCAGCCCCGCTCTCTCCCCTCCTCTGGGATTGCCTGAGGAGCCCCACCTGGTCTCCCAGTGGGCATTCCTATGAATGGCATTGGTGGTCCTCCAAAGCCGACCTCCCTGCATGAAGGACAGACTCAACACTGAGATGGCGGGTCCTCTTGCTCCTGAGGACTGATCATCTTATCAGTGCTGTGCCACCTCTCTCTGACCTACTCAGGGCCACCTTTTGAAGTGCCACCATGATTGCCATTTTCCCTGTGGAAGACTTGAGTCACGCAGCGATTAGGTGATGCCCTCAACAGCCCGCACGCAAGGCAGAGCCCCCGGAGCCCTGGGCTCCTCCCTTCCTTTTGTATACTGCTGTAAAATGTGAGATCTGAACCTGTGCTGGATTTTATTTTCCACTGTGTACTCCAGCCTCTTCAGCTAGCTTTATGGACCACTTTCTGAAGTCTGAAATTAAAATTCGAAAAAAAAAAAAAAAAAAGG
>NW_026000168.1:8005315-8015051 GCF_001458135.2 Marmota marmota marmota
CCCCCACCCACCCTAAGAAAAATGGCAGCACAAGATGTCATTGGGTGGCTCTTACCCCAAATCTGGGAAGGGTTGTAGCCCTGCTCAGAGCAGGGTCCTGGGAGGAATGCAAATTAATTTTGAAGTCAGGTGTGTGTTGCTTCTCTTTCCACACGTGGGTTCTAATACCCGTGCCTTGAGGAACTTTGTAAATGACTTTCAGTTAGAAACAGTGACGGTTTCAGGGCACCCTTGGTAAGGGATCCGAGGATGCGAGGATCCAGAACTCCCTCAAGCTGCAAACACATGTTGTCATTTTTATAGCCCCTGAAAAAAAAAATCCACCTTTCTACTGATCTTCTACCAACAACTGGCCATTGTGGGTCTGTTCGGATCCCTGACAGCCTGTGTCAGGATCCTCAGCAAAGGTTTGGATCAAGTGTTTGTACCTAGAGCTGCTTTTCTCGAAGCTATTGCTCCTTGGGTGTTCCCTACTCCATAGCTGGTTGGTATTTCTGATCTGCATGGGACCCAGGAATTCATCTTAGCATCTTCCTGAATCTCGATGTGCCCTCTCCATATCCTCATGGCTCAGAGTGACATGGTTTCCCCGGATATTCCGCTGCGGGAGGCTGGTGGGTGGGGACCCTCAGGTCATGGTGCAGAACAGTTCCTGGAAATTAGTTAGTGCTCTGTTGTTCTTTTATCCCTCTTTACCACCCGTCCTGGGTTTCCAGTGCCGAATCTGAATTTCCACACCAAACTGCCAAAGCAGGATTGGCTTCCGAGGCTCTCTTCTCCCACATCAGGTCTGTGCTTGAGCCTGTCAGGCGATTGCCCCTGTCCTCAGCAGGGTGGACTTTGAATGCACTCCCACAGCCACCAACTGCCATCAGCCCTAGAATGAATAATTGATTCCTCTCCGAAGCATTGGAGTCCTGGTCCGTGGTGTTTCCTAACAAGGCTTTTGTCGAGCTGCTCTCTGGAAAGCCTCCCAAGTTTTTGCCTTTTATTATTATTATCGTTAATTTTTTGATTTTTTTTTTCCAAATGGACGCGTTTTGACAAACAGACTCCTAAGAGCAGTCAAGTGTCAAATGCGAAGTTATGGCTGGTGCAGCGGCCTGGGGACCCCACGCTCCATTTATTCATTATAGAAGGCTCAGATGCACAAACTTGTGCTGCCACGTTGGGTACCTGTCAGTTCAGCGCACGTCATGAACATTGATCGTGTTCATCCAGATGCGCTTCTTGGTGCCTGAGACAAGAAATCAGTGGTTTCTGAATGACAGAGTGGAAACTTTATTTATTTATTTATTTTTGGTCCTTATCTTTGGTTGGGGGGGGTGGTACTGGGGACTGAACTCAGGGGCACTCCACCACTGAGCCACATCCCAACCTTTTTTCTTTCATTATTATTATTATTGTTATTATTATTATTATTATTATTATTTGCAAATGATGTCTCTTTGCATTTTTTTTTTTTGCATCAAAAATAATTAACAGGGTTGGGGCCCAGGCTCCGTGGTAAAGCACTCACCTTGCAGGTGTGAGGCCCTGGGGTCAATTTTCAGCACCACATAAAACAAACAAACAAACAAACAAAAACACAAAGGTATTGTGTCTATCTACAACTAAAAAAGTAATCTTTTAAAAAATATATAAATAAACAAATAAAGGGGCTGTGGTTGTGACTCAGTGGTAGAGCGCTAACCTAGCATGCATGGGACCTGGGTTCGATTCTCAGCACCACATTAAAAAAAATAAAGGCCTTGTGTTGTGTTCATCTATACCTAAAAAATAAAACTTGAATCTAATGTATGAAATATGTCAAGAGCTTTATAATGTTTTGAACAACCAATAAAAAATAAATTAATTAAAAAAAAAAAGAAAAAGAAAAACACAGTTATATGATCATGAAAAAAAAATGAAATAAAGATTTAAAAAAAATAAACAAATAAAATAAAGATACCGTGTCCATCTATAACTAATAAAAATAAATAATTTTATTTATCTAAAAATAAATAAATAAATTAGTTGATTAAAAATAAATAAATTTTTTAAATAAAATTTTAAATTTATTTTTAAAAATAAATTTAAAATAAATAAATAAATTTATTTATTTAAAATTATTTAAAAATAAATTTTTTATTTGAAAATATTTAAAAATAAATATTTAAAAATAAATTAATTTAAATATTTAAAATTTTTATTTATAAAAAATAAATTAGTTGATTAATAAATAAATAAATTAGTTAATTAATAAACATAGGATTAGGTTTAGGGTTGCACCTTGCAATTCATGATCCCAGAAAATATGTTAATATTTAATTAACACGTGTGTTAATACATGTTAATTAACATGGTGTTTTGGTGTTAATACATGTTAATTAACATGGTGTTTTGGGTCCCTCTTGTAAAGCCAGTATTTGTCTATTTAAAGTATAAAGTGGGTTTTTTTGTTGTTTATTTACTTTTTTTGTTTTTGTTTGCTTTGGTTCCAAGAGGGCATGCATACCAAGCACACCCTGTATCCCGAGTTCTCCCAGGCTCAAAGCAATAGTTTTAATTACTTAGATAATTATTAGATTGTTATGAGGATATTTGAAATATAGCAGCTTTTCTGATTCCTCCTAAATCATTTTTGACTCTTTAAGAACATCCTTTCAATTATAAAACCCCCTACTGGGGACTCAGGCCATTCACAATGTCTGTTGAGCATGCTTATCAATTAGTGCCAGATACACTGTTCTCCATTATGGTGAGAAGAATGCTTTTTGTCTTTTTAACATTTGATTTTTGCATGCTGTCAAAATTTTCACAAAAGAAATTGCTAGGCTTCTCATAATAGAAAAAAAAAAGCCATTTTTTTAATTAATGCATATTTTTGTTTGTTTGTCTGCTCTCTTGGTTTTCTCAAGCCAATTAAAAAACAAAACAGAACTTGTTCCATTAGCTTGGCCCTCTAGAGGTGCATTAAGTCTAGTAATGGTTTACTCATAAGGGTTGTGCTGGGAGAAGATTCTAATCAGATTTTGGGAAAAGCCGAGTACATTTGCATTATCCTACATGTGTTGATATTTCATTTTTACTTCTTTTGATTGAGGTTTCATGGAACAGAGAAAAGCTGCCGAGACACATGTGCTCAAATTATAGTACAGATTCATCTAAAGAGCTTGTGGGTTTTGCAACTTTTCTGATGATAATTGGGATGGAGCCAGGCTTGATGGCGCATGCCTGTAATCCCACAACTCAAGAGGCTGGGGTAGGAGGATCTCAAATTCGAGGCCAGCCTCAGCAACTTAGTGAGACCCTGTCTCAAAGTAGAAGATAAAAAGGGCTGGGGATGTGGTGAAGTGGCCCTGGGGTCCAATCCCTAATACCAAAAAAAAAAAAAAAAGTTAAATCATAATGTCAAATTTATAACCTTGACATGGACTCGCTCATCTTTTAAATCATTTGAGCAGTGTATTCAGAATACAGTGCAACCTTACAGTACAAACTTTAGAAAAAAAATATTTACCTGGCATGTTTGTGTCCTTTGAAAACATTAAGTATGTGTATAAATGAAATAGGCTCAGTGATACTCATTGTAGTGTTGTTGGTCGTGGAAGAAAATCATGAATAATCTAAGTTTCAATAGAGGGTTGCTTTTGAAACTTAGGGTCCAAACTTGCAATGGAATATTAGGAACTCAATAAAAACAACGAGGCAGCCTGGTGCATCAGATATAAATGGATGTATGTGCTCATGAGAAAAGGAACATTGTAGAACAATAATGCATATTGTGACGCTTTTTATTTAGTATATTCAAAAATATACGTTCTTCATATATATTTGTATGCCTAGAAATGCAGAAAATAAGTTTTGGGAAGAGATTTCTTCCTCTATAGAGAATGGAATGTGCCAGACAGAAAAGGGGATTTTTGATATGAACATCTCCACATTTCGACACTTTACAGATGATTCATTGAAATGATTTTGTGTGATATATGCAACTGACTTTAAGAAACAAAGCCAGGTACCTGGCAGAAGCAATCATCATTAAGCCAATCACCGTGTATTTATTGAACATGTAACTATATGTCAGACTCTGCATTTGTCACCGGGAATGCAACAGAGAGCAAAGAATCATCCTGACCCTGAGCTCAGAGACATAGACATTACTGAAAATGTCTATGTCTATGTAGGTGTGAGTTTAGTGGAAATCTGAACAGACAGACTGTATTATCTTCTGCATTGGATTGGCTACAGATAATCTGTGATGCTTTGCAAATCTCAAACCCTCCAAATCCTCCAGGAGGATTGGTTTCTGTACTTCTCACTGCAGGAGCATTGAGCCCACTACTTTGGACTGCATTATTTCTTCGTTGGTTCATTTCTGATTCATGGACACAGACCCAGCCCAGTTGAACTTGAAATTGCCATTACTGGCATTATTTGGGTCACGGAGCAGGTGCTTTTGCGGGGGCTGTACCCAGACTTCACCTGAACCTGTGTCATATGTGATCCAGGTGGCTGCGATGGTGAGATGGAGAAGAGAGGTCTCCCTGACTTGCTCTGTTCGGGGAAGGTTTCTCTGAGCTGAGCCTTCAGCATGTCAAAAAGCCAAGGGCAGAAGTTGGGAAAGAAGCCCACGTGGTGCAGAAATCTTGAGCTAGGAAAGAACTTGGAGTATCCCAGGACTTCAACAAGGTGCCTGTGGTTGGAGAAGAATTTCAATAGAACCAGGATCTTTGCTCCAGCCCTTTGGGGACTTGGCGACCTATAGAAGGCACAGTCCTTCATGAGACACTGAGAGATGAGTCTGCTTTGCGATTTCTATTGCTGGCCCTCTATCTTGGGATTATGGAATCACAGGGGTGGAAGAAACCCTAAAGGACATCTAACGAAACCATCTCCCCTCCTGCCCTGCACTTCCTGGGGTGGGGGGGACTGAAGTGGTAGCTGAATTCTGCGTCACTAGTAGTAGTTGTTGGTTTGGTTGTTGGTCTTTGTTTTCCACTGGAGATTGGTTTTCCAATGGACCCAAAGGCCAATTATCCATTTTCCCCACAAAGCTGACCTGAATCTATTTGGGGGGACTACTATTCTTCTCCCCAATGTAAGCTTCTAGTTCATGCCTGCCATGTTCTAACTGAAATTCCTCTTGACACTCAAGAAATCTTGGCAGTCGGAAGTTTTAAAGCCAGCCCATATTTTATATGGCGCTCCCTTAAACCCTAAGGCAGGGGAGACGAACTCTCTCTAGAACCTCAGGGAAGAGCTTTTCTCCCACCATCCCCCAAGAAATCGGTTCGTCTCCCTTTCCAACAGGTGTGAAGTGAGAATTGAGCCAGTTAAGCAAATCATGTAAGTCAAAGAGCTTTACACAAAAGGGGACTCCCTGAATGTTCTCCATGACCGGTGTCCCATCAATCAGTGACCAGTTCAGCAAGACGGATTCTGAAAAACTTACATGCAAAAATATACAGCGACATACAATCGGGAATAGTGTTACTGGCAGCCTGTCTCAAATAGGGGTCCTCTTCCCCCCAACATGAGTGACGTCAGCTGTCCCCAGGAACCCTGGTGCTATACTGTACATATTACAGATGGAGATGAGAAAAAGATAGCCCATGATGTACATCTGAAATGCCTCTTCATAGAGCTTGAGAATAAAGGTTATGTGAAAAAACCACATAGATATATGCTTATATTTAATCTCTAAGAAATTCTGGGGAAAACTCTATCTGTTGACTCTTATTTTCTTCTCCATAAAAGCTGGAATGCGACTCTGATTTCCTCTGCCTTGTAATTAATTTTGCTTGCCGACCTAAGCTATGCCTTTTATTGACAAAGTAAAGAGTTAAGGCAATTGAAGAGACTTTGTAGGTCAAAAAAACTTTTATATCTCTATTACAGACAAAGGCTGGCCCCTTAGTTCATGTCTATTGAGTCAGGTTGAATTGAATTCGTTTGAATTGAATGGAATTGAATGTCTTCGAGAGAGAGAGAGAGCTTTTTGGAGGGGCAGCCAATGATGACAGCTTCCTTTGACCAGTATGTGCGGCTGAATATCTCAACAATTATTCATTCAACCAGCATTTTATTGAGTGCATGCTCTTTACGAGGCAGGCAGAAGCTCAGTTCAGGACGATGAAGTCACAGATTCCATAAAACATGGTTTCCAAGTCCTTCATTGCTGGAGACACAGGAAGTACCTATGCAAGAGGTACAGGAATCTCTCCCAGGGATAATGGAACAAAATGGCAAAGGTGGTGTTTGGGTCAGCTGGGTTGCTGTGACCAGCAAACCTGGCGAGAGTGATTAGAGAAGGTTTATCTTGGTTAAGAGCTTCTGAGGTTCAGTCCGTGGTTGGCCAACTCCATAGCTCTGGGTCCAAGGTGAGTAGAACATCATGGTAGAAGGGCAGCTCAGGACATGGTCACCAGCAAGCAGAGAGAACTCCCTTTAGAGGGACGAAACAAACCCCACCTATGTCCTTCTACCACACCCTCCCCACCCACAGTGACCACCCAGTCAGTATGAGTATCAGTTGGTTGATACAATGATGAGGTCCAAAGCTCTCATAATGGAACCCTTCCACCTCGGAAAGTTCTCCCATCATCTCACACATCAGCTCCTGGGGGACTCCTCTTCCCCATACCTGGTGGTGAGTGGGATAGGAGGACGAGAAGATGACTCTAGCTATTAGACTCCTAATAGCTATTAGACTCTAGCTATTAGACTCTTGTTGTTCAGGTGAGACAGGAAATATCATTCCTATTCAGGGGAAGGATGTTACGGGTATTTTCTCTTAGCGTTTTTTTGAAGTTGTGTATTACCTTATTGAATCCTTCTAGAATAATTTGCCCGTTGGTCTCTAGTATGATTTTTGGACAAGGGGGAGTAGAAAGGAATTCTTGAGGATCTCAGAACTTGTTGAGGATGTTAACTGCAAAATATGATTATATATATATATAAAATATGAGCATTGTATATACACAATAGAATGTACGCATATATTCATTCTCAAGGTCATTTGTGTGAAGATGTATGTAGGTGTGGTGCTGGGGATTGAACCCAGGACCTTGTGCATGGAAAGGAGGCACTCTACCAACTGTGCTATATCCCCAGCCCTCTTATGGTCATTAAAATCTCTGTCTTTAATTAAATGTCTCAGGTGTCTTTGATTTTAATCTCCTTCATATATTTTCCCCTTTTGTAAATATGATTATAAACTATTAGATCTTTCCTTCCCTTCCTTTCGGAATTGCCTGAACAATTTTTTGAGATCTTTGTTGAAGTATGGGGTGGTGAACTAGAACATGTTAAATTGACTTTTTTTTTCTCTCTCTCTTTGTACTTGAGATTGAACCCAGGGCAATTAACCACTAAGCCACATCCCCAGATCTTTTTATTATTATTATTATTTTTACTTTTTATATTGAGACAGGAACTTGATAGATTGCTTAGGGCCTTAGTTGCTGAGGCTATCCTCAAATTTGCAATCCTCCTGCCTCAGCCTCCTGATCCCCTGGGATTACAGGTATGTACCACCGTGCCAGGCTTAAATTGTGTTTTTAAATTCTGTAGTATTACAGAATGTTAGCAATATCCATTGACACCCTCTTTCTCCTTCAAATGAAGGAAGGTTATCTAGGCAGATGTCCCACAGGGCACAGTAAAATGTTTGCTTCTGACATTCAGCATTTGAGACAGAAGGTTATGTTTGATGGTCAGCATCTTGAGCTTTACCTCTGCTTTCTGCCTGTTTTTCTGCCATTGGAACTTCTTCATTGCCAAAGTGCTGAGACACATTTAAGAATTGTGGATTATTCTCAGTCTCAGTTCTAGGGGGGAAAAGGGAGGCACCAAGAATTCAGTCTAATTGACAATTTCATGGTTTCTCCCCCCTCTTAAAAATCATTCGAGCATAAGAAAAATGAGATACGTATCAAGAACTATATGTCTTAGAAGAAAAAATTCCATAAAGAACCCCACAAAGAAGAATCTACTCCATTAATGTTCCTTAAAATAAATTATTGTATAATAAAATAATGCCTATTAAAAGACCCAGTTATTCTAACTCCTTTTTTCATAGTATGAGGATTGACATATTTTTACTGCCATAACTGGGCATTTTATGTAAAGCTCTTCAGATTATGAAATTTAAAGCATATCATTGCAAATAGTCAAATCTCCGATTTCTGACTCCATATATTTTGTTCCAGAGGGCTAGCCACTTAAATGCAACTTATAAAAAGAAAAAAAAAATAAAAGATTAACAAGAAAGGTTTTGAAATTTTTTTCATATGCATAAGGATCATCCCTGAACTGATTAAAATGTGGTTATCTGGGCCCTCTCCAGACTACTTGGGAGGCTGAGGCAGGAGGATCTCGAGTTCAAAGCCAGCCTCAGCAACTCAGTGAGACCCTGTCTCTAAATAAAAATATAAAAAAGAGGCTGTGGATGTGGCTCCGTGGTTAAGCACCCCTGGGTTCAATACCAGGTACCAAAAGAAAAACAGAAAAATCTGTGGTCTTGGATCTGAAGCCTCTTTAAAAATGGAAATCATAATCTTTTAGATTAGTTTCTAGTACACACTTGGAGAACCTTTGAAGCATAAAGTGTAATCATCAGCATCATTGCCAATTCATGTGGTTTGTATTGGGGAGACACCTGGTGGGCTGGGGTTGGGTCGGTCTCTGTCTGGAGGTAATGGCAGGCATGATCTACTGGTGTGTTTTTTTCTGCCTTAGTCTCTGAGTGTGAATGGATCGATTTCCAGCGTCAGAATAAGTACTTTATTATATTTTCAGCCTCGGCTAATTTGCCTCACCCCAGAATTTTTTTTTTTTTTTGCTTCCTTTATATTCTATTTACGAATTCTTCTTTGCAGTTGTTTGTATGTTGACCTTCACAAGGTCAAACACTTTCTCCCCCTTCTTAGCTGCTTGCTTTCTCTCTCCCTGTATTTCTTCCGCCATTTCTTTAAAGGTGTCTGGAGAGGCAAGATCGTCTTTTATCTTAAACTATCATTTATTCGTTTATGTTCTTGTCTGTGTTGTTGTATGTTCATGAATTTGGTGGCAGGGTACAAACACTTTTTTCTTTCCTTTCCTTTTTTGCTGGATAAGAAATAATGGGCACAAAATGAGAACTCCATACAGTAAATAACATGTATTGCAGATGATGCTCAGCGCAAGTTCAGCCCTGGCTGGCCGAGAATGCAGACCCAGGTCTGCAGCCCTGTCCTCAGCCGGGCAGGATGTTCGAATGACAAAATGCAGACAGTTGTGACTGGCTGATCTGAGGAGCTCCTGCAGCAGGTGTTTCTCAAGTTCACGGAGAGGACAGAGTAGTATCTTCCATCCCACCTTCTAGAGAGAAGCCACTAGCCAGATGGGACACTGAGCCAGCAAGGGGACCGTACAGGGGAAACTGTCACAAGGGTCACACGCTCCCTAGAGCACCATCCCTGAATGACTCCAGGTGTTTCTTACAGCAGCGTATATCTTGAAGGCTTGCTTAGAATTTCTGGGAACAGAGTGGAAATCTGCTGTGCGTCCCGTTACTAGGAAACTTCAGCCAAGCAAGGGTACCACTGATTGGGCCCTTAGGACCTTAGGGTTCTGAAAGGTGGACTCTACATCAGAAATAGCCACATCATCTGATTACTCTTTCGACATGGAGAGTCTCAGGCTTGACCAGGGCTATTGAATGTTTCTTCAAAGAAAAAAACCAAAATCCTTAGAAGTAACCCCCCCCCCC
>NW_026000168.1:8019688-8066805 GCF_001458135.2 Marmota marmota marmota
TGGAGGATGGGAAAGGCAGCGGAGCACAACAGACACTAGGATGGCAATTTGTAAATCAATGGATGTGAAACTGATGTGATTCTGCTATCTGTGTATGGGGTGAGGGTGGGAGTTCATAACCACTTGAATCAAAGTGTGGAATAATGATATAGTCAAGAAATTGTAATGTTTGAACAACCCACAATAAAAAAATTGAAAAAAAAAAAAAAAAAAGAAAATGACATCCCACCTTGTAATTCTGGTGACATAGATGGAATCCCCTGGTGGGTCTTCATTATATACATACCGTGAGCAGGAAATTTGGGAACTCTTCATGATTCTCCAGTGTTCCCGTCGCTCAGTTCACTTTGGATGTGTTTAAGTTAAGTCGGCGCAGGTTGGGGTGAGGGTCCCAGCTTATGCATCTACCTGAGCGAATCGCAGAATACAGACGTGGGTCCGAAGGATGGGGTGACGGCCCACCTCAGATGCAAATGTCCTGTTTTTATGTTGCTATCATCCAACTATTCGATCAATAGATATGAAAAGAGGTGAAGGGACTGTGTTTGGCTAATAATTGATTTGGGACTCGAACTGTCCCCTCTGATACAGGGCTGTCAGTATGCATCCCACTTGGATCATCTTCAATTCGTTTATCAAATGTTACTAGAAATGAAGACACGTTGTAATTACTAAGTCAAAGAAGGAAGATCATTTGGATAAATTCAGCGTGGTTCCCAAGAATCCCATTATGGACAGGCATGGAATTGAATATGTGCTAATGTGAAAATATGTGTGTGTGTATATTTCCAAAAACTAACATTTTCAAGAAAGGAATCTTCTTATTTAAGCCTCCCTAGCCCATGAGATCTGATTGAATCAGCTCTGCTTGCAGGAGGACCCAAGAGAAATAAAACTATATTTCCCAATATTATCCTTCCCCCAGGGGGACTCTCGTTCACGAAGAAATAGTCTAACAAACTGGCGATAAAGCATAACCTTTGGGGGCCTCTTTTTTCCAATGTCTCCTATTCTGGAGAGTGGCAGGTAATAAACAAGGTATTAGACTAGATCAGTTCCAATTTAATTTTAATTTCAGTTCCAATTTAATTTTGATTCCTGCATTGGATTCAGCTGTAGATTCCTGCAGGTGCAGGAAGGGAGAATTACTTAGCCCTGCCATGTGGCTAATTGGTCCTAATGGTCCCTAAGAAGGGGCTTGGGACCCCTCTAGCCACATCTTCTCCATGAGACTTTCTTCACGGTCCTGGGGAAAATGGGGGAAATTTGTGAACTATTGGGGGGCGGGGGGAGCAGGGACATTGCTGCCCTCGAGAAATCACCAGTAAGTATGCAAAAGAGGGAGACATGATGCTTAAAGAAAAGCCTGGTATGAGGGAAGATTTTGTTGAAATGCAGACTTTAGAGAAACGCGATTTACAAACAGTCTTTATTTTCTTCTTTGGTTGACATTCCTGTGACCTGGGCTCTTCACCAGCGTATAGTTTCCTCTTGCTGTGGTCCTCTTTTCAAGAACTGATATTCTAGAACAAATATGTCTATGTTGTTTAAAGAGCCATGAGGAAATTTTATCAAGATATGAAACAAAATCTAATTAGAGTTAAAATGCATGTTGGAATGCGTGTCATCTCATAGGAATGTCATATAAACCGAAGTCACGTCTGCTTGTGAAAATGTATAGTTCCTGTGACTCCCTGAGTCTTTCTCTCTCCCTTCTTTCCTCCTCTCTTTCTTCCTTCCTTCCACAGAACTGGGGGGTGGAACCCAGCTGTGTTCAACCACTGAGCTCCATCCCAGCCCCTTTTTATGTTTTATTTGGAGACAGGGTCTCACCGAGTGGCCCAAGCTGGCCTCGAACTAGTGATCCTCCTGCCTCAGCCTCCTCATTAGGTTTGCAGGTGTGCCACCAACCCTGTCATTTTTAATCACTTTCTTTCTTTCCTCCTGTCTTATTATACCTTCATTAAATCCAATGTGGAATCAAGAAGACAATTAATCCAATAATTGACTTTTCGTAATGGTGTAAGATGGCAAGAAAATAACCCAAATAAATAAATGAATAAATAAATCGTTCGAGGACCCCTGAAGTTTGAAGCTGATCTGACACAAGGTTGCGTGAGTCTGAGACGAGGAGAATCCAGGTCTTAGCTAATACAAAGCACCTGTCTACAAAGCATCTTTCTGTATTTCCAGAATCTTCACACAGAAGCACGATTACAGGACCCTTTGTGTTCTTTCTCTCATTGTTCACGACTTAAGTACTGAATGATCATCATCTTATCATTTACCTTTTCCTCTTCCTTATAAAGGTTTCTATCAGGAGCTTTGTGAAATTTTCTGAGAAAGGGAACACATTATGATTTAGGACCTTGGGACTCTTTCACTCGGTGAGTGTCACTCCGTGACGTGGACCTTAAACTTCTGGGATCATTTAAACAGCGACATCCAAATGGAAACAGATGCTCGGCTACTATTTCTGTGACCGGCGAGTGCCCGGGTGTGACTTCCAGCCGATGTCAGACGCAGCTGATGAGAAGCTGCAGTTAGCGAGCACTCTGAACTGGTAAAGGAGGGTGCAGTTTCTTGAAGTTTTATTCCACCCTTTATCTCTGACCGTGTGTGTTAAAGGGGGAAAAGCCCCATTGAATCCTTCTTGATAATTTACTTAGGAGAAGTGATCTACATAAAATTCATAATGCATTCCTGAAAAAATAATTTGCTTAGGAGGCTTTTCTAACAGAGGACTGAGAGGTAGACCCTAGAAGTATGGCAGGAAATAATGGTCTTAGACACACATGTCCCTGCTGTAGAATGGATGGACTGGCTCCATTCCGGTTCCTGGTGGCCCGCCCAGTACAGAGCAGGGAATGGAGACCGCGGTCTCCTTCCCCAGGCAGGACCTCTGGTCCCTTGCAGGACAGATATCTTTCTTCCCACTCTGTTTTGTGACTCACCATCCATTTGGCTTTTTATACCAAAGGGTTCCAGTCATGGAAAACCACACCTGGCCCGTAAGAAGGAAGAATACCACTTTGAGATTTTGTTAGAACCCTTCAGCCTGGAAGGATGGAGCTCGGCTTTTAAATCTGCATTTCTGGGTCCACCTAACCTTCTCACCAAGGGTGTCCCTGACCTGCTGGTGGACCTGTCTGAAGCCTAGGCCAGTCCATCTGTGAAAGGGGTGGGGAGCAGTGACCGCACATCCTGCAGACAGGCTCTATTTCTCTTTTTCTGTTCACTGAGTTAAACATTTTTTTTTCTTTCCTTACTGGGGATTGAACCCAGGGGCGCTTAAACACGGAGACACGTCCTCAGCCCTATTTTATATTTTTATTTAGAGACAGGGTCTCATGAATTGCTTAGCACCTTGCTTTTGCTGAGGCTGGCTTTGAACTTGCAATCCTCCTGCCTCAGCCTCCTGAGCCACTGGGATGACGGGCGCAAGCCACTGTGCCCAGCTAGTTAAACAATTTTAATTTTACTAACCAGCTTAATTTGTGTTTAAGTTAATTTTATTTTTTGAAATTTATTTTAGTTTATATTATATCTTGTTACTTCTGTACACGAGAGAGAACTAAATTGATTTACATAGTGATAAACCAATAAGTGCAATTAAGTTCCAATTACCATTTTCTCAGGAAAACCTGTTTTAGTGTCTTCTAAAAGACTTGCAACCCCTTTATATTTTATAATCCTATAGATGATTTATCTTTCCTTGATTGTAATAGCATTTTGTGTATATTCACATGTTCCTTTTCAGTTTTTCTAAGTATTTTTCAAGCACGCAGTTAGACCTTCCCCCATGCCTTCAGTGAAATCCTGTGAATAAAATGGATAAAAATCCCTACCTTACAAAGATCATATTCTCGCAGAGACAAAATATTAATGATGTGCATTATCATGTCAGGTGATAGAAAAGACTATGAAGATAATATGGGGCATGGATCAAAAGAGAAAGGGTGGTCTGTGGGTGTGGCTCAGTGGTAGGGGACATATCTAGCCTGCTCAAGGTCAGGGGTCCTTCCCCAGCACCTAGGAGGAAAAGTCACCAGGACATGATTGGTTAGAAAAGGCCTCTCTGAGGAGGCGTGGAGAGTCAAGAACGGGCACAGGACTTGTGCTGGGGAGAGTTTTTATTCCCCGGGCTAGGTTAGGGGAATAAAAAGTCTGATTGGCTTGACGGCTTGAAGGTGATTGTGCTCCGAAGCTGCTGAGTGTCTCCATCTGATTGTTCATCCTGAAGGATCATGCTAAGCCGACTCCCCAGCACAGGGGGGCAGAGGCGCAGATATCAGCTTTCCTAAAATGATGCATGGCATAAACAGAACTAACATCACCAGGAATCTCCCTGGAGAGTCACGGTGCCCTCAGGATGTACACATGGCCGTGGTTTTGGTCAGAGGACTACTGGGGTGTCCTGGGGGGTTTCCTCTCCGCTAAGGGGTGTGCCAGATGCCCACTCTTTGCCATTCCTGATACATCTGGAACTCAGAGGTGACATGGAGGCTCCCATAGCCCTGGATTGCATAACCTAGATGTTAACTTGCTAATCCTCTTTTGAAGGTGATATTTAAATCCGTAGACTATTTTTGTCCAAAGAAATCAATGTTGTGCTGCCCAAGATTTTCTTTTACATAAAAGTGAAGTGGGAGGTGTTTTCTTGTGGTTTTGTAATTTTCTTATCTCAAAAAGTCAGCATAGATTTTTTTTTTAGTATAAGCTAAAAGTAAACTCAGATGGGGCTATTAGTTGTTTTTTTTTTTTAATGCATCCTCATAATAATTGAAGGATCCTCGTTCACATTTCTTTTACAGCATGTCACTTCTGTTCCTTGATCTTGTTTGTACCCAAATCAGCACCTTTTTCATACTATGCTGTTTTTGGTGGGGGTAGCCTATTTGATCGAAGCTTCAAAATCCATCTTTGTCTCACTTCCTCCTCTTCTTCTGACACTCGGGGGGTGCTCTTGATAATAGTTGAAGACTGTGTACAAAAGTTGGAGGGGCCTATGATATTTGCGTGTGTCTACTTCGTCTGGGTTGAAATCATCCTCGAGGGCAAGGGATGGATCCTCCCCCCTTTCTGTATCCTGTAGCACCCAGAAAAAAATGTTCTCTGTCCCATGATTGGATGGATAAATGAATGAATTAAAAAGTAAATAAAGGAAGGTGACACTTGCCTATCATCCCAGCAACTCTGGAGGCTGAGACAGGAGGATCGCAAGTTCAAAGCCAGCCTCAGCAATTTAGCAAGTTCTTCAACAACTTAGACCTTGTCTCAAAATAATAATTAATAATAATAATAATAATAATAATAATAATATCAGGGATTGAACCCCAGGGCACTTTGCCACTGAGCTATACCCCTGCCTTTTTTATTTTATTTTATCTTAATTTGAGATATGGTCTCCTTAAGTTGCTAAGGCTGGCCTCAAAACTTTGGATCCTCCTGCGTCAACCTCCAGAGTCACAGTCAGGGCAGGCACTACAGCATCCAGCTAATGGATGAAAATTTTATTTCCTGTTCTCATTTTGGTGGGGTTCTTAAATCCTTAATTCCCTAATCCGTCCACTCTGCCTAGTCAGATGAGTCTCACCATGCCCCGTGACCTTGGGGAGACCTTACTGATGGGGAGCACCAGCAGAGGTCCAGGGAGACCTTCTTTCCGTGTAAGTCCTTTCTCCTGTGTATTTTCTCCTCTTTGACAGAGGGTCCTTCACCCTTGCTGTGACAGGGTCCTGTTTTTCTTACTCTCCCCATAGACTGCAATACATAGGTCACCGTGAGCCAGGCCTCCCTGGTGCAAAGAGAAACCAACGTGATGGGAATGTGACTTGAACGTGGAATCTGTTCTCCTCTCCCAGAGCCTCGGGAGTTTTAGACAAGGGTGTCGCCGTCCCACTGAGCTGGCATCTTTCTTAAAGGGCTGGTTTGATTACAATTATCTTCCCATTATCTCCCTGAGCACTTTGACACTGATTCAGTAAAGTCTCCTCTTCTAGGGCATCATCTTGGGGATTCTCCAGACCTTCCCCCTCGCTCCTGAATCCCGAGTGCAGAATCTGGTAGGGGAGCTTGTCTCTCTAAGGGGGAAACACCTCCTGCCATAAGTAAACCCACCACCTCCCTCAGGTCTGATACTGCATGGTCTCTGCAGGGTGTGGTTCACTTCACGTTCTCAGCATCTGGTGGGTTGAGTCCTCCTCCTTTTATCCCCCCGTGTCTGGAAATGACAGCTCTCACTAAATCTGCATGGAAGGGTGAAGGCAGGTGGAGGAAGCTCTTCTCTGCAAGAGCAGAGAGCCACATTGTTCCATCTGCCTTGTCAGCCAAAGCCAAGAAAAAAGTCTTCCTGGGCTCTTCCTGGTCTCTCCCCCTCCCCCCTCCAACTTCTCTTATTGGCCAAGGGGCATACATTGCCAAACTGGGGTAGATTGATAGCAAGGGAAGAATTAGGGGAAAATCAGTACCAGTAACAAAATGCTTTTATACTGTTTAGCAGATGAACACCTAAGCTCAGAAGTGAATGTTTTGTCCCTTGTTACAGAGACAGATGTTAAAAGGCAAAAATGTGATAGTTTTTTGGGGGGGTGGGGGGGGTACTAGGAATTGAACTCGGGGGGCACTCGACCACTGAACCACATCCCCAGCCCTATTTTGTATTTTATGTAGAGACAGGGTCTCACTGAGTGGCTTGGAGCCTCCGAAAGTTGCTGAGGCTGGTTTTGAACTCACGGTCCTCCTGCCTCAGCCTCCCAACCCACTAGGATTACAGGCATGTGCCACCGCCCCAGCTAAAAACTGTGATAGTCTTGCAACTTGAATCCAAGTTTGCAGATTCTGAGTCCAGAGCTTAAGCCCTTGGAGTCTCTGATCTGAGGCAGGGTGAATTCTTTCTCTACCCATGGTTTAGGAACAAGGGTGAGGGAGACCATGAAGGCAGAACTTCTTGACAGCTCTCTGTGACAACCTCCCCCTCCCCGGCCCCGCCAAAGCCACTCTCAGACATTTTGCTACTAGTGCCAGATCCTGTTTGTTTGGGGGTTGCCCCTGGGTAAGTCCTTCAGGAATGATCTAGCACTCTGATTAGAAAGCAGGCGTTTCTTCCTGCTGATTTTAATTTGGAGGGGCCACTGTCAAAATTCCAGGTCAGGAAAAGATGCGCTTTAATTCCATTCACTCTGACGTCCATCTGGGTGTCTTCTGTGCGCCGGTGGCAGATCAAAGGGTATTTATCTACGTCGGCTGACTCAACGTCATCGCAACCCGTGTCATGCAGCTGACACTAACATCCCTTATATAAATCGGGGATCCTTGGGAAGCTGAGACCTGTCCAAGGCCCAAATGACTAATTAATACAGGACCCTGTGGTCCAGTGCTGGAGCCTCTGCTGTTAAATATTACACTTGTGAAATTCAGAGAAGTCCCTGGGCTAAATCAGGGCTGCATAGTAGTCAAAGGTTGATTTGAGATTTAGACCTGTTCCCTATAATCTGGGGACACGTTCTGAGCCCCATCCTTGTGCCTTAACTTAGCTCTTGAGGACTACATCAATGTAAGGGAGTTACACACTCACGCCTTTCCATGTAATGGCTCTGTGCTTTTCTGTATCTCAAAATATTACAGTGATGGAGCATTTTTTTTTAAAGTGAAGCCACTTGAAGTTGTTGAAAATTCAGTAAGTCTTAGGAAAAATTTTGCAACACACACACACACCTTTGATCTCTTTTTCTGTACACCTGATAGACCAGTTTTTCCTAGTTTTTCTCTCTAACCTGAATCTCTTGCTCCTAAAGTTCATTTGCAGAATGCCGATGTTTCTATCACGGGCTGAATTTTGTCCATGACTCTTCCTTGGGTGCGAAACGAAGACCAGACTTTTTTTTTTTTTTTTAACCTTTGCTTATGTTGGCACAAAACATGTCATGATTTACTTTTCAGCTCAAGAGAATTATGAAGGTATCTGATTCTCATCTTTCCTTCACGACACTGCCTTCTGTAATAATAACTCTTTCTTTTTATCCCCGGTCAACACATGACGTGAATCTCTACTGAGCATTTATTTCCGTGTTAGTTGTGCAAAGGTATATTTTGTAGCCACCCGCCTGCCTTCCCCACGTCAAAGGAGCCCAATCAACAATGCCCCGAATACAGTAAATTCTCGTTGCACGTCTGGTGTGCTGAAATGTTTCTCACCGACCATAAATCGTGATGCATTGCAATTATCTGGTGTCTTTAAGAATTAGTGTTGCCATAAAGACATAGTAATTATTTTTCTATTTATCATGAAGTCCCTATCAAGGTAGTAATTCCTCAAGTAGCCTATAAAGTCAGTGTTCACAACTAACTTCTAATGTTTCCGTGTATTTTTACTCGTTTAAGTTCTATATTTTTGTGTGTTTCTTTATTGTCTGACCCTACAGTTACTATGTCCACAAAAGAAAAGGCTTTTTTTAAAAAAAATCTATTCGTAATAACAAGAGCTAGAATTTGAGAGTGACACTCTCATCAGATCTGCTGTTTTATCTAAAAGGTATACAGTCTACATATTTCTGTTTCCAATGTGAGAATCGTGCATATATAAATTCAGTATATCTTTTGGAATGAAGTTGAGTACTGACCCATCGAGTTCCACCGTGAGTATTTTGACTCCTTTCTCTCTGTCTCAATCTCTCAAGATCTGAGTCAAGTTCAGGTACTATTATTAGCCTCATTTTAAGAAGGAGGGCATACATAAGCTTCACACGAGGCTTGTGCCTTGCTGTAGGATACTCAGTTCCTAACAGATGCAGTCGGAACTTGGTTGCTGATGTGTGGACCCCAGAAGCAGATCTCCTTAACCACCAGGATACACTTGGTCTCCGTTAATTATCTGGATGGAAATGTTGCATGGAAGTGGGCAAAGAATCATGCTTGGTGGGCTCATGAGCAGTAACAAAGTAACATCATCAAATGACTCCATGTCTCACAGGCTGGAATGAGTTCAGCACCCTGAGTTCAGCACAGGAGGCAGAGGGTAATGGTGAGCTGGAGTTTCAGGGGCGTGTAAGAGGAGTAGGTCTCAAGTCCGGGGCAGATCATGCAGCGGTCATTCAGAAGTAACCGGAAGCTGATGTCTGCGATACGGACAGAGAACCGTATTGCAGACATGGCATAAGAAGCAGAGAATTGCATTCAAGTGAATGAACATAATCACCTCCCAGTAAGGGGAGAGGAAGTGAGCATACAGGTGTAACAGGAGATAAGCCGGGTCATTGGAACACCCTTGTCAACCGTTGGAATACTAGGGACATGTGTGTGTAATGGCAGGGCTTCTCATTGCAGGTCACACTCAACTCAAACGAACTTGAGAAGGATCCTCTTTCTACGTAGAAACCAAATGAACACCAGAAAGATCTCTGGGTCCCATTTCAAATATCTTAATAGACAGCCCTTTCTCACCAGGATTGAACCCCGGGATGCCTAACCACTGAGCCGCATCCCCAGCCCTTTTTAATATTTTATTTAGAGACAGGGTCTCACTGAGTTGCTTAGGGCCTCACTAAGTTGCTGAGGCTGACTTGGAACTTGCAATCCTCCTGCCTCAGCCTCCTGAGCTGCTGGAATTATAGGCATGGGTCACCGCCCCCTAGCAAGCTCATTCTCTTACAGGTCCATCCACGGACCTGGGGTTGGTGGTTCCCTGGATGGATTATGGAGCCAAGAGCACAATTTTCTATTTGCCATCATTGGGGCAGGTGTATCATAATTATCCACTTAACAAATGTCACTGAGCACCAACTTTGACAACATAAAGAGTATACTACCTCCTCGGTGAAGTCTGCTCTACCTGTCCGGCAGCCCAGATGTCCTCCTCTGTTAACTGAGAGTGATCAAGTCTAATTTGTTGTTTGGTATGCAGATGGAGTCAGACTGTGTGGGAAATCGCCCTTTGGATGATGAAGTATGTATAAATACGAGGTGCTATTTTATCCCCAGGATGAAGCCCCGAGAGGCACGCGTTCTATCTCCAGATGTTTCTACTCTAAATTTGCAACTCAGCCCCTGTTGCTATTTTTTAATCACTTTAATTTTCACTTCCCAACCAAAAGTTCACAGTTTTGAGAGAGAACACATGTTACCTCTAGAACTCTTTGATTAAAAGGGAGATACTGGAGGAGAAGGAAAACCTCTAATTTTGTACATTTTCCCAAATTAGGTGGATGTTGGAGGGGCATCTCAGTTAAAAAAAAATAATAATAATAGAAAACACTGTCGTTTTCAGAATCATTACTTGAAAGATAAGTTCATCAAACAAGACTGGGTTAGACCATGGTTCATGGAGAGCTCTTTGAGTCGTTTCCATATTGGGGCCGTTATGTAAAGTTGGTGCGATAAACACAGAAATGCACATAGTTGTCCAAGATCTTGATTTCAGTTCTTGTGGGTCCTATACCAGAAGGGGGATTGCTGGGTCTTACAATGGTTCCGTTTTTACTTTTGTGGTATATTTGTAAAATGGATTATTATTCAGCCTTGGGAAGGATGTCCTCCTGTTTGGGACAGCCTGGGTCAACATGGAGGACAGTACGCTAAGTGAGCTCATGCAGACTCAGGTAGACCAATGGAGGGTGCTTTCACTCACATGGGGTAGCCATGACAACCAAACACACAGAGGGAGAGGGTGGGATGGCAGGGACCCTGCACTGCAGGGAGCAGAAATGGGGATTCACTGTTCAGTGAGTGTAGATTTTCAGCCTTGCAAGATGGGACAGTTCTGGAGATCTGCTAACCTGGTCCCCATGGTCAACCCTAGTCAACTGCAATGGGGCCTTTAATGAGTTAAGAGGTTGGAACTCATGCCAACTATACCCATGAAAGAAAGTAACAATAAATGAATAAATACGAAAATGAGAACCATAAGGAAATTTTTGGAGGTGAGGGACAGGTCTATCACCTTGCTCACGTGATGCTCTCACAGGTGTGCACACGTCTCCAATTGGATACCTCGACAGGTGTCGTGCTTTGTATATAAATGGTACCACAATAAAACTGCCTAAAACAAGGACCAGGGAAGTGAACCTCTATGTAATATAGGGAATGAGCTTGCAGAGAAGAGTTCAGAGGAAGGCAGACAGGGAGAAAAAAGAATCCCAGCTAAAATCCAAGAAAAATGTCTTAATGTGAAGCCAGACTAGAGTGGAAAGTAGAAAGTAGGAGAAAAAAAAGAAAAGAAAAAGAAAACGCCAAAGTTCTTAAAGACTGACTTAAGAAAAAAAAAAAAAGGTTTGCCTCTAGGCATTTCCTCTGTGATTCGATTTTATTTTCTTCATGTCAAGATACCAGGCAGGCAGGTGTGTGGAAGGGGACTGGGAGAAGAGTGAGAAGTGGACTCTATTTTTCTTTTGAGGAGGGTACCAGGGGTTGAACTCAGGGCCACTCGACCCCTGAGCCCCATCCCCAGTCCTGTTTTGTATTTTATTGAGAGGCAGGGTCTCACTGAGTTGCTTAGGGCCTCGCTTTTGCTGAGGCTGGCTTCGAACTTGCCATCCTCCTACCTCAGCCTCCAAAGTTGACTCTTGATGTGGGACTCTTTAGAATAGGAGTTTGCCCGCCGAGTGGGTGTGGGTGTTTGGCAGTGGGATTCCTTGGGGTCTGTTAGGTCCCATTTTGCCTCCTGTCTAGGTTCCTGGCATTTTGAAAAGGGATCCCAGGAGCCAAAGGCCACTCGGAGTTCTATTAAACGAGACCAAACTATTTCCAAAGTTCAGGCTCCCTAATAAGCAGAGTTAGTGAACTTGGCTGGAAACAAAGGCCCCTGCTTTGAATTGAAGATAACGTCTCCTGGGAGTATCAACCAGACTCCGAGAAACCAGCTGCTTGTAAAAGTGTGGCAACTAACAGAGAAAAAGGCACATTCATACGTTGCTGGTGGGAGTGCAAATTGGTGCAACCACTATGGAGAGCAGTATGGAGATCGCTCAGAAAACTTGGAATGGAACCACCATTTGACCCAGCTATCCCACCCCTCGGTTTATATCCAAAGGACTTAAAATCAGCAAACTATAGTGACACAGTCCCATCAATATTTATAGCTGCTCAATTCACAATAGCTAAACTGTGGAAGCAACCTAGATACCCTTCATCAGATGAATGAATAAAGAAAATACGCTCTGTATACACAATGGAGTATTACTCAGCCTTAAAGAAGAAGTAAGGTGTTTGTAGGTAAATGGATGGATCTGAAGAATATCATGCTAAGTGAAATAAACCAGCCCCCCAAAATCAAAGGCTGAATGTTTTCTCTGATAAGCGGATGCTGTCCATCATGGGGGGAGAGTAGGGAACAATGAAGGAACTTGATTGGGCAGAAGGCAGTGAGGGTAGGGGAGGGGTTGTGGGGATGAGACAGACGTTATTACTCTATATACACGTGTGACACCACGTTCTGCACCATGTTCAGCCAGTGGTCGGAGAAGTTGTGCTCCATTTGTGTACAATGTCTCAAAATGCATTTGGCTGTCACGTATAACTCATTAGAATGAATTTTTTAAAAAATAATTTAAAAATTTAAAAAAGAACCAGAGGTCCCTGTGGAAGGCAGACTGTGGCCTCTTTGCCCACCATGTGGAGGCTCAAAACCAGACAGAGCCCACCTCTCAAACTGTCAAGAAAGAAAAGGCAGGACAGAAATTAGCAGGGTTTCCTACAAGGCAGGACAGAAATTAGCTCCTGGTTTCCTACAAGGAGCCAGTGTGGAAGGATGGAGAGGGGCCAGGCTCGGCAGGGATTTGGTCCTCTCCATCCCTTTTCCAGGGTCTCGAGGAAGAAACACAGATGTGGGAGAGAAAGGGTTTGACTTTCCCCTTTGAGATGCATCAATTTTATTTATGAGACTAGAGACGAACTATCATTAAGTAAGAAAATAGGAATGACCTTGAAACCAGGTATGGTATTATCCAGATATGGGAATCGTCTGAATTTAATTTTTATTAATGTAGATAATAGCTTACATGGGCATGCCTTATGGCGACATTACTAGCCGTCTAAAATTTAATTAGATTTTTAGAGCTCCGTTAATGTCTTTTGTAGGATTATGCAATCTAGGACATCGCCAGCAAGCTCCATTCATTTTATGTTTATTATGACTTGAAATAAGCCGGAATGATTTATTTGGTATATGAGAACAGTTTTGATTTGGGGGTCTTTTCAAAGAAATTAACTCCCAAAGGGTGGAAATAAGTACTTTTTTGTGCTAGACTGCTTATGTATATTTTTTGTATCTGTCTTACATACATTTGTTAACTAACAACAGGAACTGACTTACCTGTTCATTTTTAGTTTTATTAAGGTTGCTTTTTTTCATAGTTATGAGTCTGTGCTAACCGCATCAATGTATTTATCCTTCCAGTGGTTTTAAAATGATTATTTTGATGCAAGCTGTTTTTTTTTTTTTTTTAATGAGTATGTTTTGCTGGGATTTTTTTTTTGTTGTTGTTCTGATTAAATGTCCCACTTTCAATATCCTTTAATTACTATACCCTGATTATATATATGCAATATTCCTTCCTGGCTCCAGGAAACCCTTTACCATAATAGAGAATTTTGTTCACCACTTTTCAGATTCACCACAGTAATACACTGGACAGGTTTGTAAATCTTAAGTTTTTTTTTTTTTTTTTTGCATATTGACCAAAAATAAAAATTGAGGGAGGGAATGAAATCTCTATTTTATATAAGGCATGCTTGTGCAAGGACAGAGATCCTATGGATCCTCAGAGGCATTCTCTCTAGTTTTATTTTTAAAACTCTTAATTTGGGGGAGCCTACCCCTTGGGTCTCTGATAAGATGACATTTATAGAGACTGGGAAAGAATCGCTGGGCAGCCCTACATAGCACATGAACTTGAAGCGTCAGCATTGCACAGAGGGCAGATGGCATGGGAACAGGAACCGGAAACAAACGTAGGCATGGACATTTGCTTTTCTGCAAAACCGGGGTGTTGGGAAGGATGTTCCCGGGGCTCTGTTGAGCTCTAGCGGTTCTCAGAGCTCAGAGTTGCAAGGACCCTTGGTGCTCCCCGTTTGGACCTGCATCCCTGTGAATTCACCCAGGCTCTGTGCAGCCAACCTGCATAGTCATCCTGTGTCCTTAAATGCCTTCTGGTGGCTTTGCAGAGTGCTTGTGTCGGGACTTAGTCTGGCAAGATTAGAGCCTCGTAATTACCAAAATACCAATTGCTCCTCATCTATAATTAGAGTGCGAGCTTTTTATTCATTCCCCCTGGTTTATAACATGGGAGCAGGAGCTGGGGTAAGATTTCTGAAGCTAATGCATCTGTACTCTCAGCCCTGCATTTTCCACTGAATTTTGGTGTTCGGCTTTAATGATCATCAGGTGCCAATCCTCTCTGTCTATGCCCTTGATAGGGTTGGACCGGTAGAGGGACTGGAGAAGACAGGAGTAGCTAAGAAACAATCCTCAATCACGCCCCCCCTCTCCCCATCCAAGCATGAAGATCAGATCAAACCAATGTAAGTTAAAGAGGCAGGTTAAGATAAAAATCCAGGTAAAGGTAAAATGAAGTCCCACCTTGTTACATAGCCATGACCTCAAATAAACCTAAGTTCCCCTCCTGCAGCATCTGTAAAAAAAAAAAAAAAAATTTAAAAAAAGATAACCCTTTTTCATTATATTTGATCGCGGCAGATATGCGTGGCTGTACATTACAATGAATTTTTAATTATTTCTCCTGATTAGGTCTTTGCGATTATTCATCATGTTCATCTGAGTGAAATAAAATGATATACGCTGAGGCGAGTGTTAACAGACTGTAAGATTTGATATGTTTTGAAAAGAAATAGTAATGATAAATGACAGTGACCTAATTTGTGGAACGATTTTTCGTGCATAAAATAATCTTCTGGTTTGTAATTATGTGATTAACTCAAGAAGGCAAAAAAAAAAAAAGTCAATCAAGTCAGAATCATCAAGCTCCAGAATCGAAAAGTATCTGCAACTTTTCAGTATATATATATTTTTTAATCCAGAGTGAACTTTCATGTGAATTTCAGATATAAATATTTGTTAAACAATTTTTTTTAGGAGAAAGAGTCTCAGGTGCTACAGTTGCAGAGATCATAAAGGAAAAGGGTCAAAATCTCCAAAAGGAATGATAGCTGCTTTTTGAAAAATAGTGTTTATAAAGCAACTCCATTTAACCTCATAATCTCTTCTAAAAAGAGATGATGAAGGAAGAAGGCAAAATACAGACATATCCTTCGTAACGATGAGGAAATTGGGTGGATATGGTAGAGCCCACCAGTAATTCCAGTGGCTAAGGAGGCTCAGGGCAGGAGGATTGCAGGTTGAAGGCCAATCTCAGCAAGTTAGCTAGACCCTGTCTTAAAGTTAAAAAAATAAATAAAATTAAAAAGGCCTAGGGATGCGGCTCAGTGGTAAAGTACCTCTGGGTTTAATCCCCACTACCAAAAGAATGGGGTTGGGGGTCAGGGGAAGCAACAGATGAGAAACTGTCTGTCACTTGGGGGGACTAAGTGGTTAAATGGCATGTCTGTGATCACATGGATTTTCCAGGTGGAGCTCTGAAAGATGTTGTAGCCTTCCATTCCTTTTTTTAACTATGCAAAAAAGAAGATAAAACGGAAAAAATAAAATCTAAGGGATGTGGGTTCTGAAAGGTTTTTCAGCACATTTGATTATGAACTATATCATGGAGATTAAAATGAAGGCTTCATTCAAAATACATGAAAGAAATACATATGTCTAACTTGAGGGTTAGCGATTTAGTCAGCTTTTTAATTGCTGCGGCCAAAAGACCTAAAAAGAACCATTTTAAAGGAAGAAAAGTATATTTGGGGGGGCTCATGGTTTCAAAGATCTTAGTCCATAGTCAACTAATTCCATGGCTCTGGGCCCAAGAAGCAGAGAGGGAACTCTGCTCACCAGGGACAAAAATAAAAATAAACTCCAAAGTCAGGCTACCAGTGACCTACCTCCCCCAGCCACACCCTATCACCCAGTGACCACCCAGGTAATCCCCATCCATGGATTAATGCACTGATTAGGCTGTCCTAACCCAATGATCTCACCTTGAATTTTCTTGTGTTATTACACACATGAGCTTCTGAGGGTCGTCTCCTATCTAAACCATAAGTTAGTATTTCAAAATAGTCCAAGGTATCATAAATAGGGTGAGTACTAGTTGGGTTCATATGCAAAGTCATTTGGATGATTGGACTTGAAACCACAAACTGATAGGAAACAATCCTTATAAAATTCTAATTAAAATCCAGAAGTTGTTTGGAGAGGGAGATGACGGTTTCATGAAGTGAGCATGAAAAATAGTGATTAATATGCATGCATCTTGTGCATCCTCTGACCCTCGTAATGTTCTGAGAAGGTGGGTGTAATCAGCCCCGTGTCACCACCAAAGACTCTGAAGCTATAAGAAGTTAGCTTCTATATTGTCACATGTCAAGAAAATGACTCAAAATGAAGTCCAGGTCTTTCTGAATCTAAAAATCTGTGGGCTTGTTCTCTATTCAGTGATCCTAACTCTACTCCATGGTACCTTTCATAACAACATGATGCTCATTTTGTATTCCATGACTGAGTGGCTGAGCACCTGAGCAGTCGAACAACTTTTGTTGGTTTCTTTGTCTCAGGAATTAAACTCAGAGTTGCTTAACCACGGAGCCCCATCCCTAGGCCTAGTTTGTATTTTATTTAGAGGCAGGGTCTCATGGAGTTGCTTAGGGCCTCACTTTTGCTGAGGCTGGCTTTGAACTCGACATCCTCCTGCCTCAGCCTCCCGAGCCTCTGGGATGACAGATGTATGTCGTGGTACCCCCAGCTGGTTGATCGTCTTTAAAGAGGTGTTTTTGATCACATTTATCCTGGAGGGAGATGAATATGCAGGTGTTAGATTTGGGAGGGTGAGGAGTGAGTCAGAGGGACCATTAGAAGTCAAGGGCGGGGGAAGGAAAGTGACTTCAATCGTCAGTAACTGAAAGCAGAGCAAAATCGTTAAATGTCAGGCCCACTTCATGTGCCAGTAGCACTTGAGACAAAAATTAAGCCAGTAAGTTCGGTGTGGAAGCCACTCGTCCCCTCTGGATGGCTCAGGTGAGACCATGAGGTGGGCATTAAGGTGGCAGTGGGAAAAGGCTGTGGCTGAACTTAACAAGGACAGGAGCAGACCCCTAGGCAGGAAGCACCAGGCAGATTTACCACTGAGTGAGGAAGGATCGTCAGCCCACACTCAGCTCCATCCTGACCATTACTCTTCATTTGGCGCTATCGATGGCTCTAACGGCTAGGACTACACAGGTAACGAGCTGTTGCGGCCACTCTGGGTTGAATGTCAGCCCTCCCAGTGATCATTCCAGCCAGGGCGGCGTACCCCCTCCAGGAGTGGACACTGCGGTGGGAAGAGGGGAGGCGGGGAGGAGAGTGGGGCCTTGCCCCTTCCTGTCCAGGGGGGACACCTCTTTGTTTCTGGGCTTTAGTTTTTATTCCCAGAAATCTCCAGAAGCTGATTCCAACAGCTCTAGGAGTGAGTGAGGACCAGGAGGATATTTCCACTGGTGAAGTTTTAGTCTTTCCTCCATGGTGAACCAAGGGGACCTCCCAAGAGTATGGGAGATTCAATTCCGTGTTTCATTGTGTATACAGCCAGGGAGGTCTGCGTCTCTTGCTTCTTCAAGGATCCATCCTTGAAGAGTGTCTTTTGGCAGGGATGACATTGATATGTGACTCCCTAAGGAGAAATAGATCCAGAGGTGGGGGCGGGTGACGGGTGCATAGGTCAGTGGCATTAACGGTTCAATTGATGGCAACATACTTAGCGACTAGTCATTTAAACTTGGCCCGTCTTTTTCTTTCCTCCAATCCCTTCAAAAATCAGGGTCAGCCAGGCACGGTGGTGCACACCTGTAATCCCAGCCACTCAGGAGGCTGAGGCAGAAGGGTCACACGTTCAAGGCCAGCCTCAGCAACTTGGTGAGGCCCTCACCAACTTACCAAGACCCTGTCTCAAAATAAAAAAATAAAAAAGATTTAAAGCTCCCTTTGCTTCAACCCCTACCACAAGGAAAAGAATTTTTTAAAAATAATAATCATTAGGGTCGACCCTGATCGGTATTAAGTTCAGTTTATATCTATTGCTGAAAAGCACTTACTATGTGCTGAGTATTTTTCTAGGCACAATGTAGTCCACACGGAGCTTGGCGGATAAGTATTTGTACGTATCAGGGGTGAGCATAGAATGTATCACAACTCTTTGCAGCAAAAATCATATAAAACTTGGAAATGGTCTCCCTACAAATCTACTTTATGCTGTTTCACTTGTACAAAATCTGCTCACTCACGAGAGAGTGAGCTCTCCAGCCCACAGTGGGGAAGGAGAGAAGATTGAGGAGGAGGAGGAGAAAAATAGTTTTTAATAACACAGCATTAGATACCTGTTTATCATGATTCTGAAAAATCTGTTCATGAATTCTTTTTTTTTTTTGTACCAGGGATTGAACCCAGGGGTGCTTAACCACTGAGCCACAGCCTCAGCCCTTTTTATTTTTTAATTTTGAGACAGGGTCTTGCTAAGTTGCTTAGAGCCTCGCTAAGTTGCTGAGGCTGGTTTTGAACTCGCAATCCTCATGTCTCAGCCTCCCAAACTGCTGGGATTACAGGCGTGCACCACTGCACGCGGCTCATGTGCTTCTGATGGGGGTGAAATCCACGTAAGACAGAATTAGCCATTTTAAAATCAGCAATTCCGGGCCATGCAGTATGTTCACAATGCTGGACAACTACCACTTCTTTCTCTTCCTAAAACATTTTCATCACCTCAAAATAAAACCCCCGACTCAGGAAGCAGTCCCTGACCATCTCTCCTCCCGCCGGCTGACCTCCAACCTCTATGGACACCCATCTGCTCTCTGTGTCTTTTGGATGGACCCACCCTGGTTCTCTCACATAAACAGAGTCCTGTAATGTTGAACCTCCGTGTCTGGCTTCTTTCACTTCCACAGTGTGCAACTGAGGTCCATGCACACGGTAGAACGTATACAGTGCCTTGTTCCTTTTTATGAATGAGTACTAAGTGTTCTGTTGGGTCCAATGCCCGATTTTGTTGGAGCACTCATTCACCCATCTGCAGACGCTTGACTTCTCTCCACCTTTGGAGTATTGTCAATGGTGCTCCTACGAACATTCTCTTTCTTTTAAGTGTTTTTGGGAGTTTCGTCGTTTTGAGCATATTTACGCGAGTCGGTGAATTAAGTGCTTCATATGCAGACACTCTGTCCATTCTCAGAATCCTTTGACATCAATACGACTATTATCCCTCTTTCCAGGAGGTAGACACTGGTGCCTAGAGAGGTTGACTCCTTTGGGTGAAGGGCCAGGCACTCTTGGTACTGAGTTTCAAACCCACACAGGCCAGGTTCAGGGTTTGCACCAGACTCCATATCCCTGGGTGTTGTGTGAACTTGACCCTTGACTTCAACAGCTGCTTCTTCTGACCCCGGCTAGTCTTCACAGTCAGATAAGGATTTTTTCAAGTTTCTTCTTAAAATTCCGATTCTATCATTGGGCATCGCATTTCAGGAGTGGTCTCTTAAGGTGTCATTGCCATCATTATCACCGTACCCATGTTTTATTTCCCTTGGAAAAGTACTCTGGTATGAGTTTTTAAAGTATGTTTTGTCCCATAATGATAAAAATTATATGATTTAAAAAAAAATAAGTCCAAAGCTTCACAGCCTGGAGTTTTATGGCAGTGATCTCTGTGGCTATATAAATATAAAGACATAGTACATTGTGAAGGTTAAAAAAGAAAAATCCAGCCGGACCCGGTGGTGCATGCCTGTCACCCCAGTGGCTGTGGAGGCTGAGACAGGAGGATCGTGAGTTCAAAGCCAGCCTCAGCAAAAGGCTGAGCAGCTCAGTGAGACCCTGTCTCTAAATAAAATACAAAATAGGGCTGGGGATGGGGCTCAGTGTCCCTGAGTTCAATCCCTGGTACACCCCCCGCCCCCCGCAAAAAAAGAAATCTAAATGGTAAAGGAATATTTACTGTATTCACTGTTCTTTTGATGACTTTTTTTTTTTGAAAAATAAATTGTTAATATCCCCAAGGACCTGTTCCAGGTGGGTCTGACAACACTTGTGTGCAATCTCATTTATTTCCTCCAGGCTCTGTTTTAGCTCATTTAGCAAGTGCTTAACTAAGAGGTGGCCCCCGAGTTTGTGGTGGACTAAGACCCCAGGTCTCTAGCTCCACGCACGCTGCCAGGCGGAGCTTGCACGGCTGATTTTCTTCACCTACATGCAGAACTTCCCATACCCCTCTGAATTCGCTGGGCACATTTTTAGATCATTGCTGTTCTCCCAAGATAAGCTTCCGTTCCAAATCTGATAGTCAGTCTATTAACTGTCTTTTTTTCAGTTGGGAAAGTGGAAACAACTCTGCCCCTTGGCCGTGCGGAGGATTTATAGTTTCCATTATTACCTGGGAGACGAATTTTGACCACAGTAAAGCTTCACTGAAAAGGGTCTATGAAAGATCCCTGCTCAGACCCAACACCTGCCTGCTGCCATTTTCCAAGTGACGGGATTGGAGTTGTAGAACCAGAGCTTCATATTTATAGGTTGAGATGAAGGGCTCTGGGGACTTTCTCCAAGTTCAATGATGGCATTTACAAGTCGAGGTTTTTACGCCATCCTCAGTTTGAGTTGTGCAACTCTTTGTTCAGTTTGATTTATCAGAGAGCTGTGCCTGCATGTATTGTATTGGACCGTGTTTTAATCTGTGGCTATGGATTGAACCAAGTCGTTAGCATTGTATCCTGTAAGTGATCCCACCATTTTATACCAATATAAGTTGATGTTGACCCATAATAGGAAATGCATTTATAAATTGAAGTGTTTTACTAACCCGGAGATAACAGATCTTCCTTGTATTATCACAGTCCTTTACAACAATAAGTCAAGCTTTCTCAGTAAACTCTTCATGTTGGAATGGAAATCCCCAGTTACATGGTGTTTATAATGGAGTTTTGAAGTGCTTTTGCAGTGTAAAGATATTAATTAGACGTCATCTATCTATTCCCTGTAGGGGATATTGGTAGTGGTCATTTGAGGGTGGACACAATTGTTAAGACTGTGAAATTGAGGCAGGGGCTGTCAATTTCAAGTAATTACTATAGCTACAATCCTAATTACTTGGAGGCTTGAAGTATGAGGATCCCAAGTTCAAGGACAGCCTTAGCAAAAAAAAAAAAATGAAACTAGAGGAGGGGATTTTGCTCAATGCTATGGCACCATTGCCTGAGGAATGCAAGCTCTAGGTTTGATCAGCAGAACCCGAGAAACAAATCAAAACAAACAAACAACAACAACAACAACAAAATAAAAAGCTATGCATTTTAGGTTTTTTTTTTTAACTTTTCCAAAATGAATTTTTTGGTATTTTTCCCACCAATGCCGTACCCATGAATGTTTGTGATTTATTTTCTGAGGCATAAATACAAACCAAATGGTGGCCTTTGAAAAGGAAGATGGTTTTATAAGTGACTTAACACAAGGTGGTATCCTTCATCCATAGGTTAGATGGTGTGTCTTCCTTTACATCCAGTATATCCTGCATCCACTGTGTGTGGGGGGGTGGTGGGGGGACATTCTTCTTCAGCTGAAGCTAAGAAAAGTGTCAGCGTCAGATTCCCACCTACACATTTCAGATCCAATAACTGGATCCCCCGTGGTTATGGAAATTACACACACTCCTGATACCCGCAGCCAGAGTCTTGCCAGTCTCAGCAAACTCCCAAATGAGGTCGTACCCTGGGGTTGATACAAAAGTGAGGTTAGCAAATCGCTGACATCTTTCCTAAGAAAGATTCCAGGTGAGGATGACGCTTGGCCAGATCCCGACGGGCGGCTGCACGTTTTCATGCTTTCTTCTATCCCTCGCCTGATTTTATGAGTCGTCTCCATCTTTAAAAAAAAAAAGCAAGCATTCATGATGTAGACTCTTCACACATCGACACAAACCATGAAGTCTCTTAAGACAGTAGAAAGGATCGTGGAAAGGAGGGAAAGATGCAGGCGCGGGAGTCACTTGGAGATGCCATTCTTATCCAAAGCGAACTATATTCCAAACCAATTATCTAGGTCATTTCCTACTTGCTAGGTGCAGAACTCCTCTCGTGAGTGGGCGGTGGATGCTGCTCCTCTTGGCCTTTCCTGTTGGATTTACTTTGCAATGCCTGATGTCAAGGGGTAAGAGGGGAGAGAAGGGAAACAGCACGCAAGCCAGTTTCAAGCTCTAACAAGTGTTTAAGCCACTCTTGGACCACGGTGCCCATAATAGGAGAATAAAGGGGTCCTGTCCTTTTTGGCTTTATAATATCAACATTTGGGTCCAGGGCAACCAAATAGCTGTAAAAAGATGAGATGATTTTTATGAGTTGACTTAAGTTTCTGAGCCGAGCCTGGCCCACGAAGGTAGGCTAGCCCTCTTCTCCCCTGTGACTTACGGAGTCTGTTCTGCTGATCCTGGATCCTCGTCTGTCTCCACATCACACTCCGCGGTGGCCGTCTCCAACAGGCAGCTGAAGTGACCTTCCCTCCCTGGGTCACTTTCTCCCCAGCCAGTCTCTGCTCGGGCAGGTGTAGAATTAAAGGTCTCTGCCTTTTTCTTTGATGTCACCGTGACTGTGGGAGGACTCGGGACTCTCTGTCCAGTGTATGATTTATCGCCAGAGTCCCTCACGATGGCCTTTTCTTGGAATTCCCAGCTCAGCACTATCTCTGACCATCACTGCTTCTCCAGTTTTTTTAATCACCTTGTAAGTGACCTTGTTCCCAAAGTCATTCACCACGAGCCATTCTGATCATTTCCATTATGACCATCTCCGGTGAAGTCATCAGAGAGGAGCACGGGTGTCCTGGAACGCTCAGACACTCATCTCTTGACTAATCCATGGTCCCATAAAGGCTGGATGCCCCTCTCCAGCAGCAAAATCTGAAATCTTTGCCTCTTCCCCGTGGCTCCAATATTAAGGAGTTAGAGGAAGTCACCGGGTCTTCAGTGGAGATTTCTCTTATGATGCACGTGACCCTGTGTCATCTCCACGTTCCCGGGAGTCACAGTGATGATAGTTTTGCATGTCTTGGAGGTAAAGCAATTCCTGGTAGCTATAAGTAGACTGAAGACCTCTGAAAATAACAGGTAAGCAGAGTCCCTTCCCCTCTCCTCCCCCCAAAAGTTATATATATATATATATATATAGAGAGAGAGATTATTACTATTAAATAGATTGGACATCTCTATAGGAAATTCTTGGAAGGGTTAGGACATTGATTCTCACATGATGAGTCAGTAAAGACTTATTGAGTAACTTTTGTGTGTCTCGCCCTGTGCTAGACATTGGAAATGCAGCTTCACCCATTTAAAGGAAGAATCCGTTCATGTAGCTTCATCTAGTGGAGGTGGACGTGCCTTAATCGGAGGACTCTGCTTCCTGAAGGCTCACACTAGGGAATAATATCCTTGTCCACCTTAGTAAGCCCATGGCTCAGAGGGTGTCTAGTGGAATTCATCTTTGCAGTCTCACGGTTGGCATCTACCTTAGTCATATTCCAAGGAGGTTCAGCATCATATTCAAAATAGCCAGTATCCACATCCAAAGCCGTGTGAGTGCGTCCTCTCTGTACATTCTGCACTCCTAAATGAATTAATTCCCTTTGCTTTTATGGATACGTGTATTTTAAGTCCTCAAAAAGTTGACAGTGATCACAAAAGCTACCATATATTGACTATTAGACTATTTCCTAGAACTCTAGTAAGAATTCACATCATCTCAATTAATTCTCTTATGAGATTCAAGGGGGAAAAAAAAGACTTAGGCAAGTTCAATGATCCGTCCAAGACCAGACAACTAGACATTGGGACTTCCACTTGGGTGGCTGATTCTAGAATCTAAACTTTTTTTTAATAATTTTTTTTGGGTGGTGGGGTACAAGGGATTGAACTCAGGGGCACTCAACCACTGAGCCACCTCCCCAGCCCTATTTTGTATTTTATTTAGAGACAGGGTCTCACTGAGCTGCTTAGCGCCTCGCTTTTGCTGAGGCTGGCTTCGAACTCACGATCCTCCTGCCTCAGCCTCCCTATCCGCTGGGATTACGAGCGTGTACCACCACAGCTGGCTTAGAACCTGACCTCTTAACCTCTCTATGAAGCTGAATCACTAGCAAACATTTGGTCTGCTCTCTATGAATGAGAAAACGTAAACCCAAGCTGTTAAGTGATTTGCCCATTTAATATACTCCTTACGTACCAACTAGAGATTAAATCTCATGCTCCATGTTAATACAGTATTCAATAATAACAAAAGTGTCATGTCAAGTCCATGCCAGCTGCTCTCTCCTGATGCGTCTCTTTCTGTGGATTCATTCATACCATCACCACTGCTATTTAGAACCGTGTTCTCTTATTATCTCATCAACCAGAGGATGTTAAGATGAAGCGGCTTCACATCACAGCACACCGCAGGCCCGAGGAGCTCCAGTTCCAACTCAGCCAGGCGGGTGCAAGTTTGTGCGCCATCTCTGTAAGCAGACAGGCTTTCCCCTCCTGCTCCAGGGGCTGTGCCATGCTTAGAGACATTTTGGGGGTCGTCACTGGTGGGCGTGAAGGGTGGCATTTGTGACATCTGGTGGGCAGAGACCAAGGATGCCACGGAACATCGTAGAGTGTCTAGGACAGCCCCCTACAGCAGAGAATTAGAATTAGCTGCCCCCAGAATGTGCACAGCATTCTAACCACAATGCTAAGTCCATGCCACCAGTTCTGTCCTCCCAAATTAGCAAAGCATAGTGTCCTGTGCACATGCTTAATTTAATGCTGTGTGTGTGTGTGTGTGTGTGTGTGTTTTAATCGTGAGTACAGTTCAGGCTTGGAAAATCATTGTTCAGTCCGTACCTCGTGGTTATAAAAACTAGCATTGTGCCCCCTGGGAGAACCTATGGGGGTGCATCCATTATGAAAATGGAAGTGCAAAATTGCTGTGTTTAGATTTAGGATGAAAGAATAGCAACCCAGTTGGAGAAGATGATAAAAGTGGTACTTTGATGACTAGGGATGATTTGGGTTTCAGTAATGAAAAGTAGCCATATTGTTATTCAAAAAAAAATGTTATTTGGGGAGAACAAAAAAAAAAAAAGAAATGGATTTTTTTCCCCCGGGTATTTTTCTTTTCTTTCAAACAAACCTATTTTGCAGATTTAGTATGCCTTTTATCATCAGCTCAATTACAGTTTGGGCAGCCAGTTTGGACGAAAATAAAAAAAAAAAAAAAGAGGAATAAAAATATTTTTATCACTACCTTGTGTATTTCTCACAAGATTTCTAAGTGTGATTTTCCATGAATATCATCCAAAAAAAATCTTCAACTGTGTGAATTTTGCACTGGGTTTCTGGCTAATCAGGATTGGGCCAAAGTCCAGTGTATATGTTACATAAGGAAAGGGGGAACCGGCTTTGGAAAGCAGACTTCCACAGTCCTCCTCCTGAGGTCTTGTGTGGCTCCTGATCACCCAGGGAATCCCATATAAGACCGCCTGCCTCCCGAACCTCTCCTGTTCCTGGGTTTTCTTTTAATAATCATATTGGTCTGTCTGGCAATGTGCTAGCTTTTGTGAGAGGCACTTTGCCTTCATAAACCCGACGGACAGAGAGAATTCACGGACCTCACACACCTACAGATCTGGGAACCCAGATTTTGGGGTACGAGAGAGCAGTTTCATAGTGGTCAGATATAGGAGTGCGGTACGACCTAGCAGTTTCAAAAATGTGGTCGGGTGAGCTAAAACCACTGGAGATAAAAGATTAGAGAGCAAGAAGGGAGAATGATATGGCAGAATACAGGTGGGTTCTAGGGTGGGAGGGCAGGGCTGAGGTTTGACCCAGATCCTCTTCCCCGGGCAAGAGCAGGGTTCTGGAAAGAAGGCTCTTGTGCATGTGGACCCTAATTTTATCATATCCAAACTGGGCGACTTTGGGAATATTTTACTTCTCAGCTTTCTCATTTGCAGAATTGAGTTTAATTGACTGGTTCTGATGATCCAATAG
Source organism: Marmota marmota marmota (assembly GCF_001458135.2). NCBI lineage: Eukaryota > Metazoa > Chordata > Mammalia > Rodentia > Sciuridae > Marmota > Marmota marmota. The sequence goes on from NW_026000168.1 coordinate 8,045,827, forward strand.
GAGAATTCCCATGAAGTGCTCAGCACGCTTATGTATCAGCTAATGTTCCTGCTGCTGTTTCCCTCGCACCTGAAAGTCCACGTCAAATTCCTGTGCAGTTTCTCAGGGGGGTGGGCTGCATATTTATCTCTGCATAGCCACACCCAGTACCTCTCACAGGGGTGTACTCTTTGTGGCTGTGTTATGGAATTACAATGCTGGCCACATTTGAAGATTCAATATAAAGATTTTTGGTAATAACAGTTAAAAAAAATCTACAAGTGGCATTCATTTTAATAATCTATTTTATTTAACCCTGTATTTTCAAGATAGTGTCCTTGCAACCTGGAGTCAATATTAAATTATTAAAAAAAAAAAAAGAAATCCTGCCCATTGAGACCCCTTGGATGGAACAGGAGATCATCATGTCAAGTGCAATTATCTAGGCTCAGAAAGACAAGCACAGGATGATTCCACTCAGAGGGGGAACCCAAAAACGTTGACCTTATAGAAGTCGGGACTAGATTGGGGAGAAGGAGGAGGGATTGGGGAAGGTTGATCAGTGGGAGATCGATCCGTCATGGTCGAGGAGGAGAAAGGGATTCCAGAGTGCTGCAGATGGCAGGTGAACTGTGCATTTCCAAAAGCCAGAAGAGAAGATTTGGAAAGTTGTCACCATTAAGAAATGATAGATGTTTGAAGGGATAGATATATTTAACCCGATTTAAATATCACACAGTGTATACATATATATATATATTGAAATATCACATTTTGTACCCATGAGCAGGTACAATTTTTTTTAGGTTTTTCTGTATCCATTTATAAATAAATTAAGATACGTAAAATTATTCAGGAACTATTTTTATGTTGTTTTTCATATTTCCTTTGAAACTTGATATACACTTTGCACTCACATCATACCTTGGTTTTGCCTAACCACGTGGTACTTCTGAGACTAACTGTATTTAGAACTATTCTCTTAGTCTGTGCTGCGAAGGGACAAACCTTGCTACCCTTGTGTGCCAGATAATCAGGACGAAAAGCACCCCGTCCAAATACAAATGCAAAAGACAGAGTTATAACTGGAGAAGGAGGAGAAGGCTCGTTTTTGTTTTCCTGGGTAAAACCACTTTTTAAGTCTTCAGATAAAACTTTAAAGAAAACCATTGCTTTTGAAATAAAAAAAAAAAACACCTCATACAAAATAAAAGGAAAATGCACCCCCTCTGTGCCTCGGGCCAAAATAAAAAGCTTATGTGAGGACCAACCAGTTCATATTACAAAAGTCAAATGAACGTAGGTCATCCTTAGGGTACAGAAAAAAAATTGGCATAAGGAACATTTTATATAAAAGTATTTTGTTAGATTAAGGAACAGGGATGTGGTTTATTGGTATTGTACTTGCCTAGCATGCATGAGGTCCTGGGTTCAATTCCTACCACTGCAAAAAGAAAAGAATTATATGCCTATAATCCCAGGGGCTCTGGAGGCTGAGAGAGGAGGATCGTGAGTTCAAAGCCAGCCTTAGAACAAGCGAGGCACTGAGCAGCTCAGTGAGACCCTGTCTCTAATAAAATACAAAATCGGGCTGGGGATGTGGCTCAGTGGTTAAGCACCCCTGAGTTGAATTCCCAGTACCAAAAAAAAAAAAGTTTCATTTATTTGAGTGGTATTTTAAAAATAAGAATTATTCTCTATTTAACTCCACTTCTGTGTGTCTGATACAAGGGTATGGATGATATGCCATGGGCCTTGGTCGAAGAGGAGAAGAACAAGTTCTCTTTATATGTGAAGCTGATTCTTTTGACCTGGAGACAAGACTTGTATGTCAGCCTTCACTCTCCAAGCCTAAAAATGGAATGTCTCCAACCATTCACTCTCCTCTTCTTTGAAAACCCCCGTGCCTCCAACTACTGCAGGCAGTAATTCTGTAGTCTTCAGATCATTACATCAAATTTGATTTCTGTGTCGGACTCACTGTCCTTTACTTATATGGAACCACTGAAGACAACTTCCTTTGTACCCTGGGCCCCACACGCTGAGCGGAAGACCAGTATCCTGCTACATCCGTTTGATTTTAGTTTGTTTTAGTGAGAATTTTTTTTTTTTTTTTGGTCTCTGTGACCCAAAGATCTGACAAGAACAATTAGAAAAGGAAAGGTGTATTTTGGCTCACGGTTTGAGAGGGTCCCAGTCCTTGCTCGGCCTATTCCATAGCTCTGGGCCCAAGGTGAGTCAGAGCATCATGGAGGACGGGCACAGCATAGGAAAGCAGCCCAGGACATGACCTTCAGGAAGCAAAGAGAACTCAGCTCACTAGGGACAAAATATAAACCCAAAGGCACACCCCTGAGTGACCCACCTCCTCCAGCCATACCCTACCTGCCTAGGGCTACATTCCAGTGAATCCATACCAGTGGATTAATGCATTGATTAGTTTAAGGCTCTCATAACCCAATTGTTTTTATCTCTGAACTCTCTTTCATTCTTTCCCACATGAGGTTTTGGGAGGGATACCTCACATCTTAACCACTCCAAATTTCAATGTTATAATTAGCAGTATTTCTGTTTGGGAAAGACTACCCCATCAAGTTACTAATACTAAACACGAAATGCAGCACCCAAGCTCCGGCTGATACCTGAGAAATAAGTTTCCAAATTGTGTGCATTATATTTGGGGCTTTGTTCTAGAACGGCTAATGCCATTTAATAAATACAGGGTACTTACTGTTGAAATAGTCATAAATGAAATGGATGCCATCATTTTCTTTTCTCGCTTACCCAAAAGGTTAACCATCCAAGAAATCATACATTCAAGTTATAACCTTCTCCAGATGACCACATAAACTACTTCGCTGCTCCTGAAAGGGGAGTTCTTAATTATTCCTGAAATAGCTTCTATAATTAAGGAACTTGTCTAATGTGAGGAGGAAAATGATAGATCCTCAGTGAAGGTCAAAATTCAAAGGAGGCACTGTGCTGTATGTTTTGTTGAGCGTTATTAACTTCGACGATTTTTAACTGCATAAAGTCCTGTTGGAATTGGGACTCCTTATCTTACACATAGATTTTTTTTACATATTTTTGTTCTTTTATTTTCACATTCTATTTTTTACTACGATTTCAATGTAGAAACCAATGAATTTCTTCTGTATACGATTAATAATCCAAGGTAATGCTCAAGGAATGGCCACGTATACAAAAATAAGATCTGAGAACTTTAAATTCTAATGAGTTTTTCATTTTATTGTATTAGATTTTTAGTTGTTGTTTTTTTTCCAGGGAGGTACTGGGGATTGAACTCAGAGGTGCTTGATCACTGAGCCACATCCCAGACCCTTTTTAGTATTTTATTTAGAGACAGGGTCTCACTGAACTGCTTAGTGCCTTGCTGTTCCTGAAGCTGGCTTTGAACTCACGATCCTACTGCCTCAGCCTCCAGAGCCCCTGGGATTCGGGCATCCACCATGTGCCTGGCTAAATTTTTAGGTTTTTAAAAATTAATTTATTTATTTTAATAGGGTATATATGGCAGCAGAATGCATTTCGATTCATTGTTCACAGTTGCAGCACAACTCTACATTCATATGGTTGTACATGATGTAGTGTCACTCCATATGTGCAGTCACACATGTACCTAGGGTAATGATGTCCATCTCATTCCACCATCTTTCCTGCCCCCATGCACACTCCCCACCCTCCCTCCCCTTATTCCAACCAAAGTTCCTCCATTTTTTTCCCCATGCCTCCCCCTCCCTGTTATGGATCAGCATCCATTTATCAGAGAGAACATTTGGCCTTTGGTTTTGGGGATTGGCTTACTTCACTTAGCATGATATTCTCCAGCTCCATCCATTTACCTGAAATGCCATGATTTTATTCTCTTTTATTGCTGAGTAATATTCCATTGTGTATATATATACCACAGTTTCCCCATCCATTCATCTATTGAAGGGCATCTAGGTTGGTTCCACAGTTTAGCTATTGTGAATTGTGCTGCTATAAACATTGATATGGCTGTGTCCCTGTAGTATACTGTTTTTAAGTCCTTTGGGTATAGACCGAGTGAGCTGGGTCAAATGGTGGTTCCATTCCCAGTTTTCTAAGGAATCTCCATACTGCTTTCCAGATTGGCTGCACCAATTTGCTGTCCCACCAGCAATGTATGAGTGTGCCTTTTCCCCACATCCTCGCCAACATTTATTATTGTCCGTATTTTTGATAGCTGTCATTCTGACTGGCATGAGATGAAATTTTACTGATTTTCATTTTAAGCATTTATTTTTCACGGTATTGTTCTCTCTTCTTCTTCCCTAAACTTTGGCATTATGCAACCAGCATCATTTGAAAGATATGAACTGTACGTGAGGTCAACCTAGAATTCTATCAAATGTAAAAGCAAGCTGGGTGCAGTGGTACATGCATTCCCCATGACTCCGGAGACTGAGGCAGGAGGATTACAAGTTCAAGGCCATCCTCAGCAACTTAGAGAGACCCCAATCAACTTAGCAAGACCCTGTCTCAAAAATAAAAAATAAAAAGGGCTGGTGATGTGGCTCAGTGGTTAAGTGTCCATGGGTTCAATCTCTAGCACCAAAAAAGAAAAGAAAAGTAAATAAAACGGTGGGGAGGGACGTTTGGAAATAAGCTATTGCGTTAGGTCAGTCTACTTCATATTTGGGGACATGAAGTTTGGAATTGAGCAGAGCTGCTAGCAGCAGTCATTTGGTGCCTGAGGTTTCTGCCTCTTTTCGTCTTGTGACTCAGTTGGTTATTTAAGGTTCAAGTTAGGGACTCAAGTGCCATTTAAGACAAGGAGGATTTTTGCGATCTGGTTTTTCTTGTCCTTGACCTTAGTGTTTTTCTCCCTCCATCATCACGTATATTTTTGCCCGTGAGCTACGAAAACTCTGTGGCCCTTGTGCTTCTAATAGCTCATGGTCTAAAAAGGAAGATAAAGTATAATTGCTGGGTCTTAAAAATAGGTCGCGGATCACCAAAAGGGAGATGATGATTGTGAATGTAAAGCGTCTATGGGATGTTCCAATACGCTGAATATATATTTCCTACGGAATGCCCTACGGTTTTTCAACCCACAGATCATTGGCAAAAATATGACTTAATCATTAAGTTCTCCACTTGGGTCATTTCCAATTTCACTACATGAGATATTCAGGCATCCAAAATTCTTTGCTTGTTGGTGCCCCTTCAAGTTGTTCAGTTATGTGTGAATTGTGCCAAACCTAGCTCACCACTGAAGAAAGGCATTCCATCCATGCGCCTTATTATTTTATTTTACTTTATTTTGGCCAACTTGGCAAGCGAAAGAATTCACAGTGAGTTCTCTCTTTGGCCAATCATTTCCAAATGTGACTCTGGGAAATGCTGCACCGAGAAGCAGTCTTTTGGGTTTTGCATGAAACTAAAATCTTATTACTCCCCTGGATGGAGTCATTTGCCTCTCTCATCAGCTCGGTGGCTCAAAGGAACGTTCAGAAAATGAAGGCATAAAGGTCTCGTGCAGGGGAGGGGTGATTTATGGGAGGGAAGGGAGAAGAGAGACGAAAGAGAAAACTGCACATATTCAAACGGTGCCCGTCAACTCGGTGTGGGTTGAGATCACCTAGGAAGCAATGACAGTGACCTGTTCTTGTATCCCTACGTCCATCCCAAAGAGAGTTTTTTTTTTTTGCACTGAGTCTCAGATGGAACTGGGAAACTGCATTTATTACCAGGCACTGGGGGTCACCCTGAAAAACCTGGACCAGTATGAAAGGCAAGCTCTATCCTAGAGAACACGCAGGTGTCCTAAATTCCATTTTTTTTAATTCTTTCTCAAGGCAGAGGATCATTTGAAGACTGAGGTTATTTTGTGACAGTCACATGGATCGAATCTCTGTCCTGATGTATACTCCAGCCAGAAAAGTTCCCTATTAAGGCTTTGGTAACCTTTGGTATGCTTTGGATATAGTGTATCCCCCAAAGGGAAGGTCCCCAGTGTGATGATGTTAAGAGGTGACAGGGTCGGGCACGGTGGTGTGCACACCTATATTCCCAGCCACTTGGGAGGCTGAGGCAGGAGGATGGTGAGTTCAAAGCCAGCCTCAACAACTTAGTGAGGCCCTAAGCAACATAGGGAGACCCTGTCTCTAAATTAAAAATTAAAAAAGTGCTGGGGAGGTGGCTCAGTGGTTAAGCACCCCAGTACAAAAAAAAAAAAAAATTGATGATGAACCTTCACAAAGTAAGGTCAAGTGAGAGGCCATTAGGTCATGGGGGTGGAGCCTTTAGAAGGGATTAATGTCCTTCTCTTAAGACCCCTTTCTCTCTCTGGCTTCCCAACATACCACAGGTTGTCTCCTGTTTCACCATCTCCTCCATAAGGTCCTCTCCGGAGTTTGCATTCGAGCCTCCCAAACTGTGAGCTCCGACACCCTCTGATCTTTCTGAACACCCACCCCATCTCCAGTGTTTCCTGAGAGCAACGGAAATGGACGAAAATAACCTCAAAGGCCATCTAATTTAGATTGTGGGCAAGATGAGACGAGGAAGGAAAAAAAATACATTTTTCTTACATTCCTTAAAGTTTATCAACTGCATAATGAGCCCAGGGTTTCTGTTCAGGATGATTAAAAAGTCCTGAAGATGGATGATAGTGATGTATGGGCACTTAATGCCACTGAATTATAAACTAAATAGTAAATAGTTTGGTATTTTACCCTATAGATTATGCAGTACACATATTTTTTGTGGTTTTATATATATATATTTTTTTTAATTGTATTTTTAAAAAATATTTATTTCTTAGTTTTAGGTTACACACGATATCTTTATTTTATAGATATATGTTGTGCTTAGGATCAAACCCATTGCCTCATGCATGCTAGGTGAGCACCCTACCACTGAGCCACAACCCCAGCCCCTATATCTATTTTTAATTTTTTTAAATTGCAGATGGACACAATCCCTTTATATATTTTAAATTTTTTTTTTAGTTGTAGATGAACAAAATACCTTTATTTATTTATCTTTATGAGGTGCTGGGGATAGAACCCAGGGCCTCACACATGCTAGGCAAGCGCTCTACCACTGAGCCATAACCCCAGCCCTCCCTTTATTTTATTTAATTTTTTTTAATGTGGTGCTGAGGAGCCAACCCAGTGCCTCACACGTGCTAGACAAGCGCTCTACCACTGAGCCACGACCCCAGCCCTGTGGTCTGTATTCTAACATTGCACATACATAGATAGCATTTATGTGATCAAATAACAACTTGGTGTTGAGATGATCTTTAGTGATGAACCTTGATGATGGAATTCTTTTCAATTTTTTTTTTAAAGTGACGTTTTGCTATTTATTTTCTTGTGTTTTGGTTTTAGCAAAGATCTGGAAAAAAAAAATGTGAGTAATGCTTACTTTGGTCTCTTAAGTACAAAATAAGAAAAGAGCCGTGCAGGTGTTAAACTTGAACGTTCTCTATCATTTCTTCAAGCCTGAAGTCTCCCAGCTGCTGGGTTGGATCTCTGGGTGTCTGAGTGCTTTTCTGACATGAAGTTCTATAGGTGTGCAGTTTGCTGAAATAACCTCAGTGACATTTTGATACAGCATATCCCCCCTAACATGGGAGCGTGTGCCATTCCTAATTGGGAAGTTTGGGGGGGAAGGTTTCATTGTTGATATTTGAAAGTGACTTGGGGCATTCTTTCAGACTGTAAATCATGGGCAAGGTCAACAACCTCAGGCATGTGAGTAGTTTGTCTTTGGCTGTCTGTCGAAGACACCAGGCAATTCAATCTGCTAGGTGCACTTCTGTGCACCTAAACCAACACCTCGGAAGGAAGCCACCAGAGCCCAGTAGGGCTGCCCGATCTCCCTGCAGCCATTGCCACAGGTGTATCCTGATCATTTAAAATGGGCGTTCATATGGGGATGTGTTATTCTGTTGACCTAGTAAGACTGTTAGGATTATAAGAGGGTCACTTTGACGAGTTGATATGAAAAGTTGAAATGCTTGTCTCACTGATCTACACTGCACATCCTGAATCGTTAAGGCTGGTTATTTTGGAGCAATGGATGTACAGGTGGAACCAAACAAGGGTTTGTTGGTGTTCTCCTCTCGGATCTCTATCTTCTCCCTCCATCCAGAGCAGTTGGGTGGAGTGAGAGGTTGGGAAGCACATTACATAACAAAACTGTGAACTCAGAAGGGAGGAGATGTTCGTGGAAAAGAAGGGAGGGCCAGAATTATTTTTTTTTAAAGTATGTTTTTTAAAAAAAAAAAACTGAAATGATTCCTTCTTTCTACTAGTGACTGTGTGTGCTGGTGTTAACAGAGAGAAGCTAGTTGCTATGATACCTCTGAGCTGTGTGTTTGGTGTGGTCTGTCCTAGCAGTAAATGGACACATTTATGCATTTGGACGGGCACAGCCGGATGGTACCGAACATACATATTCCTTTTAAAGTCCAACTAGCGAAGGCAAAATCCTACCCCAAATGAACATCAACAAGTGAACAAAATAGCACTTACACATTAATTGTTTTAATAATTAGAAGGGTCAACTGTTGTTTCCCCTCTCGGCTGTGAGGGTTAGCACGTGAGCAGTTGAGAATTTCTTCTCTCTCTCCGTCTCTCTCTCTTGAAAATAAGTCCTTCATTTCCATTTCTTGCATTAATTTTTTCCCCCATTTCCAGCTGCCAAAGCACTCAGTCACTGATCTAATTTTAGCCTTCACATATGGAGAAGATGCCAGTCTTGTCTTATTTAAAAAAAAAAACCTTACAGTATCACTAATACATATTTTCCCCATTGGATGATGTGCTAGAGTTATTTTATTTTTTCACAAGGAGGGAGGGGTGGTGGCGAGAAATCCTGGTCAAGCCCTGGCTACCCAAAATACCAAGAATATGAATATTGATAAGAGTTCTCAATTGGTGCAGTTTTGCGAATACACTTACTTTCTGGATTCTAAATTTAGCTTTCAGCTTGAGTCCCCATTAGTTCTTTCGGTGGCTTGGCCCCTATGTAGGTCCAAGGACTGGGAAACATGAAGGTTAATGATGTTTGCCCTTGGATAGTAGGAACTCTGCTTTCCAACCATCCTCAACATATTTTTTTTAGGTAGGTCACGGCAGAATTGAATCATATGTTTCAGGCACACGTAACCCTAATAGCAATAAGATGGTTTCCCTTGTAGGACAGACTTGCATCCACATGCCAACTCTTCTACCTGTGTCCTTGTGTGCGCTTGTGATGTGTGATTGACTTAATGTCTCCGAGCCTCTGTTTTCTCAATGCAGAGGGTTATATCTGCTTTGCAATTTATAATGCAAAATAATATAGGTTAAGGTCCTAGTAAGAATGCTGGATAAAGAAAGGGTAGTCGACCATCTCTATTATTATTTAATATCAGTAATTACTTAAGAAATAAATGGACCTCCTCTATACAGGTGGAGATTCAAGCAAAAAAAAAAAAAAACAGCCACGTTTTCAAATCTAGTCCTGATGTAACAGAGACAGATCTGAACTTGACCTTGAGGGGACTGGTCTTTTCCTGTGTGTAGAGACTGTGCCCATGAATGGGAACTTGACCTTTCCTTTGTCTTCCTCCCCCACCTCACCACCCCCCACCCACCACACATCCCCTCATTAGACTTTTCAAAAGAGTTTGATGAAGTAGGTACTATTATCTATATTTTATAGGCATCTCAAAGCCCAAGGTGACTTAGATCGCTCAGCAAATGGAGACAAGTCATGCCCAGAGCCAGTCCTTCTTAGCTCCTGGTCCAGAGGCATGTCCCCCAAACCCTGCTGCTCTTAACAGACTCCCCCCCACACACACTTTTTTTTTTTAAATAAGGAAACCAAAGCATAAAGAATTATGTAAGTTAGACTGAATTTGACATTTACCCTTTCAGACAATTTGGGCACTTTGATTTTTTAAATTATTATTATTGAATGAGATTAGCCAAAAGAAAAGAATTAAGAATAAAGAGAGGCAGGGGGGGAAGCATTCTAACCCAGTATTCTGATATTTGAGCTGGTTATGAAGACAAATGGGGAGTGGATAGCTGGTTTGCAGACTGTTTTTTTGAGCTCCTTGATTGCAGGTTTTATGTTGTATGTTATCTATGTATTTCCAGATCAGAGTGCAGATATTGATTCTGTGACAACTTTTCTAGAAAAGGAGAAACAAAACAGAAAAGAATGTCCCCAAGCACATGAGATAGGCACATTGTTAGATAAGAGTCTAGTTTGTTATTGAAGGCTCAGGTGATATTTCATTTAAGAAATGGAGACTTTCAGGGTGGGTTCTTCGGACTAGGATCTGTGGAAAGGACTCAGTCAGTAAGAATCTGTCTATAGATTTATTTCTGTTTTTAGATGAGGCTCTCTGAGTTGGAAGACTGTAGTGGCACTAGGACTCTCTCCGGGGTTCATGGACCTCTGCTGTGACCTAGGCATGTTCTCTCTTTCCTCTCTGTCCTCCTTGGTATCCTGGCTCTAATCCCCATGCCCCACAGGGTACCATTTCAAGATGGCGGCCCTTGCTCCAGGATTTACATCAGAGTGGATCATAGGGAAAAAAAAAAGTGGGGCAAAAGATGGCACCCATTTGTGCTCTTTCTTATTCCTGTTATTTTCTAAAGAAGGGAAAATTTCCCAGAGACATCCCTCCCATGTGAGACTTTTCTTTTAAGGTTCATTGGCCAAAACCACTTCTCAAGACTCTTCCTAGCTGAAGAGTTGGCCAGGAGAACTGAGATTGCTCTAACTGACACAGGCCGATCATCACTCATCCCCGTAGCTGAACTCCTTGCTCCGTGTTCTCTTGTTGGAGGGGAGATTGGCATTAACCCACCACGCCTGTCTCTCTTTCCTGTGACAATTTCCCACGAATCCAGATGATTTCAGTCTTACTCTTTCTGCTAAATTGCAAAACACCTTGTCATTCCTGAAATATCCCAGCGAGTTTAGTAAGAACCAATTACTTAGTTCTTTGCCTGTTCAGTATGGCAATCACTTCTAATAGTCTACCTTTTAAAGTTGGAAGTATTCCGGTAAAGAAAACAGCGAGTGATTTCAGGCGGTGACAGAGTCAGGTAATACCTGACACTGATCTTTCGAATTTCTAGCAAGTGGCTGTGGGTGAACGTGATACCTTCTCCTTTAACCCACACCCACTTCTGCGGACTTGGAGTCCTGCTGCAGCCTGAATATTTTAGGAGAGCTTTAAACAGGTAAAGCACACTAGATGATTCTCACCTCGTCTTTGCTTGAGGAAGTCTATTGCATAGTTAGCAGGATATTTCTAACGCTGGATCAGTTAAAGAACCCATTTTAGGATTCCTCAAACCTCGCAGGGAAGAGGCACAAGATTGTATTCATGTTTACACGTGGGATGAAGTTGTTGACTGAAAATCTTTGAAAGAAAGGCTTTTATGCATTTATTCCCTGGCATAAATGGTATACCATGGGAGTGGTTTCGCCTTTCAAAGTCCTTTAGAATTGCTTTCACGATAAGGTGTCTGTTGCTTATTTTTTTATAAAACATGATGATTGGGTCGTTTTCCCGGATTTTCAACTGTACTTTCTCTATTGATAAAATAGTGCAGCTTATTCCTGGTTTTGTTTGTTGGTTGGTTTTGCTTTCTTATCTCCAATCTCCGGTGCAAGCCAGAGCTGGGTGGTAAATGCTCCTTGAACTTCACATCTAAGTCTCATTTCTCACCTTCTCTTAACAGGGTACCTTTTTTTTCCAGACGTCTTATTCAGTTAGCACGAGAGGCCAATAGACACGTGTACCCCTGTAATTTATTTCTCCCCCTTATATTCTTTTGAAGAACTCTACTCTGAAGACTTTACCCATAAGAACGAAGTTACTTCTTGCCCACTTGAGGTTGCAATGAGAGAAGGTTTGTCCTACCTCTGTTCTCAATGGGGCATGTTTAGATTCATGCCTATTTGTACAGCTTCCCACATAGAGGAAAGTTCAAAAAAAAAATCCATCAGTGAATCAACAGGTGGAACTTTCAAGGCACCTGGTAGGAAGACAGTTGGAATTAGATGCTTTGAGAAATCCACAAAGAAAAAGTCCACCCCGTACCTCCCCACCCCACCCCCCACCCAGATCATCAGTTTTTTCCAGGCAAAGATGGCAGATGTGTATGGAAAGCTAGTCTCTCGTGTAAGACTCTCTGCACATTAAAAATATGAATTATTTTTTTGCTGAATGAATATGGCCCCATATTAAAAGGTCCGGGAATTCCTAGCTGAGACAGATCACGGTGCATAAAAGACACACAAAAAATAAGTCAGGGCGCCTTTGATTTGGGAGAGGTACCTAGTAGCTGCCCCTTCTTACAGACAAGGAAACCCAAGGGGCTAAGTCCTGCTGAATTGTTTTCAAGGAGACACACGTGGATGTTGACAGAGTCAGGATTTGTTGGTAGAGACTGAGAGACAAGATTCATGCAGGAAGAAATGCAGGAAAAAAAAATTCAAATGAGGACATCTGGAGAGGTGCATGGCTTAGTGAATATATAAAATTGACAGACGTGTTTGTTTGAAGAACAAAACAGAACACATCACAGCTGTATGGTGAGGAGAGGGTTCGGGAAGATGATAGAGGGTGGCTGGCTTTGTTGAACTGGAAGCCATCTGACCCTCCAGAGGTGCCCTGGTTCACACTGTTATTCCAAAACGAGATGACTGTGGCGTGTGCCAGCTTGGGCCACTGGACCCTCTCGCACCTCAGTGTTAGAAGCATCAGTAGGTCGTGGTGTCAGAATCATTCCCATTGATCCCTTTCATTCACCTTACTTGCGTCTTTCATTAAAGCCCTGGGTGTGTACCTTCTGAGGACATTTATAAATGCCCCGTCCTTCTAAAGCCAACTCAGACGTGCCTTCGAACGGATTCTGAGTAACGTCCACAGCGAGCATCTGACAGATGGAAGTATTTCTTCAGCTCCTTGGAATTCAGCTAAGAGAAGGTGTCTGGAGTGAAAATTCCCTTCCCCAGTTTTCCAGCCGATGACTTAGGGGGGCACGTTTTTCCTTGGAAGGGCAAGTGAGAAGGCTCTGGAAATGGCAGAGCACCCTAAAGGTGGATGATGTGATTCAAGCGAGCTTACCTTTTGAGAAAATGTTGAGAAGAAAAAGAGAACATGGGATTTCTGAGGAATGGAAGAAGTGAACAAAAGAGAAGAGAGAGTTAACGGCGTCCACTTGCAGAGGAAATTCAGCGTTACCCCCAGAAACGCGTATGATGTGAGCATCCTCCTGTTCCTATATAAAGAATATGTAGGACGGATTGTAGAATTTTGGGGGGGTGAAGCCCAAGTACAAAATGGCCCATTCTGATCTGTTCCCTTTCCTCCTGTGCTCATCCTATAATTTACACAAGTTAACGGGGTATTTACATCCTTCACAGCAGATAAACATTGGTGCTGGGAGGAAAGAAATGAGTTAGATCCCTAATAAATGATTCCATGGAACTCAAAGAATTTTATAGTCTAGTTCTCGGGGAAACCCACCTGACAACAGGTGTCCAATCATAATCCATAGGTTTTATTGGACATTGGTTAAGTTCCTTTCGTTTATTAATTCAAGACACGTCTATCGAGAACTTTTTTTGAAAAAAAAATGGGAAATATTTTGGAGAACAAGGCAAACAAATATTTTTGGACTTCTAGGAAATGTACCAAGCAAGTCAGGCCATCTTGCCCCAGAAATCTAGGAAGCTGTCAAAGAGATAGGGGACCTGGCAATAGCACACAGAGGTGGTTGAACAGGGGCACTCACCTACAGTGGGACCATCTGAGCATCACTAAGCAAAATGTCTGCAGGGTTGGGGCTGTGGCTCAGTGGCAGAATGCTTGCCTCGCATGTGTGAGGCACTGGGTTCCATCCTCAGCACCACATAAAAATAAACAAGTAAAATAAAGGCATTGTGTCCATCTACAGCTACAAAAAATTTTTTTAAAAAAATGTGTGCAAATGGTTTTAAAATATTAGATATGCAATAAGGTCTCCTCTTTCATGCAGAGCAGGGAAAACCAGTTCCCAATAACCTGAACCATAGATTCTGCTTATTTCCATTGTACTGATGAGGGGGATGAGCCATCGGTTCAAGAACCACTTTTAATACGTGGTGAGCTGGATACTCAAACCTAGGGAGGCTGCATTCTTGGTCACTGCTGTTGACAATGACATTCTATATCTTCCTGCTTATACAGACACCCGGCTTCAGGTTTTTCTTGTGGAAGGAGAAAAAGGCACGGGATTCATTTATTGTTGTCTTATCTTTTTCTGGAAGGCTCCATTCTGAATTTCTTCAGTAAAGAATTTCAGGGATTGTAAGATCAAGGTAGAGAGCTTCTAACTTAAAAAAAAAAAAAGTAGCAATCACACCCAACAGCCATCCTTATCTACCGGGTTTGAAGGGCAGATCTTGACAGCCTGTGTGTGTGAGTGTGTGTGCGCGCGCGCAAGTGTGTGTATTTCCCCAACCTCTCCCTTCTCAAAACTGGTTCTCTCAAGATAAGGGTGAAAGATGTGGCTCAGATGGAATCTTGAAGCAGCAATCCCCTCTCTTGGACTCACCAGAATCTGCGTGGACATTTTATTTGGGACAATACTGCTTTGATTTGAAATATATCTTAATCCAAGTCAGCACTATTACTGTTGCTTAAGGAAAAAAATGTAAAAATGCATAGTTTGTCCAAGAACATTACCAAGACAGGGGGTTGGCAGGAAGAGGTGCTTTAGGATTTCTCATTTCTCACATGTCTATGATTTATGCGAAACAGGATGTTATGCATTTCCACACCTAAGAATGTACTCTGGGACTAGCGGGTGTGCATGTGTGTGTGCGCGTGTGCAATCAGCATGTCACTGTGTCGGCAAATAGAATCGTGTAACCCCATTCACAGTCAAAATTGAGATGGAGGGAAGAGACCTGGCACACGATATTATTTTTTCAGTGACACATGTTTTGGAAAAACAAGTCATCTTTAACACACGTGCTTGGTAGTACGAACAAATATCCTTGGAAATGCCGTTTAACACCTAAAACTGGAAGGAGCAGATTTCAGCGATGGTCTCCGCCATACTCCATGTCGGGAAGAAGACCTGAGATGTTAAGTGACCAATGTCACTCCCTGCCACGTAGCAGCATCTGGGTCCCCTGGGGTTGGAATGACCTCTTTCCCAAATCTGATGCATTTCCCACGTCCTCCACCCCCACTAATGGGGACAACTGTCCTCTCTGGACAAATCAGGTTTCACCCTGAGCTATCGTCTCCTTCAGGTCCCATAGGCTTTCGGTCCCCAAGCCTTGTTTATCTTCTAGCAAATTCTTGGCTGCAGCTTCTGGGTTCATCCCTTACCGATGGCTCCCTCTTTAAAATTCTCCTGGATTTCTCTGCTGCTGTGGTGCGATAGGATCCTACTTAGTTCCCTGCCTGCAATCTGACTTCCCAGCTCCACTTTTAACAGATGTTTCTCTTTTTTTTCCCCCCTAAAATGCACATCTGATCATGAAATGATAGTGTTACCCTTGGAAACCATTCCATCACAAGACCCGTAACTTCTCCCACGATGGCTATCCTCTACCGGTCTCTCCTTCTCTACAACCCTATACCCCTGGCTATAGCCATCATGAACTTAATTTAGATGCCCCAAAGTGATACTTTCCAGGGTATGTAAAGAACTTAAGAAGCTAAGCACCAAAAAAACAAATAACCGAATCAATAGATGGGCCAAGGACCTGAACAGACACTTCTCAGAAGATGATATATAATCAATCGTCAACAAATATATGAAAAAATGTTCGTCATCTCTAGCAATCAGAGAAGTGCAGATCAAAAGCACTCTAAGATTTCATCTCACTCCAGTCAGAAGGGCAGCTATTATGAAGACAAACAACAGTAAGTGTTGGCGAGGATGTGGGGGAAAAGGTGCACTCACACATTGCTGGTGGGACTGCAAATTGGTGCAGCCAATCTGGAAAGCAGTATGGAGATTCCTTGGAAAACTGGGAATGGAACCACCATTTGACCCAGCTATCCCACTCCTCAGTCTATACCCAAAGGACTTAAAAACAGCACACTACAGGGACACAGCCACATCAATGTTATATACAATTCACAATAGCTAACCTGTGGAGCCAACCTAGATGCCCTTCAATAGATGAATGGATTTTTAAAAATGTGGCAGAAATACACAATGGAATATTACTCAGCAATAAAAGAGAATAAAATCATGGCATTTGCAGGTAAATGGATGGAATTGGAGAAGATAATGCTAAGTGAAGTTAACCAATCCCCCCAAAAAACAAATGCCAAATGTTTTCTCTGATATAAGGAGGCTGAATCATAGTGGGGTAGGGAGGGGGAGCATGGGAAAAATAGATGAACTCTAGATAGGGCAGAGGGGTGGGAGGGGAAGGGAGGGGGCAGGGAGTTATTAATGATGGTGGAATGTGATGGACATTATCATCCAAAGGACATGTATGAAGACACGAATTGGTGTGCATATAATCTCTATAAATTGTGCTCTATGTTTGTAATAAGAATTGTAATGCATTCCGCTGTCATATATAAATAATAAAAAAGAAACCTAAAAAAAAAAAACAAAAGTGATACTTTCCAATCAGGTAGCCACCTGGCATTCCTTTCATTTCAGTTAACTAGAGTTGAATGAAATGAAAACCCAAGTTCCAAAGTCACGATACCCTATGTCAGATGCCCAACCACCACTGATGGCTGTTGGCCGCCATAGTGCAGAGCAGAGATTTCAAGACGCGTCCATGACTGTGCCCGTCATTGCAGATAATTCACGTGGGCAGGGATGCTTCCAACATGTGTGCTGTCCTTCACCTTGGATCCTACTCACAAGCCAGGATGGTCTAACTTCCCGTAGCATTCTCTTCTCTAACTCCATCCTAACATGAGCTAACTGAGTCTACTCCTTCCACTAAGGGAGTGGTATTTCTTCTCCATTTTAGCTTTCATTCAGCACTCAATAAACTCTAAGTTAATTAATGGATCAATTAAAAAATTTATTTTGTTTGAAAGCAGCATGAAGACTCTAAAACAATGAATACACTTGTCATTTTCTTTGAACTTCAGTTGTCTTTAAGATTCTGACTTCTGTTAATAACGAGGCAACAATGTCTTCGAAAGTTGAATTTATTGTTGGCAATGCCTGTTTACGTGAACAACATTGACCCCCTATCATACAAGGACAATGATGATGCTAGTTATAAGAATAATGGAAAAAAATAAGCCAGTCTCATATACAATTAGGGAGAAAACTGCATTTAGGACAATCTGGTTCTGTACCAAGCCACGTGAGAAGCCCATTATTGAATATAATTAGAACGAATCAACTGTTTTCATTTTTCTATTTTGCCTTCTAACCCTTGAATACATGAATACATAATTTCACCGTTGCCTCCGTGGCTCAGATAGCTTCTATTCTTAGTTTCAGCATTAATATTTCATCATCGGTATCCCTACATGAGCAGTATAATTATTTTAAATGGCGACACCATATTCTGCCCTGTTACCGCAGCATAATTTACTTAGAAATCTCTCCTATTACTCTTTGGACAGTTAGCTTATTTCCAGCGCTTTGTGTTTCTTAAGGAATAATTCGTGGAGTATTTTACATAGAAATTTTTTATTATCAAGAGGGATTTAATTCGCCCTCTGCTAAATTGCTTAATTATAAAAATCTACAACTTACTGGTATGGGAAATATTTTACCATATATTTTCCCATGCCCACCATGGTGGATCTTGTCACCTCTTTACACTATTTTGATTGAGCAGGTACAGAATGTACGAATGGATCTGAAAGTTGAGTTTGCGGTAGGAAATTCTATTTATCAAAACACTTTACGTGTGACCTCTGTTGTTTTGGAAAAGATGTGAGTTCGAAGGAGCAGAGGGTGCCACTTGTTTTTCTCAATTCTGAACGACATTGCTAAGCTCTCGTTGGCCAAGGTTAACAGCCCCTCGGCGAGTCCCTAGGTGTTCCCATTGAACAAGGTCAGGCGGTAGCATTTTAGGGTCACATCTGGCGTGGCCCAGCATCTGAGGGTCCACGGGTGCAGCATGCCTTTTAAGTCTCAGCTTTGACAAAAGCGAGAGCTTGATCATCTCTGGCTCCGGAGACGCTTTCTCTAATGTTGTATTTCCAAACAGGACACATGGTAGAGGGCGCATGTTGCTGTTCTCCCACGAACATTCCATCATTCCATCTCTCCCTTGTATCAGTCTGTTCCTATACATAAGAGCTTTACTTCCTCCAGATTTCTTTTTTCTTTTTTGATTGATTTTTTTATCATTAAAACGGTTTTTACAGGTGCCTAGCATTTGTTCCTATTTATGAGGTGCACTGTGATGTTGTGATTCATGGATGTGTTGGGTAGCCATCCATTTAGGGTAACGGGCTTCTCCCTCGTGGTAAACTTTAATCATTCATTGATAGTGAGTGTTTGAGAGTTCCTCTTTCCTGAAAACCTGGCCAGCATATATATATATATATATATATATATATATATATTTTTTTTTTCCTCTTTGATAAGCACTGTGGTCCCTAGAGTATGACGGTATCTCATTAGGGTTTGGATTTCCATTTCCCTAGTGTTTTGATATCTGTTTTATTTCTTGTCTAACGGCCATGGTTAAAGCTCTCGGCAGGAGAGGCTACACTGACCTGCCTGATCATCACAGTGATATTGCAAAAAAATGGTAGTTGCTGTCACCGTAACTCTTCGTATTGAGTGTTGAACCCTGGGTATTTGCTGGAAATACTTAGAACAAGTAAACACTCTACGAGAATCAATTGATCAATACCTCCAACAGCACTATGGTGGTATTTTCTCATTTTTGTCCCCATTTCAAACGTGAGAAAATCGAGTCACAAATGGCAGAGGTCACTTGTCTACAACCGCCCTGTCCTTTGGCCTCACAGTCTCAGGCTTGTCATTTGCTCCTCTTAACTTTTGGATCATACCCAATGGATCGAGAGGTCTTGATTTTGATATTGCGGGTAGTGAACTGGTGGAATTCTGAAACACCGACTTCAGAATGTACCGAAGGTGTTCCTGAAGCCTACTGTGTCAGGTCAGCTTTAGGTTGTTTTGCCACATCCTCACAAAAAAAATCTAAGTTTGGAAAGGGTCAGTGGATAGGAAATGGCCTGAGAACCAGTCTGAATGGACTTCAGATCAGTCACAGGAAACCATCTGCCTCGGGGCTTGTGACGGGTGGACCAGGATCTCCTGTGGGACCTCAGCTGGCATTCCCCAGGGTGTGGAGCCACCAGATTCAGGGTCTCCTTGTACGATATGCTGCTGACGTCGGGAGCCTGTGTTTTCTCAAATGCTAGACAGCGCTCTTGAAACAGAAGCAGGGTAGATTGAGTCCATCAGAGCAAAGCCAGCTAGTTCCACTTCAGATTTTTCCACTGCAGGCTTTTGAGTAAATTCCTTGGCTTCCAGCACGGATAAACCTCAGAAACCTTAAGCTACAACAGAGGAACGCATAAGAAAATAGGGTATATATACACAGTGGAATATTACTCAGCCATGAAGAAGAGCGAAATCATAGCATTTGCCCATAAATGGGTGGAACTGGAGAATATCAGGCTAAGGGAAATAAGCCAATCCGAGAAAACCAAAAACTGACTGTTCTCTCTGATTCGTGGATGCTGACACACACCAAAGGGAGGGTAAGCAGGGGGAAGAATAGAAGTACTTAGGATTAGACAGAGGGGAATGAAGGGAAGGGAGGAGGGATCGAAGTTGGAAAGACAGTGGAATGAATGAGACGTGTTCACAGCAGCGTGAACACATTGCGTCCAACCACAAGAAAGGGAAGTTGCACTCCATGTCTGTGGGGTATGTCCAAATACACCGTACTGTCATGTATAACTAAAAAGGGGGAAAATATAATAAGCTACGTGAAAGCACCCAGATGCAGGGCATGGTCTCCTTTATATGATTTGTCAAGAAAAGGCCAACATATAGAGAAAGTAGACGGGCAGTCGCCTCGGACTGGAAATGGGCCTGAGGGATCTCTTGGGAGAGATGGAACTGTTCTGAAAGGGGATCGTGGTCACGCCTCGTCAATTCTGTAAATATACTAAAATTCACGGAACTCTACACTCACCACAGATGTGTTTTATACTGTGTAAATTATATTTCAAGAAACATTAAAATAGAGAAGCCTGAGAATGTTCCACAGAGCCAGTGAGTGTCCGGGTCTTCTTCTGATAGTTTGGTTGGTCTTTGTTACCTGTGTAGCTGGGTCTGTGTCACCCGTGGGACTCAGGATGAGAGAGTCTGCGCCCTGTGACCTCGCACTGGTCAGTTTTTGCATGAAGACACCCTTTCAGATTGCAGAATGGCATAGCTGGAAGGGATAACGGATAGAAGAGAGCCCCCCAAAACTAGTTCTGGGATGGTTTTGACAGCCTAATGAATCTGGGCCTCCTAGAAAATTCTAGAAGAGATGGCACCCAGGCCCAAACTGCGGCTTCCGCTGTAGATGGTGCCTTAGGATCTTGGTAGGTGCTGGAGGCGTATTCAATGGGAGAGTCCAAGCTTTTTAGTTTATATGATAATTATTACGTGAAGAAGGAGAAGATTCGAGGCCTTCAATCTCACTGTCTTGGCGGTAAGTATTTTGTGTGCATCGTCTACTTTAGCATTTAGGACAACCCTCCCCACAGAGACATGTGCACCCCGCTTTGCTCATGCAGAACTGAGTTCGACTGGATCTTACTCAAATTGCTGGATCTCATTCAAATAGCTGAGGAGTCGTGGACCTCGTTTGGCAAGGCTTAGTTTGGAATACAGACCTCCTTTGGGGACAGGGAGACTCCATGGTCTACCTTTAAAATGCCTTAAGAAGAGACCCAAGCTCTTGAGACTTTGCAAAGTTGAAATGCAAAAAAAAAAAAAAAAAAAAAAAAAAAACCCA
>NW_026000168.1:8068581-8079516 GCF_001458135.2 Marmota marmota marmota
AAAAAAAAAAAAAAAAAAAAAAAAAACAAGCCAAGTGAAGTGTCCACACAGCCGTGGGAAGGTAGGGGTGGTGCTGATGAGGTTTCCAAAAGCCGGGCTGGGCCTATTTTAGCTGTGATCCTCGGGGAGGGATGAATCTCCATCACTGCGTCCTACCCTGCGCTGCACTTAATGAGCTGTGTGAAAATGCTGAGCTGTCCAGGCCTGTGGCCGTTGGAGCCGTAAGGCAGAGAGTCAGGGAACAGCTGCTGCATCAAAGGCTCTCGGGAGGCCAGCAAGCCAACCAGAGATGCTGCTGGACCCTGGAGAGCGAGCGTCTGTCTTGAAACTGCTCTGAAGCCATCACTCAGGCCCTGGGACTGAAGAGGGTCATCAACCGTCAGGAGTTTTATACAAGGCACATGTCCCAGCCTCCAGGATCCGTCGGGAGGTTTTTTGGTTTTGCATTCAGTCATCATCTGAAGACAAGGAAAGGTCAGGCCACCACCTGCGCACGAGAAATGGAAGGGATGGAGCCTCGGCCTGAAATGCTTCCATTCTAACAAAGAAGGAAAATGTCTCTCGTGCGAAGTCAGAAAAGTCCACAGTGAACTTTCTCTGGTTGGCGAGCAAGCGTCCCGTCCAGATCTGAGTCAGTCTGATGCAGGGTGGACCCAATGAGCTGGGGCTTAGAAATTCACCTTGCAGTTCTTCTATCCTGTAGATGCCTATTCCAAAAACAGCTCCCGAATTAATTTTTTTAAAATCATGAGTAAAAAAATGCGATGTCCCTCTTCTATGGGTGTGTGTTCTTATTTAGCTCTTCATGCAATTAGATATTTTATGTTCAACCACATAAAATCCTGATCGCCACGTTAACCAAAGTCCAGCGTCTGTATTTGTCTTTTCTCTCCACAAAAGAAGTTTGGATCTCACTTATTTTCTCCATTTTCTCACAACATTGGCAACTCTCCGTGACTCCAAAGCCCCCATCGTCGCAGTAAATAATTATTTTTTTTAATGCCAGATTTTCTTTCTCTTTTCCTTTTAGAGAATGCAAAAGCTGATGATTATTCTTCAGCTCATACACAATTAATATTACCTATGATTGTTATTTCCTTGGCCTTTAATCTTTTTTTTTTAACCCAGGAAATAAGTCACTTTAAAACTTTCCCATTTAATGGAACACTTTTCAAATTTAAACTTGGTCTACTACCCAAACTAGATGAACCCTTTAAAAGGAATGGACTAATCTGTCTCTCTCTCGTGAATGGGGAGACGAGAATCCTCAAAAAAAAAAAAAAAAGTCTGAGCAAATTAAATCTGGCAACGTCTAAAAAATAATTAGGAGCCGTGACCAAGTGCGATTAATCCGAGTTATGGAAGGTTGGTTTAACACAGAAAGATCAGTTAATAAAACTACTACATCCTCAGGCAAAGAGAAAAAAAAAATCTCATGTCCTATCAATAGATGCAGAAAACCTTCTGAGAGGATCCAACACTCGTTCATGATACCAGTCCTCAGTAAGCACAAAGGAGACCCCCTCCCTGGATGAAGAATGTCTGCAAGATCTCCACGGCACACGTCGCACTTAGCAGTGAGAAATCATAGTTTCCCCAAAAGACCAGGAGCAAAACAAAGAAGACCCTCTCACTATTTCTTTTCAACATGATCCTGGAAAACACACAACAAAATAAAAAAAGGAGAAAAAGAATGCACGTGCATAGACCACGATCATCAATGGAGGAAATCCAAAATAGTGACCATCAAACCTCCTGAGACCAACAGGAGCAGTTATAGTAGGGTCGCAGGTTACCAGACTCACAGGGACCGGAAAGTCAATTTTCTACGTGTTCACAATGACCCAATGGGATTCAAAAAGAAAAACCCAATACTCTTTTCATTTGTACCCCCCCCCCAGAAAAAATGATCTGTGTAGGTCTACATCGAACAAAGCACGGAAAAAGATGTCGATGAGAAAACTACAAAACTCATTCCATGAGTCATAGAGTGACATCCGTGGAAAGGCGTCCCATGTTCATGGACAGGAAGGCAGCATGGCCAAGATGTCGCTGTTCGCACACTCGATCCTAAGAGTGGGTGCAGATCCCAATCTGAAGGCCAGAAAGTTATCTTGTGGATATGGGGAGACTGAGCCTGGAGTTTACGGGACTCAGGTCTTCAGTTCTGTATCAAAGGAGAAGAAAAAAAACTCAGAGGAGTGTCCCCTAGTCAGCTTCAAGGCAGGAACGAAGACAGTGCGGCATTTGTCAAAGATTAGACAGAGACCACTGAAAAGGCTACCGCGCTGTACGATTCCAACGATAGAACATTCTGGAAAAGGCAGAACAGAGGAGATGGTGAGATCGGGGGTTGTGGGGAAGGAGGAATAGGAGCACAGAGGATTTTTAGGACATTGGAAACCCCTTTGCTGGATACTGTCATGGCGGATGCACGTCATTCTACCTTTGTCAAACCCATGGACCCACATCGCCCAGAGTGAATTCTGGTGTTCGTCATGGACGCTGGACTTCAGGTCCAGATGGAGCATCAATGTGGGTTCTTCATTTGTAACAAATGACCCACCCCTGGTCGGGGATGTACTCCGGCAGGCCATGTATGTGGTCAAGGCGGCCTCAGGGAATCTCGGCACGTTTTTCGTCCATTTTGCTGTGACCCTGAAACTTGGGACTACAAATTGGTGCAACCAATCCAGAAAGCAGTATGGAGAATCCTTAGAAAACTGGGAATGGGACCACCCTTTGACCCAGCTATCCCTCTCCTTGGTTTATACCCAAAGGACTTAAAATCAGCACACTACAGGGACACAGCCACATCAGTGTGTATAGCAGTTCAATTCGCAATAGCTAAACTGTGGAACCCACCTCAGTGTCCTTCAATGGATGAATGGATAAAGAAAATGTACATATACACAAGGCAATATTACTCAGCCTTAAAGAAGAATGGAATTGTGGTATTTGCAGGTAAATGGATGGAGCTGGAGAATATCATGCTAAGTGAAATAAGCCAATCCCAAGCAACAAGGGCCGAATATTTTCCCTGATAAGTGGATGCTGATCCATAACGGGGAGGTAGAGAAGAATGAAGGAACTTTGTATTGAACAGAGGGGAGGGGTGGACTTGTGGAGCTGGGGAAAAAAATTCAAAATAAATTTTTAAAAATTTTAAATAGGTTTGGCTAGTGTGTGTTAACAGCTGCTCACTGTAGGTAAAGCTCCATGTATGCTTGCACACAAGATTTTCACATACATCATGTGCTTGTAGAAATTCATGAAAAAAAGAACAGTGTGTTTACATCTTTCTGTGTAACAGGCACCTTGTCACTTATTCTGCACAATCTATCCTCTAATGGTTTTGCTATTTGCGTTGGGATCCAAGTTTTCTTGAGGTCTAATGGGTAGTCATATAATAGGGAAATTAAATTTCTACCAATCTGCCATCAGTTACATGGTATCCGGTGGCGGTAACGCTCAGCAATCAGGGTACTGCCTCTAAATCCTTATGCTATAAAATAATGAACTTGAAGTATCTGCTCCAAGAATACCTATCTTTTTTTTCATTGTTTGAATTTTTTTTCTGCCAATAATATCTTTTTTTAAAAATTTTTATTGTTGGTTGTTCAAAACATTACATAGCTCTTGACATATCAAATTTCACACTTTGATTCAAGTGGGTTATGAGCTCCCATTTTTACCCCATATACAGATTGCAGAATCACATCAGTTACACATCCATTGATTTACATATTGCCATACTAGTGTCTGTTGTGTTCTGCTGCCTTTCCTATCCTCTACTATCCCCCCTCCCCTCCCCTCCCCTCGCCTCTTCTCTCTCTGCCCCCTCTACTGACATTCATTTGTCCCCCTTGTATTATTTTTCCCTTTCCCCTCACTTCCTCTTGTATGTACTTTTGTATAACCCTGAGGGTCTCCTTCCATTTCCATGCAATTTCCCTTCTCTCTCCCTTTCCCTCCCACCTCTCATCCCTGTTTAATGTTAATCTTCTTCTCCTGCTCTTCGTCCCTACTCTGTTCTTAGTTACTCTCCTTATATCAAAGAAGACATTTGACATTTGTTTTTTAGGGATTGGCTAGCTTCACTTAGCATAATCTGCTCTAATGCCACCCATTTCCCTGCAAATTCTATGATTTTGTCATTTTTTAATGCAGAGTAATACTCCATTGTGTATAAATGCCACATTTTTTTATCCATTCGTCTATAAGGTAAAAGTTTAACAAAAAACTTTTTTACTTATGAAAATGAACTTCACTCTCAATCCCTCCAGCTCTGTTCACGTTCTAACCTAATAATACAGTGTGTTAGTTTTCCATTGCTGTAACAAAATACCTGAGATAATTAAATTATGAAGGAAAAAAAAGTTTTGTTTCAATCTTTGATTTTAGAGGTTCCAGTTCCATCAGGTGGACCTATTATTGTTTTTAAGCCCCTGATGGAGGTGACAGGTGGCTATGGCAGGGAGCACGGTTGAAAGAAACGGCTTATCTCATGCACAGGAAGCGAAAAGGAAGAGGAAGGGGCAGTCCCACAGTCCCTTTTTGGAACACACAATGGATGGGGTGCTGAGGGAAGAAACAGTTGACCAGTGCAGAAGCAAAGAAGGAAAGAGCCAGGGGGTCCCCCTATACCTCTCAAAGGGCATGACTCCAGTGACCAAAGTCGGCACCACCTCCTAAGGGTCCTGCCACACACTCTGGTACCACCCCGGGGATCAGGCATTTAACACACAAACCTCGGAGAACATTGGAGCAGATGGTGAGGCTGATCCTGTTGCTAGCAGCATCGCTTTGGAAAAAAAGAAATAAAAAAGGCTTGCGGTGAGTGCATCGTATCTGCATGGAGAGAGACTCAGTGGCCGGGAAATGCTGGACTGGGGCGCTCTGCCTTGGGCTTCTTGGTGCTGCAGTGACTCCCAGAATTGCATGTCCCTCCTGGGCACCTTGGAAGCTATGGCTGTGGAGTTGTTATAGGAGATGTTGGCTCCTGTGGGACATGAAGCTTTTAAGCCACTTCTTGTCTGTTTGACCTTGAACTGTCCCCAAGGGAGCAGATGGCTTTCCCGGAACGCCGTGCAGACTCCTTCAAAGCCATCCCCAGAGGGGAACTGCTGCTGTGTTCCCAAACTACATTTTCCTCTGTTCCTTGATGTCAGAGGTTGCATAGGAGAGTCTCTGGAGGGTGACATTTAGTGGAATCACGCAGCATCTCCCCAGAACCTGACAGTCCAGCTAGTGAGACTTTGGGATTTTGGATAAGGTACCAGGGCAACAAAGCAATTGTGCATCCTGCTGATTTCATCATGATCTCGAACGCCCTGGACAGGAATCTAACGCCATTTTTGTGGACAATTAAAATATTTATTGCTGGGCGTTGGGGGCTCACGCCTATAATCCCAGCAGCTCTGGAGGCTGAGGCAGGAGGATCACAAGTTCAAAGCCAGCCTCAGCCACTTAGCGAGGCCCTAAGCAACTCAGTGAGACCCTGTCTCTAAATAAAATACAAAACAGGACTAGGGATGAGGCTCAGTCAGTGGTCAAGTGCCCCTGAGTTCAATCCCTGGTACTAAATATATATAAATATATATTTATAAATAAATATATATATTTCAAAGTGGTTTTCATGAAACTCCAAGATGGTACAAAATAACATTTTGAATTTTTTTTTAATTTCTTCATGTCAATCAGATAAAATTTGCAGTCTGGTTCAAACGATGGATTTATGTATAATCATGGACATATATATATATTTAGATCTATTGTTTTTCCCTCCTAAGTTAAAGTTGGACACATTTTTTTAAATTTATAAATCACCAAAAGTCCAACTTGAAAGGTAATGTTTATATCTGTCAATATCCATTTTTTTAAGATTTTTTTTTTAGTTGTAGGTGGACACAATGCTTTTATTTTTATTTATTTGTTTTTATGTGGTGCTGAGGATCGAACCCAGTGCCTCACCCACTAGGCAAGTGCTCTACCGCTGAGCCCCAACCCTTTCCCTGTCAATATTCATTTTTTCTGAATACCAGTTTGAATATATTTTCCCCCATGCGTTTGAGTTATCTTCCCAAGCAACACGATCCTTTCAATAGAACTGTGCAGGAATGGATCAGCCCTGATGTGGAACTGGGGGAAATTGTCAGGTTGACCATTTTTCTGAATGGGGGGAATAATGTGACCATTTGGAACTATATTTAAAATTTTCTTCAAAGTGGTTTTCATGAAACTCCAAGATGGTACAAAGTAACATTTTGAAGTTGTTTTTTTTTTTTTTATTCAAATCAAGTTATGAGACCATTTCTTCTTGTCAATCAGATAAAATTTGCAGTCTGGTTCAAAGGACGGATTTCAAAATACCTGCTGCCTTCTCCCCGATGGTATTTCTCTAGCAGCATTTGAAGCGTCCCTAGGAAGACTCAGAGATAGTTTATAAAAACACTTCTCTATGTCATACCTGGGGGTTCTGCCACTGTGGTTTGATAATGGCGAGCAGGTTAGTGGTGAAATTTCCAACGTGAGGATAATCCCAGTTTGCACAAGCAGGTCGCATCGGAGCTGCACGCCTCTCTCTGTTCAGTAGATTACGCATGCTTTTCTTGACCCCAGTGTGCGCTGAGGTTAATGGTTTAAACTCTTTTTAAAATTCTTTTTATATCTTCATGACACTAGACTGTATTTTGATATATTATACATATGTGGAGTATCACTTATTCTAATCAGGATCCCATTTGTGTGGTTGTCCATGATGTGGAGCTACACTGGTTGTGTCTTCACGTATGAACATGGGAAAGATCTGTCTGATTCATCCCACTGTCTTTCCTATTCCCATCCTCCTCCCTTCCCTGCATTCCCCTTTGTCTAATCCAATGAACTTCTACCTTTCCCTCCTACCTCTTATTGTGTGTTAGGATCCATGTATCAGAGAGAATATTCAGCCTTTGTTTTTTGGGGATTGGCTTGTTTCACTTAGCACGATAGTCTCCAGTTCCATCCATTTACCAACAAAGGCCATAATTTCATTCTTCTTTATGGCCGAGTAATATTCCATGGTGTATATGGCTGAATAATATTCCGTTGTGTATATACACCACATTTTCTTTTTCCACTCATCTGGTGAAGGGCACCTAGGTTGGTTCCATAGCTTGGCTATTGTGACTTGAGCTGCTATAAACATGGATGTGGCTGCGTCCCTGTGGCATGCTGATGTTAAGTCCTTTCTTAAGAGAAAGCAAAGAAGAAAAGCTACTTTTTGGGTGGCGACCAAACTTCTTGCTTCCTACCATCCAACCAATTTGCCAACCAACACACCATCCATCTGACCTAGTAGATTATTTATTGCCAGTGGATTTAGAGATAAAAATATGTATCCCTTGTCTTCCATGAAGGTCACAGTGAATCTTATTACCAGGGCTTTCAAACACTCTACCACACAGTTCATTCCCTTCATATCAAANAAAATATATATATATATATATATATATATATATATATATATATTAGCCGGGTGTGGTGGTGCACGCCTGTCATCCCGGCGGCTCAGGAGGCTGAGGCAGGAGGATCGCGAGTTCAAGGCCAGCCTCAGCAATAGCCCGGCACTAAGCAACTCGGTGAGACCCTGTCTCTCAATAAAATACAAATTG
The DNA here is from genome assembly GCF_001458135.2 of Marmota marmota marmota. Classification (NCBI taxonomy): domain Eukaryota; kingdom Metazoa; phylum Chordata; class Mammalia; order Rodentia; family Sciuridae; genus Marmota; species Marmota marmota. The sequence goes on from NW_026000168.1 coordinate 8,076,237, forward strand.
GGCTGGGGAGGGGCTCAGTGGTCGAGTGCCCCTGAGTTCAGTCCCTGGCATCCCCCACTGCCCCCCCAAAAAAGAAAAAAAAAATGTCTATCTTCGGCTGGGCCTTTTTATCTCTGGAAGGTGAAATGGGAAACCACAGCTGCTTTGCCCAGAAACACGGAAATCGTTTCTTGGTTTCCAAGTTCGATTGTGAGGAGTCAGTGGACTTCAAGGATAACCCCCTTGGATTTAGTGTGCTCTGTTTCACAGCTTCTCCCTTCCAAAGCAGGGCCGGTCAAAGTGAATATCAGTCACTCACAGGACTCCCTCATCTTCATCTTGTTCAGTTTAAAAGCTGTTTATTTATTGAGGTCCATCACACTTGGGCTCACAGCCAGCCGCATACCGCGTCTGGAGGAACGTGGTGAATTTTCACCTGATTTCTCTCCTTGCTCTCTTTCTACATTCCCTGTCTCCCGCCTCCCATGTATCCGTTCTTGTTTTGATTTAAGGAAGACCCGGCAGGATCCAGCCCATCTTTCCTAGTTGACCTTCACGATCCCAAGGGGAATGCGTGGGTTGGATGTAGGATGTCACTCAGCCCTGCACCGTGTGTCTGTCCACACCGGCAGCCTCCTAGGCCAATGGTGAGTACGGAATTTGGAGGTCATATTAGATCCCGGGATCTTCTTCCTGGAAGTGGCTGAGATAACAGGGTTGGGATTATCTTCCCAGGGGAAGTCGGAGCCCTCAGTGAATAGCTGCATAGACCAGAGCGTGTCCAACTCTATTTATACAAAAGAAAAAAATCAGAAAATTGAGCCTCTGCACCAAGGGTTTCAGGGCACGTTTTCATCTGAGCAGAGCATTCTGCCTCGGCTGGCTGCACCTCCTCCTGGGGACCCTGGAGCCACAGCCAAGCCAAGCCGTCTTGCTCTTGCTTCTGGGTTTTTCTGTGTCTCTTTAAGTAGCACCTGAGCAGTCTGCTGATCCAGGTTCCCCAAGATCATCTCCAAGGGTGGCACTAAGAACTGTCTCTGTGAACATTCTGGTTCTGGAATTGCATGGATTTGGGAGGTGATTCCCCCCCCCCTCAAGTGCAGCATGTCATGAAGACATCTTTCCAATGCCTCATTTTCCAGACTGGAGATTTCAAAAGCGCCGGTGTCCTGCTGTGCTGGAAATCCCGCGCACTCTGCAGAACCCCGTCCCAGTGTTCTGAGGGGCACCGTGGTTGGGCATGGAGGGGGTGAGCTGAAACCGTGGAGGACTGGTCGACTCACGAGCCACCTTGGCTACCTCGTACATAGGCTTCCATGTCGTTTACAGGACAAGTGACCTGCTAAGACGTGGTCCCCAGTTGAGGACACCATCGGCTCTGAGATCATGGATGCAGAAGAAGCTAAGATGCTCTTTTCCTTGGTATCCAGGTTTCCAGTGAAAGCAAAAATAGGGGGGGAAAAAAATCAAGGCTTCTGTGAGAGCAGATTGCTACCTGAAAATAAGAAATAGACTTCAACACCTAAGTGGACCTGCTAAGCAGAAAAAGCAGTTGAGAGACTATGTTTAATATATTTCTTTTACCCCCTGCCGTGCCTCTTAATGCATAGAAGACACTCAGAAACAGTTTGCAGAAATCAGCTCATCATGGTATTAACAAACCTACCCACAAGGGCCGATTCACTATTACCAATGAAGTTTTTTTTTTTCTATCTCTTCTTTTTGGTACCAGGGATTGAACCCAGGGGCATTTAGCCACTGAGCCCCAGCCCCAGCCCTTTTATTTTATTTTGTTTAGACACAGGGTCTCTCTGAGTTGCTTACGGCCTCCCTAAGTTGCTGAGGCTGGCTTTGAACTCGCCAACCTCCTGCCTTGGCCTCCTGAGGCTGCTGGGATTACAGACAGGTGTGGGCCACCTTACCTGGCCCCAATAGAGGTCTAAAAGTTGAAGAAAGGAATTAGAAAAGAATCATTATACCAAAACATCATACCAGCATGTTCTCTTTATCCTGTGCCTTACTCTGCAAAGTGTCAGCAAATGACATGAAAAGCAATTTAAAGAACACACGTACGCAGACACACATGGCAAAATACCAAGTGGTGAGTGTGTGCGCGATGGCTTCTGTATGCTCTTAGGATTTTTCTGAGTGTGTGAGCACATTCACAACAAAATGCGAGGGAACACAGACTCTGTTGCCTCTGTCAAATGAGATGTGATTACAAAAGTGCCATAGAGCCTCGTAGGTAGGTGACAAAGACCTTTTCACGTTTTGTATTATTTCATTTGAACCCTTCTATCCAACCTGGCTTAACTGCGTGTGGCCAAGATCTGGACTGTAACCCTACCAGGCGCGATCTCGGATCTTCAGCAGGATGGAAATCCTCTGATGACGTCTCCATTCCCTTATTTAAAATCCTTTGGCAGGAAGTCACCTTCATCCTGAGGATCAGGAAGGGGCCTCTTCCGCCATGCAGCAGACTGCCCGCCCTGGTTTCAGAGTCCTCTGGGGCTCCGCGACGGTATCTGCCCTGATTCTGTGTGTGTGTGTGTGTGTGTGTGTGTGTGTCGTTTCACGAGCTTTTATTCGGTCCCCCCAACATAGACTGTAAACTTTTCACAGATTGCTGTGAGTCCGTCATAACTGTCTCTATCACGAACCTCCACGACTGTCGAACCGTTCCCCCAGAAAGGGTGGTGAGTTCAGGATTAGAAATAGAAGAAATACGGGAAATAAAGACCCAGGAGGAGAAGCAGATGAAGCAGGACTTGGTGGGTCAAAGAGCCCTGCTGGGGTCTGACTCCATCTAACAAGGAGCAGAGCTGCAGAGTGTTTATTTTATAGCTTTTAAAAGGGATTCACTGTGCAAAAGCTTCTTAGAGGTAAACAGGAGGAAGTTTGGGTGCCAAACAGCTTAGTTGGGGCTTCTCAGTTTGCACCCATCTCTTCTGCCTCTGGGGAGCTGGGATTTGAATTCAAGGCTTTTTTTTTTCCCCCTTCATTTATTGTTTATTCCAATGAGGTCTATATGACAGCAGAATGCATTTGGATTCATTGTCCACAATTGTAGCACAACGTTTCATTTCTCTGGTTGTACACAATGTAGCGTCCCACCCTATGTGCCGTCGTGCATGTACCTAGGGTGATGATGTCCATCTCATTCCGCCATCTTTCCTGCTCCCTCCCCCTCCCTATCCTTCCCTCCCCTTTGACCAAGATTCCTCCATTTCTCCCATATCCACCCCTCTCCACTATGGATCAACATCTACTTGTCAGCGAGAACATTCAGCCTTTGGTATTT